>NW_024349804.1:673476-837979 GCF_902729225.1 Pteropus medius | reverse complement strand
CTGAAACCACTGAGACTCAGCTCCCTCCTGTTGGCTGAAACACTATGATTTGCTCCTACTTGGGGAGAGAAAGAGGAAGAGGGAAAAGTGGAAAAGGAAGAGGATGAACAGGAGGAGGAGGAGGAGGAGGAGGAAAAGAATATACTTTCTCTTGTTCCGCTATCCAGTAGGTTAAATGGAGCCATAAAACAATGAGCAGACAGAAGGGGTTTGTCTGATTTACACCAGGAGAGGTCCATCCCCCTTATTCTACCAGGGTTTGACAATGATCATAAGGCCATGCTTCATTGTGACATCCTTCACTGCACCCGGGAAATGCTATTCTGTTACATAAACTGTATCGCATCCGGGAAATTGCCACTCAATTTCCTGTCCTCCCACTTTGCATCAATGTGGAGGCTGGAGATGAAAACAAACATAGCCATGGTGTAAAATCCATTCAACCGAGCCCCTCAAAGCTAATTTTACCATTTAATATTTGCTTTGTACTAATTGAATTCTCCATTTCAATTGTTCTAATCAGGAAAGTGCAAGGATACATAGAGAATGCATTTCTATTTATTTACATGCAGGGATGATATTAATACACTGTTGATATAAGCCACAAACACAGATATTTCAAATAGAACATACTCCCAAATCCTACTGAAACATTGTAGCTCAGGCCTTCAGGCAGCAAAAGGAAGAAGAAAAAAAAAACAATTGTTATTGCATAATAGCCATTCTGACCTAGACCAAACAACACCAGAGGAAGAAAATTCTCAGCATTCGTTCAGTTATTCAACTTCCAGCTTTTTATATAAGTTGTAGAAATAAAACATTGTGAAATTTCACTAAGTCATTGGAGAGGGGGAAAAAACAGTACATGCACAGAAATAGCAATCTGACTGCACAAATAAACGATAAATTTGCCCGAATGTGTTGAAATTCAATGCAATAAAAGGAAGGCCTTCAAAGAAGATAAGGTTTTAACCGCATCAAAAGGTTCTCGTGCAAAATGGATCATTCAAATCCCCAGGAGGGCACTCGCCACTAATTAGTTCTGTTAGGTCTTTTGACAGCAAGTTCAAGGAATCTCTGCTAAAAATTCTAATTTATGAAACACACTTTCAGGCAACCTAAGGCGGCGATTCGGATTTACATTAAGAAAATGTGTTGTGGTCCACGTCCCTGTGACAATTTTCATTTCTCAAAAATTACAGGGAAGCAACTGATACGAATCAGGGGTAGAGGAAACTGGTTTATGCAGAAAGGTTAAGTAACTAAAAATATATGTACGACATTGCTTCCAGGGAAAGAGAGGTTGTGGAAAATGATAAATACTACTTTCTGGAGACTGTAAAGAAAGAGGGAATACTTCACGGTGGTCTTGTGAAGTGGGTATCTGACCAAGACAAACAAGATAAATATAGCTAATTAAAGGGAAACGTCAGTGTGTCCCCACACCTGTATACAATTGTGAAAAAACTCTCCACAGGAAATTTTGATTTTCAAGCTACATAAAAAAAAAAAAAAAAAAAAGGAGGGATGGGGAAGAGAGGAGAAAGAAGTTGTAAAGTGCATTTGGGTTGGAACATTTGTTTTTTCTTATTTTTATTTTTAGGATGGACAATTAAATTGAACAAATCTTTATATATTCTTACATTCATTTTTAGAACTGATAATTAAATGGAACAAATCTTTATAAGATACCTATATGTAACAAAAATGAAATAATTTACTATATTTACAAAATTTTTAAAAAACATATTTCAGAATTTAGTTTAGCAAAACATTCATTTTTAGAACTGATAATTAAATGGAACAAATCTTTATAAGATACCTATATGTAACAAAAATGAAATAATTTACTATATTTACAAAATTTTTAAAAAAACAATTTCAGAATTTAGTTTAGCAAAACTTCATAGTTACGTAGATGATAATCTGCACATTTACTGTATTTTTTCTGATTTCCTCCCAAAATGACAGTTTCTAAGTTTAAAACACTTGTAGATTTCTCGGCAACAATCTTCCAAAAAAAGAACATTGAAGAGGTAGAATATTTGCAAATTATGTGAGCGCTTCTTTAAAAAGGAAAACAATTTTCATGAAATTCTGCTTACCTGGAAGACTCCACAAACCAGAAACTTCCAGGGTTCTTAATTTTTTCTCTAGTTCAGCCACCCGATTCCCTAGGATTCTGGAAAAGGGGAGAAAATGGGAGCAGACGGATTAATGAGAAACCCACTAGTGCCCTCGTAGAGAGAAAATGTTTTGAGATTTAAGATATACACTAAAAACGGAGTCTGTGTATGTATGTGTGTGTGTGTGTGTGTGTGTGTGTGTGTGTGTGTGTGTATTATTGTGAAGCATATATAAAACACATATACTCTATCAAAAATACATATGAAAATATATAGTGAACAATTTTTTAAAAAACTAAATGTTTTTCAAGTGAGTCCTCTCCCACAAAAGTAGACCCCCTGGGAAACTAAACAATTACTCCACCATTATCCACATGTCTTACAGAATTTCTATTTGGGAATTGCTAAAATTGACAATTAATTTTGAATATCCTTAGTAGTATCACATCTTGATTCCTCAAGGGTAGATCTGAGTTTTGGAAACAACCAGTTCAACAAATAAGGTAAGTGAACATACCTGGTAATGTTCCTACAAGTCAATAAAATAATAAAATCTGCCTTCTTAGACCTAGCCTGTATCTTTTTGATGTCTAATTCTTGCTTGATATCTAGCATAATGCCTGGTAGATGATCAAAAATGTATTTGATTAAATAAATGCTTTTCTCTTCTCATGTATTGTAATTATCAATGGAGAGAATTTTTAAAAAGAGACATTTCAAGATGTCTCAGTAATTGCAAAATCACTAGAATAATGATACTGCTTTCCAAGTTGACCATTCTGACTCATTGATATATATGTTCCGGAACGATTTATTTGAAAAGATTATACTGTTAACCTGAGTCGACCTTTGTCAATCTGCAAAGACAGAAGTGTGGGCATATATTTCCTCTCCTTTATTCTACGCAAAATTAAATATATAGGGAAATGATTTGATAATCATCTAAAATTTCAATAATTTTCCATTGGCCTAGAAATTGAAAAATCAGTCTTTATATTATTTGGGAGATTTTCTTGGCACTGCTGTGCTAAAATGATACGGAAATTATCCTTAATAAAAAAGGTTCAATTCCTTTCAGCAGGAAAAATCAGAACACTGAATTGTTCTCCTGGCTCTTTTTATATTCCAGAGATATCTGCACACACCCACATATATGCAGAGACATGAATATGTATATATCTGCACATATATATATATATATATGGCTTTGAATTCATCCGAATTTTACCTGAATTGACTTGCAGCATCTTAATTAATATTCCCTCTGAGTGCACAAGAAACTCTTTGACATTATTGTATGTGGATTTCTTCTTCTAGGTACTTAAAGCTTTTCTTTGCTTCTTTTCCTTAAGTCTTAAGTTCTGCATAGTCTTTATCAATTACTTTCAATTTTCACTCCATTTGTTGGGTCCGTTCTGCTTTCATGTCTCTGACCCTTCAATAAACACCATTCTTCGTAATCTCGCTTTCAATATTTTGCTCAGACCTTCGGATCCAAGCTCCCTTTTCACCAGCTGATGGGGTTGAGATGCAATCACAGCTGTGTCCACGTTGACGCCTGTTTTTTTTTTTTAACAAGATCAAGATCATCTGTACGTGGCTGCCTCTCGGAAACAAAAGATAAGGCTTAACTCTTCCGTGGATGCTGAAGGATGCCGTCAGCGCAACATTCGAAGGCGTGGCGTAGAGACATTAGGTTGTATTTTTTCTGATGTTCCCTGATAACACAGCCAGGTCTCCCAGAAATGGAGCGACCTGAATTTGCTGGTGTCCCCAACAATCTACTTTCAGAGGCCCTGCCTAAGTTTGTCAGGGGTGACTGCTTTCTTCTTTGGCCTGACACAGGCATCTGATGCAGGGCTGCAGGCAGTAAAATGGACCCAGGAGGAGTTGTGGTCATAGTGATAGTATCAGTAACAATAGTGACTACGCTACCGTTAACACGAACAGCAAAACCAATCTTGCCTGAGTCCTGGAGATGAGTCAGAATCCATGCTGAACACCTAGAGGACTTGCACTATCTCATTAGGCCTGACAAAAACCCTGCAGTGTATGTTATAGTATTATCCTCCTTTTGAACATGTGGACCCTAAGGAACAGAGAGGTTAGGCAACTTGCCCAAGGACACATAGTCCGTCTCAAAGCTCTGTCTCTTCCCAACGCCCAGGGCTCTCGCCCGCCATACGCTACACCTCCCCCCAGGAAACAGAAGCATGGCAACTTGACCAAAACCACATGTGGGGCTCAGCTGGTGATGAGTCTGGATTTGAACCTAAGCCGTGGTTTGCCTCCAAAGTGCATACTCTTAACCCATACCCAGTAGTGGCACTGTCAAATGAGCTTTCTCATGCCAAGAGCAAATTCTCGTTAAAAACTGTGCATATTGAAATATAGATGTAGCCACAGTTGACTTGCAAAATGTAACCCAAGAAGTTTCAGATGACAAAGAGGCTTCACACTAAAAGAACACAGAAGGCGGTCCACCGAACGCAGTGTGATGCAGCCCAGCAAGAGAGGAGGGCTGCGTGAGTCTTAATAGCTGGCAGTTTCCACAGGTGGAGATAGTAGTAGTAGGAACAGGATCCATTCAATTTAGTTTGACTAATTCAACAAAATTATGGAGGCTGTAAGGGATGATGAAGAGAAGCAGACCCTGCACCTGTATTTGAGGGACCAAAAATCTGATGGGAGATGGACAGACAGATCCACGCCCACAGACACACACATGCAGAGTGCCGGTGGAAGGCTTTCACGACAGGTGACATTCACCAATCACTTGTTTTGTATCGGACGTTACATAGTTACTCCCTCGCTTAGTCTCTTGCCACAACCAATTAGGCAGCTCTTATTATCCTCACTCTGTAGATGAGGGAACTGAGACCAGAGAGGTCAACTAACTAGCCCAGGGCGACACACGTAGTAAGTGGAGGGGCCAGAATCAAAACCCGGGCCTGGAAATACAGAAATACCTCAGTAGAACTATAGAGCAGAAGCGAAGATTAAATGAAAGATGAATCCAGAGAGGCTCACAATGATCTTGTTGCCATATTGAGAACGTCGAGACTTATACACTGCAAATCGGGAGATACTGATGTATGTTAAGCAGAGACGCAGCATAAGTGAAGTTTAGAGAAAGTATTCTTGATGGAGAGTTGAGAAGGCACTGGAAGGAATATGAGTAGAAGTGGAAAGACCAGGAAGAAGGGCATCAGCGTCCTGGCTGATGACGACGGTGGAACAAACCAAGACAGCGGAGAAGTGGAGAAGCCAAAGGAACGGAGCCACAGTAAGGAGGGGGGTGAGCGGTCTGAGGTGTCTAAAGGGTATCCGTCTGGACACACGGGAGAAAAGAAAGAGCTGGGAGTGCAAAGATGAGCGTGCAGGTTGGGGGCGCGAATCTACTTGCTGACAGAGCAGGAGGAGTCAGAAGAACTGGGAGCTAGAGAGCCTCCTGTGATCGGCAGAAAGCTGTGAGGAGCACAGCAGAGACGAAGGACGGGGGCAGGCAGGGCGGTGCGGGCCTCGGAAGCCGAGGGGGGAGAGAGTTCCAGGAGGGACGGGGCAGTCAGTGTTATCTTCTTCCAGAAGCGGTCAAACTTCTAGATGAAAGTTTAGAGGAGGCTTCTTAGAAGACATGCCTGACTCTTGAGAGGGAGGTTTCCAGATGGTGGAGGCGGTGAAATCCAGAATCCAAGTGACACGGTGGAGACAAGAAGAGACTACGAGAAAGTCTAGGCAGCGAATACAGATGGCTCTTCAAGTAGCTTAGCAGGGACTAGGAGGAGACAGGGCAGTAGCTTGAGGCATACACAGGCTCGAGAGAGGATTTTTTTGTAGAACAGGGGAGATTTTAAATAAAAATAAAAACTTTTATTTAGCTCCAGTTTGTTTTAAGATAGGGGAGAGTTCAGCACATGTCCACCTAGTAGTCTAGGAAGATCCTGAAGACGTCAGGCCCCTAGATGGACTTGCGGTAGCAGTTTCTGGTAACATCATGTTAGGGGATCTGCAAAGACGGAACTGACTCAGGAACTGGCCACCGCTGTGACTGTCCTTGTTTCTTGGACAACACAGGGAGCAGGACTCCCTGAGTGAGGGTCCCTATGACAGCCAGGGCCTGACGAGGATGCAGGAGACTGTGGCTCTGCAAAGACCTGGAGATGACCCCGCCCCCACTTCCACCCCAGTGGCCTTCTTTTGAATCTGCTCTGATCCCTGACAGCTCCTGCTGCTACTAAGATCTTGAACTTCCAAGCTATTTACCATTGGACAGGGAAGGGGAAGAGGAGTGAACAGTGTCAGGCGTAGCAGGAAGGGCAGCGGAAGGCCAGTATGTCCTCATAAATTCACCATCGCTGCCACCGCCCCATCACTGGCAAAGTGACGGTTTGTAGGGAGAGACTGGAGAACTAAATGTGGTATTCAGTGAAACAGTACTTTAACATCTGCCTCTTCTATTAATGCTTTGCCATCTGTTTATAAGACGAGTGAACCTCATCTCTTCTTTAGCAATAATCAGACAACTGCCAACTCTTTGGAAAAAGTACCTCAAGCAAAATGCCTATTAATTGAACATCCTCTCAAAATGTAAAGTCCTAGGTTTCTTCATCAGTTCTTCAAGATGGCTCCCACTGAACCCCGTCAAGGGGTGGGCAGTGGAAAACACTCTTACAGAACAGAATGCCTTTATTCCTACTTATCGTGCTCCACCGAAACAAAGCTATTTTATTATTTTAGTTACGAAAGGCTAAATCATGGGGGATAACAGCAAGCAGACAAAATTCACATTCTATTTTTAGCCCCCATTCTATTTGTTGTATAATTAGTTTCTTTACATGCTCCCAAATAAAACATTCATTGAAAGTATGAAACCTAAGACCCTCTGAGCATTAAAAATGGCACATGAGGTATGTTATGTGTGGATATGAGGCAATCTTCAAGATCTATTGTTACTGAGAAGGTACAGAACAGTGGGAAAAAAACTTTTTTGTGTATTCTAGCTACTATTTGTAAAAAAAACCCCAAAAAACAAAAAACAGAATACCTATATCTATTTAAGTACATATGAGTATTTATGTGGGCCTCTGTGTATTATGCATTTGCTTATACATGCAGCCTTGGGGAGGGTCCACAGGAAATAAGGAACAGGGCTTTATTCCAGGAAGGGGACTTGGGTGACTGAGAAATAGCAGCAATTTGGAGACACAGTAAGACCTAACTTAATGTCCTCAATAAAATCTTTGACTTTAAGTGAAACAACGTATAATGACACCAATTTTACCACAGGCTAATTGATATACAGAAGAGTTAAGTTGTTATGCAACTCATCAACATTATAACGAAACATGGTTGAACGAAATGATGTTACTCAAGGATTTACTGTGTATTGTTGTTTAACCTTTTAAAATTTGAATTACGAGATGGTTCAAAATTATTATGTAATAGTTAAAATGAAAAGGTGCGTTAAAGCAAAAATAAACCTGGCAAGACGAAAATGTTGGTCTTTCTTAAAAGAGGGGAGAGCCCGTGGCAGTTAGGAGCGTGTATGGTTTGCAGTGAGAAATGTTAGGGGTGCATTAGGAAATCAGCCCGTCAGAGAGGCAGAACTTTCAGGAGAACAGCAATGTGGGTCCGTGTTTGGCAGACAGTGGGGACTCAGCCCAGCTTTTCAGTGGTGGCTTGTGACATGATCAGAACCTTGGCAGGCAAGTGGGTGTGGGAGGCAGTGGGGGAGGCGGGGCCGGGGTCTGAGGCTGGAGGGTTGATGGTAGTTTTCCCAAGGAGGAGGTGATGGTCTGGTGGGGAGAAAGCAGAGCAGGCAGGTAGGAGATGTTCACTGAAGGTCCACGGTTAACGCTCGGGAAATATATGCTGGATAAATGAATGCACGAAAATCGTAAAGCCTAATGACCATTTGGATGTGTGTGTGTTAACAGAAAAGGAACAGTTAGGAGATGACTCAATCATCAATTCATCAAATAGTCGTGAGCACCCACTGTGGGCCCAGCATTAGCCCACATACCGGGAGAGAACAGTGACCGAGATGGACAAACATTCTGGCTTTGGGACAGCTTAAACCCGAGCGATGCGGAAGTTTGTCAAACCGGGGTGTTAGGATGGTAGGCAGAGCCCATTAAATATTCTTCAAATCATGCTTTAAATGGCTGCGTAATATTCTATCTTTTAGATTTACTATAATTTTAATCATTCTCCAATTAAAAAACACATGGGTTGTTTCCATTTTTCTTATAAATGAACCCACAATGAACCACCGCATGTGTAAATCTTAGGGCATCGTTCTGATTTTTCCATTAGGATAAATTCCTAGAAGCAGATCACCTGGGTTACAGGGCAGGAGCATTTTCAAATGTCTTAAAACGTACTAAAGGATGGATGGCTCAGACTCCAGATTTATCGAATTTGAGTTTCTAACAGATTATCAGGGGAGACAGTTGACCTAGAGGTTAGAAATGTGCATCTTGCTCTTGATGGGGTGGTGGAGACAAGAGTTCTGAGAAGAGTCTGCAGAGAACTAGAGGCAAAGCAGGGGGGGAATAAGGTCTCCAGATAAGTGAAGAAGAATGAAACATGGCAATGAAAAGTGGAGGGGGAGGCCTCGGGTGGCAGAGGGGGAAGAGGAGGACGGGGGAGAAGGACTGAGACACCAGAGAAAGTGGGAGGAATTCAAGAAGATGGGTCACGAGATAGAGATGCGGGTGCAGAGAACTTACAGAAGAAAGAGACTCGGAAAGCGGTGTTCGGAGGTCGTGATGACCCGCAGTGGACAATGCCAGAAGGGGTGTTGGGAGAAATGCAAGCCGAGGTGATCTTTCTTTCCTGTGCATGGAATCTCCTCCGTCCCATCCCCATCGCCCCTGCTGAATTCGCATTTCTCAACAAGCATAAGTGCCCCCCACTAGACAGCTGGAGGGGGCAGCTGTTGGCGAAGTAGAGACGACCTCCTTGTTCACAAAGCTTCGAGGTGAGTGGAACGCATGGGCAGCTGCAGAGTTGAGGAAAGGCTCTGGGGGTTCGGCAAGAGCTATGAGGTTCCTGGGTGACGAGGGAGAAGCCAGAGGAGGGGCAGAGTTTGGGGAGACTGAAAGAGGAGGTCGCAGGGGAGCCAGGCCCCAGAAGAGGGGAGCTGGCGTGGGCTGACAGGACTGGTGGCCAGCGTGGCCCCAGGGACAGGGTGGGTGAGAGGGTGGGAGGCATCGGTTTGGGGGGGAGGGAGAGGCGGCAAGTCTTGGGACTCATGATGAGAAGCCTGTGTTTTCTCAGTCAGAGGGGCCGAGGTCCCCCAGTGAGAATAGATTAGCATTTAGAAGACCCGACAAGGTTTGGAAGAACCTTGAGGGGGCCTTTACAGGGTGAGGGGACCCTGAAGCTGTAGGGGTTCTGCCTGGACAAAGCAGACCTGTATCTCTTCTGGGGAGGTTTCCCACCCCTTCTCCCTCCCCTGAGAGGCATCTGCATTTCGGCCTCTGGCTGTTTCATTCCTTGGTTAAGATTTCTTTTCAAGGAATTTTCGAAACTTCCTCTGTCAATAAATTACCCTTGTCATTCCTTCGAGATTGCCCAGACTCCCTCCGCTGCTCCCTGCCTTCTTTTATATATGTCTTCATCTCCTGCGTGATCTCCCTTCCACTCTTGCCTTCTCCTTTTTCTGTGTTGCTCTCAATCATATTCCAGTTGCCTCACCAGGCCCCCAACTCCCCGGTCCGTCCCCTTTTTGCTGGAAGCCCAGCCTTCCCTGTGCCTGCTCGCTTCCCCCACACTTCCATTTTGGTTCTGGGTGTAGGTCTTTTAAGGAGCTGCGGAATTTTCCGGATCCGGTGCAAAATGAAAATGTGGGGCCCCCTTGCTAAAAAATGATTAAGAATTTCAAGATGGCGAAAGGAGCATTAGATCCAGTGCAGGGCCTATCGGACCATCGGGTCTTGAGCAACTGCATGGGTCACTCACCCACGAAGTCCGCCCTGTTTGCCGTGTTTAATAAACTGCTTCAGTTTATTGTTTATTCACTTTCTCTGAACACTTTAATTTTGCTTGTCATCTCTAATGGCTACTTTAACTTGCTTGATTTTGCGCAGTGTAGTCAATATGTGTTTATAATCCCCAAATAAGACACTGTGTTTTAATGATTGTTCCTTTCGCCATCTTTTTTGCTGATTCTGAAGAGTGACACGAGACCCCCCCTTGGAGACCCAGCTGCCTCTGAGTTGATGCTTGGCTGTTCCTGCCATTCAGAGCCCTCAAAGTCATGCTGTTGGTTAAAATGGCGCTCAGGAGGTGCTTCCCTTGTGGAGATCTGGAGGAGAGGTAGGCTAAGTTACCCGGGCAAGTATAGCATAGAAACCACCCACGTACTGTGCATTATTCAGTGAGCAGCTCAGAGCTCACATTCAATAAGCAGTGACTACTATTATTTGCTTGTTGGATCTTAGCCGATAGCCCAGGGGCTATCCAAACGCAGTTCTAGTTTAATAAATTTCCTTCCAGATTTGAGGGCTCGCACCCTCTTCCCTTAAGGCCTGTAGTCTCACCCAGTTTCCATCATCCCACATCTTTCCTGCCCGCCCTCCACCCAAGGGTCCGGTCACCTACTTGTTGGTCTGCCTCTGGTGCTGGATGACCATGTTTTTCTCGTGGATCGTCTCCAGCAGGGCCGTGGCCAGAGACTTCAGATCGGAAATGGACTGCGGAGTGGCTGGGAGACTGCATCCGTGATCCTCAGATAACAGGTCCTGAACTGGTGGGATATAAAAGGTATGGCTCAGTCTCCAATTCATCTGGAAGGCAACCAGTGGCAGTTCTCGGATGTGATAAGCACCCAGCTTTGAAATGTTACCACGTTGTATTGAAGAGTCCACGTCAAGTGTCAAGAGTAAAAAAATAAAATTCAGTGTGTGGATTAAACAGAAAAGAGGACGTCATCATGGACTTCTATCAACATTTTTTTAAAGGATAATAATCTGTTGCATTTATCCAGTATTTTATACTTTCAAAACACTTTCGTACTAAGTCATTTGAGACTTAAAATGAAAAAGAACAAAAAATCTACCTGGGAAGTAGTATTAATTCTCATTTTATAGACAGGAAAGCAAGGTGCGGATAGATTAAAAACACTGGCTAAATGTCCTGTCACTACACTAATGACGATGACTCATGTCCTGAACACCTTACGTTATATCAGAGATTCCCAGGGTGTGGTACCCGCAGTGGGAAGCAAGATAATTGAGGAGATTATTTAAACTGCAAAATATACTTTGCATGTGCACATTCTTAGAATGGGTAGAAGAACCAAGAGATAAGACAAAAAGACAATGACCACTTACTCCTACTAGGCAGAAAAAAAAAGAAACAGCATAAATCACTGTATATTTTTGAGCACCATTTCCTACATGACTAGATGCAGATATACAAAGTCAAACATTTTTCTTCAAAAATGGGAAAAAACCCCTCTGCTTTTTGACTTGATGGCTTCACCATGAATATTTCCTATAACATAAAATTGAATGGCTGCTTACTAGTTCATGTAGAGATATATAATAATTACTTCTGGACATTTATATTGTTTCCAATTTTTTTTATTATAATTAATATAGGAAGAACTTTCTCGAAGCAAAATGTTTGTACATCCGTGTAATTATTTCTTGCTGGCTCAAAAAGGATCGGTTTAAGGCATTTCATAAGAGGCTGCCCAATGATTCTCTAGAAAGGTCGTGCCAGACTGCGTGCCCTGCCATGGTGTTGGGTGTGGCTGGCATTCCCCATGGCAGTGATAAGGCTGGGTCTTAGCACTCAAAGGTTCTATGCTAGCGACGGTATCCAAAGCTAACCTTCGACGTGCTGCTTCTCATTTCTGTAGAGGACTGTAGTTTTCTTTTTAAAAACAAATTCTACCCTGAATGTGCCCGATCTCGTCAGATCTCGGAAGCTAAGCAGGGTCAGGTCTGGTTCATACCTGGATGGGAGACCACCTAGGAAGATCAGGTGCTATAGGCATTTAAAATAAATAAATAAATAAATAAATAAATAAATAAATAAATAAATTAATTAATTAATTAAATTAGATTAAATTAAAATAAAAACAAATTCTAGTGGAATGAAAAAAAAAAAAGAAGCTGCTTGTTAAAGTGCCTTGGTTATTAGGTAGGCTGGAGATTCAGCATTTCTTTTTAAGCCACTCTAGCTCTGATTAAGACTGCCATCTGAATGTTGCTGGTCTGTCCTGCCAACAACCCCAAAAGTGGGCCAGTCGAGCATGTCTGACTTGAGGCTTATGTTTAGAACTGAATTCCCAAATATTAAGTGTCAGGAGCAAGCTCTCTGCTATTTCTTCCCCTAGACTGTTTCTGGAAGATCATTATTTTTCATCAGAATCGACAAAGAGGAGGAACAAAATTGCAATCAATAAAAGCTTCTCTAAAAAAGGCACATGTTCCATCATAAAATGATTTCGGCAGCTATGAGACTTTTCTACGCTGATCACAGAGGTCAGGAAAAACAGAAATTTGATGAGGTTGAAACACGTACTCGGAGATGACCAGGAGAAGGGAAACCATTCTTGAAAGAAGAACACAGTTCTGGGGAGGAAGGGATGCAAATGAGATCCAGCCATCGGGAAAAGCTCTAAGGCAGCAGTTCTCAAAGCAGAGTCTCCAAACCGGCATCAGTATCACCTGGAGACTTTTTGGAACTACTATCCTCCAAGCCCACTCTACCTACCAGATTAGGAACTCTGGGCTGGGGGTGGGGCCTAGTAATCTGTGTTTTAACAAATCTTCCGGGGAATTCTGATGCAGGCGGAAGTTTCCAAGGATCATCTCAGTTCTCAGTCCACAAAACAAGATGTGGGCTGACAGCTCTAGCATCGTTCTGTGATGGTAAGTGGCCCCTCCAGGAGAATGAACTCTACCTTGCTTTGCAGAGAGGACTCCAGTCAGGGCAGTGCTGCTGGATTTACCCTGGCCTTTTGAGTTTTTCCGTCTCTCAAGAGCATTCTAAAGCAACATTGGGAGAAAAATAAAGACCTCTGTCAGAAAAGCCAATCATGGAAAGATACCTAGTTATGGTTAGATGTGTCCTCCCACCCAGCATACAAGAACTCTTTGCAAATTCTGAATGCTAGCCTATCTTTAAAAATTCTAGGTCCCTGCTGAAGAGTTAGGATTTGTATGGACTTGGTAAAGGGTTTTGTTTTTTTTTTAAGTAAGGGCCTGGGAGAATGACAGCAATTATAGTCTCCCTTATATATAAAAGGAAGTCAATGCACATTTCTTAAATAATCAAATCGGAAGCAAAAACTCAGTCTAACGTGTGAAGTCACTAGTTATGAAATCCCTTCCAATAGACGTGAGATGGAAAATGGATTTACTCTCATGCACCAGTGCCAGGAGAGTGTTCACTAACTATTTGGAAGGATTCTCTGGCTGGACTGGAAAAAGAGTCACCATCAGCAGAGATATCTGCCATGGACACCAGATAGGGAAATGCACATGTGCCACCCGACTGTCATTCCTAGAAGAGACTCTTACATTAAAAATCGATGTATACTATATACCCAGTGCTTGGCAAATAGAAGAACTGAATAAATGTTGTTAAAGGAAAGCATAAGCACATATTTCAAAATTATGTATTAATTATACACCTTTAAAAGCTATATTTCTCTTTGGCTGCATGTGTATATATCGACTGGTGTAAACTAAACAGCATGGAAACTTCTGAGAAAAAAAAAGCCAATGTCAAAAGCCAGGAAAAAGAGAAGGCTCTCCAAGCATCTAGACTGCTGTAAAACTTCACCCTCAGGAAGAGAAATCAATCTATTTTCAAAGCAGAGAAACCCAGGAGATTTTTCTAATTATAACACTTACAAGTAACATCTGCAGAAACAGATATTATCAGACTAATGGTGCTGGAATGAGACTAAATAACAGTGGGGAGAATTTAAACATTGTGTCCTGTCAGAGTGACGTGAACAGTATCGTTTGAGTTGTGATTTCCCAATCTTTGTTTCTTCATCGCTCGGAAACCATTTTCTTCTGGATGATTATGAGACAAATAGCATCTGATGACAGAACGCTTTATAGAAGAGCCGGATGAGAAGCCTAATTTCACATGGACTGAGGCTACAAAGCGGCCACATCCAGATTCTGGGTGTCTCTGTGTGCCCCGTCCTGATAACAGCAACAGGAGGACCTCTTGCAAAAGCTGTTTTGTTGTGTTTGTTGTTTGGGGTTTGATTCTTACCGGTTACCCTCAGTTATTGGCCTCTCTCTGGGAGGGCAGGCAAGCACTAAAATATCTTTGGCACATAAAAGAGAATTAAAATAGAATGACATTTAGATGCACATTAGTGAATCATCGCCAACCCCGTCAGGATTCTGCTACCTTGTACTTGGCAATGTTGGATTTCAAGAGGTTGACCTCTTCATGAAGTTGTTTTAATCTCTCTTGAAGGTACCTGGAAAAAGAAATGGATACAATTCGAAAGTGTTTGGGAGCAAAATGAAAACAAAAAACAAAAAACATACACTCAAATTGGAAAAGAGAAAAAAGGAAGACCTCATGCCGGAGGAGTCATTTTTGACATGTGATGCTTCTCAACACTGAAGGGAGGCTGAGAAAAGTGCATCTTTGTGACCTCTGCTGAAATGGGTGCGATCAAGGTCAAATATGCCCAGATCACAGAAACCCCACTTCAGAAGAGCCCTGCACAGAGATCCCCTCAGGGACATCAACACAGTGTTCACGTTAATTCTCATTAAGACGATTCTACTGGGAAGGAAGGTGGGAAGAGGCGACACCAGACATAACATTAAGTTAGACACATACGCACACTGAAATTTGCCTCGGGGAAAAAAGAAACAGCTAAGGGAATTTCTCAATTTATTTTCTTATTCTTTTCTCTCTCCTTGACAGCAATAACAAGCAGCTTTCACTGGTTCTCTACCCTTCTTGCTTAACTAGGGAGAGAGAAAGAGGTATGCATATAGGCATGTAGGTGTGTGGTGCTTCTTTTCTGACTTTTACAACGAATATGTGACATTGATATTGTTTCAGGGGGTTGTGACTTTCCCTTCATCGTAAGGCAATTCTTCTCAAAGGTAAATAGGGCTGCAAATAACTGCCAGCCTGCAGGTCCATGGAAAGAGAGCCAGCACCACGACCACGCACAGGCTGGGCCAGCCACTCGCCTGTTCTCCATACACAAGGCATCCACATCGATGATGCGGTTCTCATGCCCGCCCAGAATGTGGTTTAGCTCCTGGTTGAGCCTCTCCACTTTGTCCTGGTAGGAAGACCGCTCTTCTTTCACATCCTGAAGCTCGTCCACCGAGGCCTGCAGGTCGTGCTCCAGAGACTCGATCTGAAACCAAGGGAAGCGCCCTCACTCGAGATGTTCTAAAGATGCCGGCTTCACGGCCAGAGACGGAGCCTTCCGCTAGGTTGACCGATTTTCAGAGAGCTAATTAATACCACCCGCATGCTATACAACCGAAGCACCACACACTGGAATATGATAAAAGCTAAGGGGACGGGGACGACTTCCTGCCAGACACTGTATCTGAGATGGGATGGGTGCAGCAGCCTGGAAAGACAGAACCGATCCCTTATCAATGGCAGTATGCCCCAAAGCCAGAGGCTGGAGAAGGGCAAATCCAGACACTGGGAACAGCAACCAGTGTCTTACAAATACATGCTTTTTCAAACCACTTTAGACCCAGAAATCTTGTTCTGCTCTTCAAAACCAATTAGCAAGAGAAGGAAAGCAAAGTCTAGGTTATCTTAGCTGTTCCCTAAGTAGGGCTCTCAACCCGCTGAGATATTGCCTAAAATGCATCACTCAGCATTTCAGCGGATACTTGCAAATTAAGGCCAGTTTGTCACGTTTTGTTCTCTCCTTGTCTATCCTGGGTGTGTGTGTGTGGGGACTGGGGTGGGGGGTCCTGCTGTGTTCAGAACGATGGAAGCCACAGACACAGGAGGCCGTTTAGGGACGCAGGAAGGAAGAAAAGTGCTCCGCCTGTATCTCTCCTCCTCCGACTCGCATCGCAGGCGCCCCACACTCTGAACAACAGGGACACAGTCTACTCTCCTCGGCGTTGCGTCCCGCTGTGCAAACCCCTCCGCCACTCTTAACAGCTGCTAAGTAACCTGCTCCTTTGCTCTCTCCAGCTGCTGAACCAAGTCCTCACGCTCGTGGGCTGCAAAGTGCCGTACGCCGATTTCTTCATCTCCGAGCCTCTGTTTGGCAATTGTCATCCTCAAGAGCTGCATTGTCATTGGGGGGGGGGGGGGGGTAGGGAGAAGAGAGAGGGAGGGAGAATGGGGGGAGGGAGAGAGAAAGAGATTTAAAATAAATAGATCCAAACAAAAACCCAAGCATACTAGGCAGAAACAACTTTTGGAAGATTTTTCAAGAAATGCTGGGGAAAAGCATGAGACAAAGACACGTCTTGCCAATATGATGAATTTTAAAGAATATCTTATATTTTGTACAAGCCAGCACATACACATGTATGTATGCATACAGGGTATGAGGAATATCTTATATTTTGTACAAGCCAGCACATACACATGTATGTATGCATATGGGGTATGAGGCCGATAGGAACACAGGCCTGGGCATTTGAAGGTGGATGACCTATATAGCACAGCCATGGTGAGGAAACAAATTCTGGGTTTCTTTTACACTTAGCAAATACTAAAAAATGATAACACATGCTGATATGGGCATGCTTCCACACTCTTAACAATGAGGCTATATTATCAAGAGCCTTAAAAATGTCCCTACTCAATGATCCAGTAACTTGACTTCCGACAATCCGAGCTAAGAATAACCCCAGACAGGGACTAGCTTTATGGGAAAAGAAAAAGTAGATTGCACTGTTATTTGTAGAAAGAGTAAAAAAACTAGAAACAATGTCTAACAACAGCGGAATTGTTAGCAAACTAGAATGCAATCAATCAATGGTCTGGTTTGTAGCCATTTGAAATGAGCGTGACGTGAGTAGTGTAATGCCACAGACACGTTTAAGATACCATGTGAAGCGGGGAAAAAAAGCAGAATACTAACTTTTATATGCAGTATGACTAAAATTACACTGAGAACCCCTGCACGAAAGAAAAAAAAATTACCAAATACATCAAAATATTAAACGGTGTGTGTTTAGGTGATGGTGAGACTGCATGTGCTATCCGTTCTGTTCCTTGTTTTTTAACTTTTAAAATAAGTATGCATGATTTTTATAACATGTTTATTTATATGTTTTTAAATTCCCAGGGATAAAATTCCAGTCTCCAGAAATGTAATTTTCCAAAAGATCCCCACAGAATCCACAGCTTCCCCAGACTCCAGGGTCAAGTTCCATGTGCAGCTCCAAACCTTCTAGGTGGGGTCATGATGAGAACTTTGTGAGACCCCAGGAAGATCCAATAGTCCCAAAGCACCCCCGACAGGCCCATCAGTGCCAAGCAGGTTGTCATCGGAGTAACATTTTAAAGTTACGGCACTGCTTCTGGAAACTTCTTCTAAAGAAGTTATTATAACTCTGATTCTCTCACCTCCCTGTAGGGTGTGTGTGAATGGGCTTCACATATGGATGAGATCCCGGGGACAGTTTTTTGCTGTCACATAGATCCAAATCAGCCAGCAGTGCCTGCTTGTGGCATGCACTTCCGTGTTCCTGTGTGAATCTTAAGGGATTCACTTTCACTAGAAAAAATGGTTTTATCTTCAAGTCTCTAAAGGATTTAGGGTCAAGTGAGAAATAGAAAGTTAAAAGCCAAGGTAGAATATTAACTAGATTGAAATAGTAAATAACAGCAATAAACTTTGAAAGAGACGATGATTAAAGAAAAGAGCATTTTTCCAATGATATCAATTTTGGGTCCTTATTTGAAAAATACTCCATTGGACTGGACAAATGCTTACTGTGCACCTACCATTTGCTAAAGGAGCACTGGGTTTGGGCAGACAATGTTCCAGGCAGCAGTAGGTTTATACAAAGACCTGGCAGAGGATGGATACAGATGACTGTGCTTCATGGAATCTGATTATGGTTGAGCCAAATTACTCAAGGATTCTGTATTTGTGAATTGGCATCAATTTACTTGTAACCTCAAAATCAACACTCACAGCGTTTCGAATCATGCGTGGACATGAGTGGACAAGTGCAGAGTGGTGAAAAATATGAATCGTCCATCAGCCAGGTTCCCAATTGAGACTGAGCAAGACGATGCTCTGCCTCTGTTTCTGCTCTCTACTATACACAAGTGTCCTTTTCGTGGTCTATTTAGTGCCATGTATTTTTTTTTGCATTTTTGTGCTTTTTATTGGTGTTTGCTGTTTAAAATGGCTCCCATGCAAAAAAAAAAAAAGTATAATAAAATGGCAATAACAATGTACCTATCAATAATCACTCTAAATGTAAATGGATTAAACGTTCCAATCGAAAGACATAGAGTAGCTGGATGGATAAGAAAACAAAACCCGTACATAGGCTGTCTATAAGAAACCCACTTCAGATCTTTTGAGACACACACAGACTAAAAGTAAAGGGATGAAAAAAGATATTTCATGCAAATGGAAATGAATAAAAGCTGGGGTTGCAATACTTATGTCAGACAAAACAGACTCAAAACAAAGACTATGATAAGAGACAAAGAAGGCCATTACATAATGATAAAGGGATCAATCCAACAAGAGGACATAACCCTAGTAAACATTTATGCACCCAACATAACAGTACCTACATACATAAAGCAAATATTGACTGATATAAAAAGAGAGATCTACAGTAATATAGTCATATTAGGGGACTTTAACACCCCACTGACACCAATGTACAGATCTTCCAGACAGAAAATCAATAAAGAAATAGTGGTCTTAACTGACACAGTAGATCAGATGGATTTAATTGATATTTTTACAGCATTTTACCCCATAGCAGCAGAATATACATTCTTTTCAAGTGCACGTGGAACATTTTTGGGGACCACATGTTAGGCCACAAAACAAGTCTCAATAAATTTAAGAAGACTGAAATTGTATCAAGCATCTTCTCTGACCACAATGGTATGAAACGAGGAATCAATTCAAAAAAACAAAAAACAAAACAACTGAGAAATACATAGACACATGGAGGCTAAATAACATAGTACTAAACAATGAATAGGTTAACAATGAGATCAAGGAAGAAATTAAAAGATACCTGGAAACAAAAATGAAAACACAATGATTCAAAATCTATGGGACATAGTAAAAGCAGTCCTAAGAGGGAAATTCATAGCAATGCAGGCCTACCTCAAGAAACAAAAAGAAGCTCAAATAAACAATATAACCTTATAACTAAAGGAACTAGGAAGAAAAAAAATCAGCAAACAAAGCCCAAAGTGAGTAGAAGGAAGAAAATAATAAATATCAGAGTGAAAATAAGATAGAGTCTTAAAAAAAAAAAAACGGTACTAAAGATCAATAAAACCAAGAGCTGGTTCTTTGAAAAGATAAACATAATTGATAAACCTTTAACCAGATGCATTAAGAAAAAAAGAGAGAAGACCCAAATAAATAAAATCAGAAATGAAAGAGCAGTGACAATAGACTCCACAGGAATACAAAGGATTATAAGGAAATACTACAAGCAATTATAGGCCAACAAATCAAACAATGTGGAAAAAATAAATACATTCCTAGAAACATACAATATCCCAAGACTGAGTCAAGAAAAAACAGAAAATCTGAACTGATGACTACTATTAATGAAATCAAATCACTAGTCAAAAAACTCCCCAAAACCAAAAGTCCTGGACCAGATGGCTTCATGGGTGAATTTTATCAAATATTCAAAAAAGAATTAACACCTATTCTTCTCAAACTAGTCCAAAAAATTCAAGAGGAGGGAAGGCTTCCAAGCCTATTTTACAACGCCACCATTACCTTGATTCCAAAATCAGATAAAGATGTTACAAAAAAAAGAGAGAAAATTATAGGCTAATATCCCTGATAAACATAGATGCAAAAATCCTCAAAATGTTAGCAAAATGAATTCAGCAATACATTAAAAAGATCGTACGCCATCATCAAGTGGGATTTATTCCTGGGATGCAAGTTTGGTTCAATATCCACAAATTAATAGGACACACATTAACAAACTGATAGATAAAAATCATATAATCATATCAATAGATGCAGAAAAAATGTTTGACAAAATCCAGCATCCATTATGAATAGCGAGAACACGCCTCAACATAATAAAGTCCATATATAACAAACCTACAGTTAACAACATAACTCAACAGAGTAAAGCTAAAAGCATTTTCCTTAAGATCAAGAACAAGACAAGGATGTTCACTTTCCCCACTTTTATTCAACATAGCATTGGAAGTCCTACCACAGCAAACAGACAAGAAAGAGAAATAAAAGGCATTCGAACTGGAAAGGAAGAAGTAAAACTTCATTATTTCCCGATGACATGATACTTTATAGAGAACCCTAAAGATTCCATCAAAAACTGTCAGAACTGATAAGTGAATTCAGGAAAGTAGCAGGATATGAAATTAATATTCAGAAATCAGTTGCATTTTTATACACCAATGATGAACTATCAGAAAGAGAAATTAAAAAAACAATTCCATTTACAATTGCACCAAAAATAATAAAATACCTAGGAATAAATTTACCCTTGAAGGTAAAAGACCTATACTTTGAATATTATAAATCATTGAAAAAAGAAATTAAAGAAGATACAAATAAATGGAAGCATATAATAGGACTCATGGATAGTAAGAATTAACATTGTTAAAATGCCCGTACTACCAAAAGCAATCTATAGATTCAAGGCAATCCCTATCAAAATACCAATGACATTTTTCACAATACTAGAATAATTAAAAAATATATAGGGAACCATAAAAGACCCCGAATAGCCACAGCAATCTTGAGAAAGAACAAATTAGGAGGTATCACACTACCTCATATCAAACTATACTACAAGGCTATAGAAATCAAAACAGCATGTTACTGGCATAAAGACAGACACATAGATCAACGGAACACAACAGAGAGCCCAGAAATAAATCCATACCTATATGGTTATCTAATCTATGACAAAGGAGGCAAGAATATACAATGGGGTAAAGACAGTCTCTTTAATAAATGGTGTTGGGAAAACTGGACAGATATATGCAAAAAAAAAAAAAAGAAAGAAAGAAAAAAAGAAAGAAAGACAAAGAAAAAGAAACTGGACCACTTTCTTACACCATATATGAGAATAAACTCAAAATGAATTAAAGACTTAAATGAAGAATTGAACCCAAAGAACTCCTAGAAGAAAATATAAGCAGTAAATTCTCTGACATTGCTCTCAGAGGCCCCTGTATAGAAAGGGCTGCTAGGCTGTTATCCACGGGAGCCCTTCTTGGTAGGTGTCTTCTTGAGTTGACAAACCGAATCCTTTATTTCCTCTAGGAGCACTGGTTCAGTATTTGCTACTTCAGGGTTTGCAGTGACTTTAGACAATGAGAATCAACTGTATTTGGGAATGGCAGGGGTGGAGGGATGGAGTTTATGGCAGCACTGGTTAATTCATCTGAAAGCTGAAGTGTGAAAATTCTTTCACGCCGCACGATTTCTTGGCTCAAGACTTTCAGAACCCTAAGTGGTTATACAGAAGGACGAAGAACTAACCAAATAAGAAGGATTTCTCAAATCAAAGGGCCCAGAAACAGGTAGGCTCCTGCTTCTTTTTGGTATGAGGCGACAGGAGGCCTGCGACATGGCTTTGAAAGTAGGGCTCTTTTCTTGATACATGAAAAGCCAGACTGACAGCCTGAACTTTAAGTAATAAAACACCACTGTGGTTTTCTACTCGCAATACGCTCCACTGAACACTTAATTTAGAATCACACAATTATGTTTGCTTAATGCCAATTAATTATTAAACATGTTTATTGAGGTCTGACAGCCAAATAAGAGAGTCATCTTTTATATACTGGATGCCTGTTAAGCTTCAATAAATATGTTAACAATCGTTTGGTGTTTAATGTGCATACAATCTCGGCTATTAAATCTTAGGGCTAGACTGGTTGGAACACTTATTTTTAAAAGTGAGGCCCAAGTTGGTAATACTGGATCATTAGTTGGGTCTGACGCTCGGGTGAAATCGGCTGCAGGAAGGCCACTGCAACGGGAATAGAATCCCCTAGGGAGGCTTCTCCAGTCTTCCTAGCTCACAACTCACAGGCTCTGGAGGCCCCTGCCTAAGGAGTTCATGTACTGGCTCCACCTTCTGTGAGCTGTGCAATCTCATGCCTGTGCCTGTTTCTGAGCCTTAGTAAAAGTACTACAGTAATAGTACAGCTTTTTACTGTCAACGGTTGCTGTAAGCATGAAGGAAGAGAGAGTTGAGTAGCATTACATGCGTTATTTAACTTAGGGGAATTCAAATACATGTGTTTGCCTAAAAGATGAGGGGGACGAAAAAGAGGACAGAGAAAGAAATAGAGAAGAGAGGATGAGAGCGAAATAAAGATTTTAAAAACTGGGTGACCCTCCCTACCCCTGCTGTCAATGTCCCAGACGCAGAGGTGGAAAAATACCTGATAATTTATTTAGGCAAAATCATACTGTTCATATTTATACATAATACCACTGTTTGGGAGCATACCTGACCATGTACCCTAAACTTTACGGACAATTTAGGGGACTCTAAAGGGGGATTTTGAATAGGCACAAGTTTTTGCCTCTTATATGCTGACTTCGGAACCTAATCCTACTTGAGGGAAGATGTGGTTTCTCTAAGATGCTTAGCATAGTGCCTGAAGTATAAAAGGTGCTCAATAAGTGTTAGCTGCCATTACGACTGCTGTGCCGATGATCATCACTGCCATCCTCCATGTGAGTTTCCCCACACAGACCCCCACCACGGGGAAAGTCCCATCTTTCTAAACTGGAGAAAGCAGAGCTCCCAAGCCAACCTTATCTGTAGACTGCAGGCAATGATGTAGATTTCCCATCTTGGAAATGGTTAGGAAGCAACTGCTCAGGGCACTTAATTCTTTCAAACACAGTCATCAGAACTCCACGGCTAGCCTCCCTATGCCAACCCTTGAAGTGGATCAGTGCCCTGTGAGGCGTGCACACTGCCATCAGTAGATGCATTCATTTGGTGATTTAGATAGAAATAAACGTTTATGAATGAATTATGGGCGTGAGTCGTCAGTTTATGGATGAGGCGCAGCTGCAGCTGGGATGTGGCTAAGGAACATGCCTGTGAAAGGATAGGGCCAAATGGCTCTTGGGCTCCCATCCCCCACCCTGCCCACTGAGTCCAATTCCTCTGCCAATGCCCTACGCACACTCTGGTCCTCCTCAAGATCCCCAGGTCAGGATGACTCGTTCCTTTCCTGATCTCTTCTCAGCCTTCATCCTTCACAGCCTTAAACATTCTCTCCCTCATCTTGTCTTCATTTGCCTGAATTCATTTTCCTCAGTAGGTAATGAGAGGCAGCCAGGGGCAGAAGCAGTCAATATTCTCCAGGTGTTATCTGTGTTCAGATCCTGCTTCTGCTAATCCTAGTCATGTTTCCCGGGCAGTCATCTAACCTCACTGACCCCCAGGTGGCATGATTTTTTTGAAAATGGGATTTTAGTTCATTCAGGCTGCCGAATACCACAGGCTGGGTAGCTTTACAGACAGCAGAAATTTATTTCGAATAATTCTGGAGGCTGAGGAAACCAAGATCAAGGTGCCAACAGATTCGGAGTCTGGTGAGACCCTGCTTCCTGGTTCATGGATGCTGTCTTCTCATGTGGCAGAAGGGGCAAAAGAGCCTACTGGGGTCTCTTTTATGAGGGCGCTAATCCCATTTGTTGAGAGCTCTGCCATCACAATCTAATCACCTACCAAAGTCCCCACCTCCAATGCCATCACACTGGAGATTTGGTTTTAACATGTGAATCTTATGCGGACACGTTCAGTCTATAGTAAAGCTGTGTTATAGACAGGACAGCTATGTATGGCTGCCCAGTCTGTGCACTGCAAAATTCAACTCCAGGATCTCCATCCTCACAATGTGAAGATATGATGCAATGATCACTGTTGCTGTAACTCTCACACTTTTGGTGTAGAGCTTTAAAAGTGCAATCCCTAGTCACAGTTGGTATGGTTACAGTTCTGACACAGTCACTCTCCGTTTGCCAGGGTTACTGGGAGGATCGGATGAAAGAATTATTAACAGGAAGTAGATGTTAGCCCCTCCTCAGCCCCAATCCTTGTGTACTGATGCAAATGACACTTAAGAAGAGATCAGAACCCAAAGGCATTTATTGAACATTCGTCTGGCGTGGTGCTGTGCCGGGCAACTTAATAAACGTGGCCTTGACTATCTTTTCTTTTACCTGTTGGTTTTCTCCACATTGTCCCCAACTGCCCCTGACCTTTAAAATACCTTCGATAAAACTGAACATGAGAATTTAGCAAGTCTCCAAGTGGGAAACTCTATTGTGTACACTAGAGTCCAAATTCCTAGACCTGTATGACAATGCAGTTCTGGCTTTAAACAAAAGAATTCGTCACACATGCATGAAAAGAAAAACAAAAGGAGCAGTTTTCATTTTCTTCCTCCCAAAGCTCAGGGGATCGCTGTGCACACGTTCATTAGTGCACATCAGTGTTTCCCCGTTAATGTGCTCTCGGTCTCGGCCAAATGATATGCTAGAAGCTTTTCTTACGCATGATCCCTCCAGTGGCTTTTCACTGCATTGGAATAAATGCCAGAGCCCTTAAAAGGCTGATGAGGAAGACGGTGAGCAGCTCCCCGCCAGCCTCCCAACCCCATCTCCAACGATCTCCCTCGTTCTCTGTCCTCTAGCCACATCGGCTTCCCTTCAATGCCTCAGACACGCGTGCCTGCCTCTGGGCCTTTGCACGTCCTCTGCCCTTGGAATAGCCTGCCCACAGGCCTGTTCAGAAACCACTTCGTTCGTCTCCTTCAGATCTCAGGCTAAAAATCGCCTCCTCTGAGAAGTCCTCCCTGAGCACCATCACTGAAGCTGTTCGCCCCTCCCTCCCTTCACCCCACCCCACTGCCTTCATCGAGCTTACAGAAATGACCTTGATCATCTGCTCGTGCCCTCCCCGGGGACCTTGCTGGTCATCCGCACCAAAATACCCTGGTACCCGTGGCAGTGTCTGGCTAACCACAGGGAATGCCTGACTGCTTCTTAAATTAGGAAGCCTCTCATTTGGTGTTTCCCACAGTTCCAGGAGGCAGACTCTGTCCTGTCCTCTTTACAGGTGAGAACTCCCTGAGGGGCTAATGTGGGGCTCTGAAGCCTTGTCTCCAAAGCCAGGTGTCCCTGCCCCAGGGCCATGCTCAGTTCAGTAGGCCAGAGTCCCTCGCCCAAGGAGGCAATCTCTTAACACTTAGAACAAACATGCGTGCAGCCTTCCTCCAGCCCAGGCCCTGCCCTACGTGCTTATACATCTCCATGTAAGTCCAGCAAGCACACTGTGAGGTACTGTTACTGCCCTCATTTTTAGGTAAGAAACCGAGACACAGGGATGTAAAGTAACTTGCCCACATCACAAAGTATAAATGGCAACCAGGCGTGGACTCCTAGCTGTCTCGGGTTCTAGAGTTTATGCTACGCTGCCTCTCTCCACAGCAACCACAACAGTATTGCACAATGTCCTCACCATAGAGTGTGTTCTGTGTTGAGTGCTTTGGATAAGTTTTCATATCTAATCCTCAAAAAGGCACACTGGCCCCCTGCTGGGTCTCTATCATCCCGAGCTTGCTCTGCCTACAGGGTCCCCTCACCTTATCCCTCGGCTATCTGACCACTTCCTGCCACGCGTCCTTCAGATCACTATGCAAAGGGATGTGACTAGATAATCCTTCCCTGACCACACAGTATAAACAGTGCTCCCTGTTCTGCCCAGGCTGCACTCTACAGCACCCTAAGTAATTTTTTTACTTAGCGCTTAGCACCTGCTGACATATTATATGGTACAATAATCCCCACTTATCCATAGGGGGTATGTTTCAAGACCCCTAGTGGATGCCTGAAACCTTGGACTGAACCCTATATATACCACGTTTTTTCCTATACATACATATCCCTTTTCACTTTCACGAAACACTTTACGGCTTCTCTTAGTTGGGCATATCCAAATTGCCAGCATCACTACTCTTGCACTTTGGGGCCAATATTAAATAAGACAAGGGTGACTTGAACATAAGCGATGGGATACTGCGACAGTAGATCTGATCATCGGGATGGCTACTAAGAGACTGATGGGTGGGGAGCATCTACAGCATGGATACAAGGGACAAAGGAATGATTCACGTCCTGGGCGAAGGGGAGCGGGCTGGCACAAGATTTCATCACGCTACAGAACGGCACGCCATTTAAAAACTTATACATTGTTTATATCTGGAATTCTCCATTTAATATTTTTGGAATGTGGGATGACCACGGTAACAGACTGTGGAAAGCAAAACCATGGATAAGGGAGGGCTGCTGTACTTCATCAAACAGAATGCCCACCAGCTTTAAGACTCACCATTACGCAACTCTAAAAAGAATAATAAGTGCCAGTCATAATGACATGATACCATGGAGAGGTGTTCAAATGTGAAAACCTGTACATCTCAGAATCTGTGAAATATGTTTATTTGTTTACTGTCCACCTTTCTCCACTAGAATAGAAGCCCCGTGAAAGCAGGGACTCACTGATTACTGTCTTATCCCCATACCACGTAGCTGGGTTTTCAATAAAGATGCGTTGAAATGAAATGAACACCCTCCATGAGGCAAGTACTGCTATTATCTCCACTGTGCAGATGTGAACAACTGAGGCACAGAGAGGTCAAGCAACTGACACAAGATTACACAGCCAGGAAGCCCCTGAATTACCTTCAGACCATTCAGCACACATTACTCTCAGAGCCACGATCTTTATAGCGTCTCACCAAGCAGTTTTAAAGCTGCTTCAATTTCTTTTTATTTAGTATAATCTGGGTATGGTGTACTATAAAATAAGTCTTGGGAAGAGACAGCTTTCAGAACCAGTTCTCTAAGAAGTGTTATGACACGTGGTCTATGGGATTAAAGTCCAAAACTGTGCTGCTGGGTTGCACGGGCCATCCAGGCTACAAGCTCATATAAACCAGGACAGGCTCAAATTTGGTCCCTGAGATGAAATGTGTCTAATTCTTTTGCCAATAAAACATTAGGGAATGCTGGACTAGTCTGGCTGCTCACTGAACTAGCTGAGCATTACCTATAGTTCGCCATTAAGATCCAGTTAGAGGAAGATACGGTGGGGCTGGAGAGAGTGAAGGTCCCTTACTGCTCATTTCAGTTCTTCATAATTAATTTCTATAATGCCCCAAGGTGAGAGCTTTTCATTAGAGTGCCCTCGTCATTGGGTTTCTTATGGGATGGGATATCTCCGTGCTTCTTTGAAGCATAAAGAAGAATTATTTACAAAGAGCTCTCTGATCCCTCACCCTGGACCATTACAAACATCCACAGCTGAGCACTTTTTTTTTAAACAAAGTATACTTTAATTAGTCACCTGCATGCTCACTGTTCCATCTTTATTGGCTCATGGCTTTGACTTAATTGGTTTGCTCGTTAAATCCATCCAAAAGTCCCTCATCAATAGAGGTATGGTCACAGAAGGGCTCTATCGTTTTATGGTGCCAAGACCAGATAAAACAGAGGTACTGAAAGACCATCAGCTGGTGTAACACAAAGCGCATTATTAAGGGCAAAACCCTGTGTTAATGCAATATCTCAAACAGCTACGTTTAAATTGGCCAGCAGAGGCCTAGGAAATTCGAATGCATGACACGGGTAGGAGCAGCTGGCCGCCTGAACCTCCTTGCTTTTGAATACCTCGCACTGCATTATTGTGCTGCACTAAAGTTCCATAATTTGTATAATGAAGAAAAACAAAAGCAAATGGACAAGAAAATCACTGGCTGTCTCAAGAGGAACATAAGTTGTAGCTCCTGGCCTATCTATTAGGTGCTTATTCCACAAAGTGCACACAAAATGCACGAAGGTTCCAGGAACTCTGCACCAGAGCAGTGAAGCTTGGTCCTGGCAAAGTCTGGAGAGGTGATAAGGAGGGCTGAGTTTATGGGATCCATCTGCCAGATGCCAGGCTTCTCACCCCAATCGCTGTCTTTGTTGGGAGGCACATACTCAGTTAACTGGAAACAATCAACAGGAAGGAAAACCTTGAAAGATCCCCAGTGGAATTCATAGACTAGAGAGCTCTAATCCAATGTGTGCCCGTGTCATGCTAAAGACGCCAGGAACATTTACCCTTGGTGGAGCGCTGACTGGGTGACACGCACTATGCTGCACCCTTTACAAACACAATATTGCACACGCACACACAGTCATTAA
The DNA here is from genome assembly GCF_902729225.1 of Pteropus medius. NCBI lineage: Eukaryota > Metazoa > Chordata > Mammalia > Chiroptera > Pteropodidae > Pteropus > Pteropus medius. Next base: position 809,419 of record NW_024349804.1, on the reverse strand, counting down.
ATCTCATTGTCTTGCTTTTTTTTTTTTTTTACCCAGGACTAATAATGTCTGATGATCTTACTTATCTGTTTTATTTTCTTACTGTCTGTCTTCCCAACTAGAATATAAGCTCTGTGAGAACAGATGCCTTGTCTTGTTTATTCCTTGATGTAGCCTCAGCTCTTAATTAACATATAGTAACTCTCAATCATGTGTTGATGAATAAATGATGAAACCCAACAACAATTTTATCAAGGTGTTATTATTTCCATTTTCCAGATAAGGAAACTTGAAGCCTGAATAGAAAACTTGCCTGAGGCCACATAGTCAGGAACCAGCAGAGCTAGAATATAAACCTGGGTTTAAAAATTTCCAAACATGGACTAATTAGACCATATGGTAAGTCCTCACTGCATGTCATCAATAGATTCTTGGAAACTGTGATTTTAAGAGAAACAACTACGACGAAACCAATTTTACAATAGGCTAATTGATATAAACAAAAGTTAAGTTCCTACGGCCTATTTCTGATCACAAAAACATCACTGAACTTCTAAATGAAGACCCTAATGCTTACAATATTAAGTATTTAAATAAACGTGAGCTATACACACACTTGAGAAAAATTCATAAAAACGAGATAATTATTTTCCAACCTGCTTATTCCAGCTCAGGGTCACAGTGGCCGGACTCTAGCCCAGCGGCTCAGGGCGCCAGGCCAGACCCTCCCTGGACAGGGCCCCCTTCCATCTCAGGGACTACTCACACCGTCACTCAGACCGGGACAATGTGGACATGCCAACTCCCCTCACGTGCACATCTTTGGGAAGTGGGAGGAAACCAGAAGACCTGGAGGAAACCCACGTGGACATGGGGAGACTGTAAAGTTTCCACATAGACAGTGTCCCCGACTGGGAATTAATTATTTTTTTCTCCTCAACGTTATGAAATTACGTTGAACGAAACAACATTATTCGAGGACCCGCAGCACGCTACGCCACGCGGCAGTGGCGGGCTGGAGCTGGCTCCTCCGGGAATGCCAATCTCTCCAGCCCCAAGTTCCGTGATTTCACTTCAGCAGCCTGGTGTTTGTCGTGGCATCAGTATCTATGCAATGGAAATTAGCAAAGCATTACCAGCCAGGCTTCCTCTTCTGAAGACCTAGCTGGTCCACCAGCTGACCTCTGGAGATTTGGGATTCACATGTGCTCTGCTGGTTTTGTTAATCGCCTCTTCATAATCCTTAAATTCGCAGAGACCTCCTTCTTCCTCCTGGTCCCCTTTCCCAGAATCCAATATTTTCTAAATGCCCAGCAGAGGAAGCAGGCAGATGCTGGGGCAGGAAGGGGAGCTGCATTCTGCAGCATTGTCTGGGTGTTTCCCCATAATTAACTGGTCCTTACTCCTTATGCACTGACACCCTGAGGGCCCTGGGCCACTCCACATCCACAGAAGGCTTTTTCATGGTGATTTGTGGAGCTGTGTTTCCTCCTATCCCCACAGGCCTCTCTCTCCTCGTTAACCTTTCAGAACTGTAATTATGAAGGCAGGGGAGGGTATCTAGTAGGTTTCTCCTTTTACACCTCTCCTATGGTTTGCATTGGGGGTTTGTGTCCATCTGCAAGCCCCGAGAAATCCTTGGACACTGTTCAGAGACATGGCAGGTGGTGTTTGATTACAGGACCTCCAGGCTGTCACAGAAACCACCCCCCTAACCCATGTGAGTGCTAAGCTGTTTGTAAGCTAGGGTGGCTACAAATCTTTCAAGAGGCTGTTTGAAAATGCTTTATGGCACGTAGGGTTACAAGGCTCTAGCTGAACAAATGGAAAAATTAGTCTACCTTAAAATATCCAAGGCAAGTAATTTCCTATCACCTTGTTTCTTAAATGTACTTAACATCTAGAAGCTGGGCTTCCCAAATATGGATAAGGGTCATCAGTTAAAATGGCAACTCAGAGATAAAAATCTTCCACTTTAACGGATGCTCATAAAATGATGCCATCAGCCACTCTTTTTGGAAAGGAGGATAGTTAGGAGCCCAACAACAGCAATTATTAAGCATCCTTGAATTTAACGGGCTTTAGCCAGCCAGTGAGCAGGACCTTACCCCACGTGCGCCGAGGCTCTGCCTTGGACCCTCAGTTTTCTCCTTGGGGGCTCCCTAAAGTTCCACACTTTGAGTTTGGTTTGGTTTTGGCTTTTTCCCTGATGAAACTGTTTGCTTTTCTAGCTCCTTTCTCCAGATTTCTAAACTATTCCTCATCCCGCAAAGAAGAGCATCACTGATAACAACCAGAGAGGCGGACAGGCCACTTATTTTCTTGCATATTTGTTTTCCTTTTTTGAATCCTTTCGCTTTTCTTTTCATTCGTTGTATTCATTCGCTCATTCATTTATTCCATTCCGTTTCCTCAATAAACATTTATCAAATAATGTCTACATATTGGGAACTAAGAATGCCAACTCCTAGGGGTACAGCAGTATGCCCGTCGGGAAGCGGGCCTGCAGAGAGCTGGCCTTTGGGGGGAGGCGGGGTGGGCACACAGTGTAAGCAGAGGGGAGAGAGCAGGGTGCCGTGGGCACGTGTGGGACCTGCTCCTAAGAGTTGGTTGGAGAAGGCTACATTTGACCTGTGATGTGAAAGATGAGCAGGAGTTTGCAGGACAAGTGGAGGGGAAGAGTGTTCCAGGCAGAGCAAATGGCGGGTGCAAGAGCACCGAGCACCGAGGCGCAAGGACGAAGAGCTCGGCAAAGGGGCTGAAATGAGCGCCGCAGGGCTGACGTGTGAGGGCGCCAGTGGTTAGAGATGTGGCTGGAGAAATCGGTAGGGGCCAGATCATGGAAGGCCTAGCACGCCGGGGCAAGAAGGTGGGAATGGATTCAGCGGTCCACAGAAAGGCTGGAGCAGAGAGCAGCATGATAAATGAAAACAACGTAATGAACCCATTCTCTACCATACAGTCACAGCCACCTTTGAACAGGGGCCTGTGAGGTTTTCAAGATGCCTTGTGTCATTATCGAATGAGTAATCCGGCCTTAATGTTGATGATTGGGGGTGGGGGGAGGGGAAGGGATGACTGTGACTCACTGGGCGCTGAAAATAAACCAGCCCTATAACTTTAGATGCAAATGAGAAGAAATGAAACCTCTGGGGTTCGCGGCAGTGGGTCTTTTTTCAGGGGGAATGGCTGGACACTGAGATACAGGGTCTGTTGAACATTATAACACCTTCCCCGCACCTTTTGGCAGGCAAATTACTTCACAGGCCATGAATATGAGTCACTAAATTCTAAACCTTGGGTGAGAAAACAAAGTTTGATAAATGTGTCCAGCTACTGGAATAAAGGCCCAGAACACAAGCAAATCATGAAGCTAAGACAATGCAAAAGAAGCCCTGGACTGGGGCTTAGTGTTACACCACACACACACACACACACACACACACACACACACACAGAGGCATGTGTCATGCTAACATGCACACACATACACATTAGTGCGCGCGCACACACCCTCCCCTTCTCTCCTTGACATATCAGCTGCAATTCCTAAAATATCTCATGCCTAAACAGTGACACAATTAAAAGTGACCAAAGATCAGGCAGAGGTATATTTAGGAAAGTTGGAGGTGGGGATAGCTCAGCAAGAAAAAAAAGGAAAGAAGAAAAGAAAAAAATCAGTCAAGAAGAACCATGAATCCAAAAATCACATTTCAAAATGTTACAGTATTCTGTGGGTTTGTAATGTTTCCGAAATTCTTGTCCTATTTTTATGGATTTAATAGAAACGACTGCACATACTTCATTGTATTCTCTAGAAAACCTTGCCCTGCTGTTATCGCATGAGGATGTGACTGAGGAGGTCTGGCCTTTAATTATTGACCAAACACCTAGGTTACAGAGCTCAAATCCTTTCAGTGATGCCTAAAACCACACCAGAGGCCTGATTAGCTTGTCCTGTGTTAATTAGAACCTTTCTTAAGCATTCTCTCCCACCGCCTATTTCATGACCGGAAATAGCAGAGCCTAGTTTTTCAAATATATGTTAAATCCAAGATGTTTAAAAAAAATTGTAAAGGCAGATTAAGCGGAAAAGAGGCTGCATAAGGAAGACTTCCCACAGACAGAGCCGCCGAAGCCGGCAGTACACAGTCCTCTGCCATCTCCTGTGATGGAAGAGTTCATGAGACCATACGCTTCCGTGCATTTTTTTTTCAAGAGAGAATATCTTTCAAAACGGTGCTGTCCAATAACTGACGACTCCCAGAAACTGTGAACGTCATGACAATTTGTCAAGGAATTTGGTCATGTTTAAAAGACATTTCCCAAGAAAGCAGCTCTTTCTCTACATGGAGTTTTCTTCAGTTAAATTCCAATGGCCATCTCTAATGAGAACGCCGCCTCTGACAAGGAGTTGAAAATGAATCTATCTTGGCAAAATGGGAAATTATTTGTGGAGACAGAATTAAACTTCGGTAGTTTTTCCTTCCTCTTCTCAATTGTACTTTTGCTCATAGCTTCAGCTGGGAGAGAGAGTGCATGCATTTAGTTTGGAGTTTATGAGTTCATATTTTATAATTAACGTTGCCAACAGGGGAGTTTGATTAATACCAAGCAGTGGATTTTGAGCAATGTTCCATACAAATTGCCAAATTTAGCAATAAAATAAATTGGTTATGTGAACATAATTAGTAAGATGACTACTTAAAATTCAAAACCGAATGTGAATAATTCCAAATCATCTGAGCCACAGATCTATTATTTGTATAGAAGAGGGAAAGTATAGCATTTGGGTTTTATTTCATCCTCAACCACAGTATTATTCACCACCAAGCTGAACATAATGAAACTTCTACAATGGGTTGTGACAATATTTTAGAGCACCCCAGAAACACACGCATACACGTGCGCACGTACACACAAAAGGAATAGCCATAAAGATAAGAGATGCTCAACTGTGAATTTTCATTGCAAATGTAAAAATCTATAACAAATTTTTCAGCAACTGCTGCGTTACGTTTTTCTGATGTGCTCTACATAAACCTCCAGCACACAATTACTCAGTAGAGCTTTTTCCCTTTAAATATTCACGGTACCTTATTGTCACCCTGGACTTCTCCAAGCCTTTGCTGAAGTTCTTTAATTTCTTCTCCCAGATGTTTATTTCGGTCCTGAGATTCTCTCAATAGCTGTGCAAGATTAGCCTGGAAATATCAACACATTATGAAATACAATCAGAAACGGAGGAGTGGATAAATGTGAGGCTTTATTAGGTTTATAGGGGCCGGTGTCCAAGCCCAGCTGAACCACACAAAGCCCATTAGAGTAAACACATATATGAATGCAGCGAGTGTGCTGATCACGCCACTACAACTGCATAGAGGGAAATGAATTTGGCCATGAACCTCAATTTGGGGATGTTGTTTGCAGAATGGCTCACGACCAGTAATGGAGGAGTTGGTCATATTCTACTTAAAAAAAATTTTTTAAAGAGCTCCTTACTAAAAATGCTAAAATTTGGATTAACAATATAGGAAAAGTTTCATCTCCTTGTTTAGATAGTTTTTTTTTCCTTCATGAACTTTTCTTTGCTACCTCAAAGCTCAGCATTTCATCACAAATGGAAGACTCTGGAGAAGAGATGAGTGATGTGCCAGAATTCCAGATACCAGGATCCAGAAGCAACTCAGCGGTCTCCTGGGCTGGTTTTCCCACCTCCTGAGTCCTCTACTCTAGTTTCCATAGTACCGATCAGCTGCCAGTCCCATCTTCGTGACTTTATTCCTTCCTTAAGATTTGCCTCCTGCTCAGACCCAAACGCCTCTGTCCTGTGTGGTCAGTTGTCCATTAATCAGCCTCCCCTCTCAATCCCACTTCATCTCATACCATCACTGTCCTTCCCCCAGAGCATGTGGGCACCTTTTACCACGCTCCCCCACTTTTTCAGGTTCCTTAAATTGCTGACTCTCCCCAACTACGTACATGCTTGCATCTACTCAAGCCTATACCTTGCCATTCCACTGAGGCTTGCCTGGCTTTTTGTTCTTTGGTGCCATTTGTATTTTGCTAGCTGTAATGTGCTCTAATTCTCACCGTGCTAATTGTGTTCTTATCTAACGTTAGCAAGAAGACTGCAAGCTGTGGAAAGGCAGAGGTTCTAGTCTCTGCTTCCTCAGTACCTATATACGTTGTTGCTCTGGGAGGTGCCGGTGTTGCAGGACATGTTTTAAAGACTCGTGATGAATAAATGAATGAAGGGAGAAGGTAAAGAAGCAAAACAAGCAATCGGAATATGACTCCTGGAAAGAAACCATTCAGAAATCGACATGCAGGGATTTTAAAGATGATTTCGAAGATTCCTTCATGTTATGGCTGAAGAAATCCCGATGCAGAGACTTTATGGCACCAGCTAAATCTCCAAAGACTTCACTGCTGACACTTTAGGGGGAATACTCAGTTATGCTAGGTACTAAGAAGAGAATAAGGGGGAGAGAATATAAAGAAAGATTAAACCTGGACTCATTCTTGATTCCTCACTTTACCTCATCCCCCGTAACCCATCTATTGGGGTATCTACCCTGAAGCTACCCCTCAATTTAGCTTTCTTCCAAGCTCTTTGCTGTACCCCGTATATACGAGGCACGACCCCAGCTCAGCATCACTCACCATTCTCTCTCACTGGACTGCTTTCCCACCAGAACACCCCTCGGCTCCCACCCTCACCTTTTTCAGGCCTTTGTTCCAAGTTGATCGTCTCAAGGGGGCCCCGCTGGACCACTGGACCTAATAATGCAAACTTCCCCCACCCACGTGGACGAATTCCCACGTCCCTTCGCCTGCACTATTTTTTTTTTTTTGCCATAGCACTTATCTTTTAACATACCATGTAGTTTACTTCGTGGTTTTTTGCTTACTATTTATTTCCTGTCTACTTCTCCCTACTAAAATAGAAGTTCCACGAAGGGCAGGGAGCTTTGTTTTCTCTACTTGATCTACCTTCAAGCACCTAGTAGATACTCCATAAATATTTTTCTTATTGAGACATAATATGCTGAGCTTGGAGGTTATGGTCTCAGCCTAGGGAAGGATATGAAATAATAATAACAATTAACAATGCTAAAACCAGTGCCTGGTGTAGAGTCCTGCATAATAAAACCCTACTCATCCCTACTGGCTGGATTTAACCAAGCCCTGATTTCTGCTCACTTATTTGTGAACATTACTCAACAATGCGATCTAATTTTTCAACTCCATCTTTGCAAAGGTCATATCTTGTAATGGTTGCATTCCAATCTCTCCAGATTTCCATTCTCAGCAGATAAAAATTTGGTGAAGGATGAGAAAAATTAATTCCCATGTTTACAGGTAGGAAACCAAAGAAACGAGAGACTCTGTTACCAGAGGACTATTTCAGGAAATTTCTCTTGATGGAATCAGCCAGACTAAGTTGGATCCCAGTTCTGCCATTTACTGGGCTGGGTGACCTTAGATGAGTTTCTTAATCCCTTGAGTGTCCCCATCTGTAAAATGGAGTAACTTCATGTGGGGATTTGATACCAAACTTGAATAATGAACACAGGACACCCACCACAGTGCTTACACACAGTAGGTGCTCGTTAAAAGCTGGTCACCTCAGCTTGACTGTGTCCTTCCACTTGCCCCAACTCAGCTTCTCAGGGAACGATTGAGTACGTGTGACCAAATGCCTCCTCGAACGCAGTTGTCTCTTTTGTGATCCTGCCCCTTCACTGTTCCTTATTTATCCATTTATTTATACAACAAATATTTATTGAGCACCTATCATGTGCCAGCCACTGTTTTAGACAGCAATAAGCAATACAGACAAAACCCCTTGCCCTTGTAAGCTTACCTTTTTATAGATAACATGGCATTACTTAAATTACATTACAATAAAATAAATAATGACCCAATAGCTGGATGATCCGTACTATTCAGAAAAACAGCAGGAAACGGAAGAGTGTGCCAGGGAAAAGGGCCACAGAAGGCCTCACTGGGAAGGCTGCATTTAAAGCAAGACTTGAAGAGGAAAAGGGGTGAACGTGAGCCTTGTGGATATCCGGGGGAAAGTTCCAGGGAGGGGAAAAGGCAACTGGCTCCCTCCTCTCCCTGTCCCCCATCACGCTGCAAGACTTCTACTTTGGAGAGCAGGAGGAGGCTGGCCCCAGATGCTGCAGTGAAGTGGAGAGATGATTCAATTCCTGATTTTTTTTTTTTTTCCTGGTTCCTCCCTCCTAATCTTCAACAGACGGAGGGACAGGCCCCCAGGTGAAGTGACTGGCCCAGAGCGGGGCTGGAGGAACAGCCCTGCAATGGCTCTCCTGGCTGAAGGGGGCCTCCCAGAGCCGACCTCTGTTACATTCGGGCATCTCAGCACCCCATCTGCAGGAGACACAGCAAAATTCACCTTCACAGGAGACACAGCAAAATTCACCTTCACAGGAGACACAGCAAAATTCACCTTCACGGGAGCCTGCCTTTTCTTAAACGGCAAAGAAGTGGTAGGAAAGAAATGCTCGTAAGAGTAACAGTGAAAACTTAACAAAAGACACACGCACAAAAAAGCAACATCCCCAACCTTCCCTTTTTGAATCAAGAACAGCTTGAGCCCCTCTGGTGGGTGGGAGGACCCTGACCTTCGCTCACCAACATAACTGCAGTAGCTAAACCAATAGGACTCCATCTCAGTGGTGAAGTGGAGGACAAGGCTGCTTTTGGAAACCACGATTCAGAGACTCAGTTCTCTACCTCCACTCAGTCACAGACCAGTACTTTTGCAAAATGAAATAAAAATCAATTACTAGGAAAATGAATTTAAGAAGACATCAAGATCCCAAGTGTTTGCTAGCTAGACTTAACAGATATAAAATAATGCTGTCGGGTTGCTGTCAAAGTTTCTGAACACTTATTCTCAATTTCTATACTTAGCCTGTCCAGAAACAGCAGCTTGCAGCCTAGTACTGGTCCTTGGGCCCCACTTTGGGCAGCACTGGGCTCAACGATGCTCCCAGTATATAGACATTAGAGCAGGGCGGGCACCCAGTATGTACCTCCAGGTTTCCAGTGACACGTGAGGTGGAGGACAAGGCTGCTTTTGGAAACCACGATTCAGAGACTCAGTGATGTGACTGTCAAACATTATTTGCTCTGCGGCTTGGCTGAAGAGAAACCTACCAAAATAAACTCAGGCATATCTACAGTAGCTGCAAAACAATAGTCAATCAGAATCGCGTCACCTCCAAGTGAGTGAGTTCACAGTAAATCTACACCAGCCTTAAAATTGACCCCTAGAGTAGGCTGAGGCGGGGGAGGCGCCCACTTTAAAGCAGGTGACTTGTAATTCTCTTTTACATGTCACAGGCTGGATTACTTGTCAACACACAGTTCTTTTCTATTCAGTCCTTCCACCTCCTCAACTCCAAAACAATAACTTTGAAAACTAGAAAATGACTATTCTGATATGGTGCCTAATTCCTTGACATACACTTTGAAGTACAAAAAAAAAAAAAAAAAAAAAGGAAAAGAAAAGTAGTACATTTCAAAGCACCCGAAATAGAGGAGAAAAGTTCACACAATTCTTTTGACCAAAAATAACACCCATGACTCACACACATTCACTGTAACAATCCATCAAGCTAACACATGGCGTCTGCTTATAATTTATCAGCTATGCAGAGCATTTTGTCCCCGTGTTATTGAGGACTCTGTGACCATCGGTATAGAATAGCAGCACGATGTACAGGAAATGTCAGAGGAAGGTGGCAGACCCTCTAAGGCTGGGTTAGATTTCACAGGCAAGGAAAACAAAACCGAGAGATTATTTCCTCTAAATCTCTGGGGAAGGGGGCGAGCATAAATAGGAAAACATGAAAAGGCTTAAAAAGAAGCCTCTTCTAAATATTCAAATCTAGCCAGGGCCGACATTAAAGGTTGACATTTTAGCTCTGATCATAGAGAAATGCTGAATATAGTGGAATATATTGTAGAATCCATATATTTACATCGCTCTTTTTGGCTCGAAGTTTATCTATTAAAATTGGGATGGGGAAGGCGATGAAGAGAGATTTGATGAAAATATAGCCTGGACATCCAAGGCCGAAAGCATATCACAGCTCTCCCCTCCCACACGCCTTCCTTCACGAAGGAACAACTCAGCCCCCAACGACAACCGACGTTGCAGAAGCATTTCACCAAGGCTGTGCCCTGCTGTGGGAACCGTGAGGCTCATGGAAATCCTCTCTGCACAGAGATGAAGACTACAAACCCTGACAGCCGCTGTGAGGGCGGGGATCTGGGAGCTGACAGACCAGCGTGCATCAAGCATCTCGCCCCAGCGCTCCGCCTTTTTGAAGAAATTCTCCCTGAGGCAGACTCGTCCTGTGGGCAAAGGGAAGGGTTCTCCCACCTTTCTTCAAGGCCTACTGCTTCCTAAACACTAGCGCTTGCCTCTAACACTGTGTTTCAATTCCCTTATAAATGCCACAAAATATGTCAGCACAGTTTACCTCCAGATGCAACACATTCTTTTAAACTTATAAGAAGTGATGGGAGATCCTTAAAAAAATGATATGTCCCATTTGGCGATGACGATCACTGTTAAGAACTCCTGTTTTCAGTGATCGAGTAATCGACACTGGTTCACAAGGAAGGGACTTCAGGATACTAGTTATAAGAAACAGCCCTAAATCTTTGAGATGAGGACAAAAGGGTGCACAGTATATGGTTTCTCCCCCTGATGTAAGAAATGAAAAGATGTAAGAAATGGATATGAGAGGATCAGAATGTGCCACTCCAAAATATGCACTTTGTCATAGGATTATTTTGAGCTGAAGGCAACTGAGAATCAACAGATACAGAGAGTTCTCTTTCCTCCTTTTTTCTGCCTAAAAGCAGGGCATAGATTTCCTTTTGGGAAGGGGTCACATCCTCTTCGGTACCAGGAAGAGGAGAGCATCTCATCACCAGAGACAGAGGGTTGGCATTGTAAATAATCCTACCTAAAGTAACTCCCATCTTCCGTTAGTTCCCTCATATATTACGTAGTCACGTTCCCATCATTTATCATCCTTTGAAGCCTAAACCTCCTTTTTATTTTTGGTTAAAATGGTATGTAAAACCCCGAGTCTAACCACTTTGAGTTTCACTTCTTGTCTATGAACTTACATGCAGGTAAAATATTCATAAAATTGTATGCTTTTTTTCTCTTATCAACCCGTCTTTTGTTAGTTAAAGTCACAGGCTCCCATTCATGGAACCTAAGAGGGTAGAGGATTAAAGGAAAAAAAAAAAGAAAATGAAAGAAAGTAATGAAAAGTTTGAGATTAACTTTCCAACCTGGCGCCAGCCCAGACACTGGAAGAAGGGTGAAAGGCGCAGGCCGCCTGTTTTCACCTGAGTCCTTAAATAATTCAGACTAGTTAGTGCAGGGAGGAGGCAAGAGAATTAAAATGTTAATCAAGCCACAATCAGAGACAGCAATGTGCTGATCAGCCCTGCAGCCAGGCTGGGAGGACACCTGCAGAACAAGAAGGTGTCTGCTGGATTGCTGACAGCCCATTCCCCACACCTGTGAAGGGGAAACAGGTACCAAGAGTCGTTCCCTATGGCTAAAACCATGGGGGACCTACGGATTAAAGGCTGGGAACTGCCAGCAGGCCTTTCTCGCCACACATTCTTACCTTTTCACGCTACGTACTCTTCCCCTTCTTCACTGTATGTTCAAATCAAAGGAAATGGGAACGAAAGAATGACATATAAACTGAATTCCCTGAACACTCAGGGTACCTCTCAGTGCCTTTGCTGTCTCTCGGTCTCGTTCACTGTCCCTCTCCCTGTCCCTCTCACTCTCTGCCTCTGAGAGGAGACCGACCACGCTCTGTCTGTGGAGAGTTACCCCTTTTCCAATAAACTTTCCTTTTGACTCTAACTTTGGCGTGTGTGTTGAATTCTTTCTACACTTTCTGCCAAAAGACCCTCTTCTCTCAGTGCAGAGCTTGGTCTCCCCTGACAACTCAGGGAAATTTGCCCTGTCCTGCATCACAGTGACCAGCGGGGGAAAGAAGCAAGGTTCCAGGAGCAATCCTTTAAGCATCCGAATCTGTGTAATTTATTAGATATATATGTCATTTCAGTAACCTAGCCATGGCAAAGTTACCTTACATCATAATATAAACATGATGCATTGCCAGAAAGCCCTATAATTTCTCAATTTGCTGACACGTTAACACTGGAATTCAAACATGGGAGGGGAAAAAAAATGAGACACAGACAGACAGGTAAAATCTTGACCTAGGCACTTCCCTCAAGAGGAGCAAGGAGAAAAGCATGTGAGAGAAAGAGACCAGATTTAGAAAACGCTGCTCACCCACTTAAAAAGTTCGCTGCTCTGCCCCTTTCAACCCACACCTTCTATAGGGGAAAGTACTAGATTAAGTAACAATATGTAAAAAAGACAAAAAAAAAAATGCTTGATGAAACATCAAGTGTACTTGAGAAGTGTGATTGATAGCAAATTTAATTGCAGTTTCTACTCTGCTGCTTTGGTCTGTGGTGACTTCTGTGTTAACAGTAATAGAGTGAAACTTGTTTTGCTGAGCAAGGCCCCCCTATTCATAGCAACTGTCAAAGTGACGACCTCTGCTACAGCGACAGCTTTCTTATTTATGGAAAAACAGCCACCCAAGGGCTTATTCCATACATATTTTTTTGGCTGTGCAAGGAGCCCTCAGCAGCCTACTCCCACCTCATAATCTCAAAACACACACTTGCGAGTCAATGCATTTCCAGCCCACAGGCAAACACTCTTCAATAGGTTTGGGAGGTTGCTATTTAAATAAATGTTTGCTTAATCTTGGTCATTATGATTCTGCATCTGCCACTTAGTGGCTCCCTAAACAGCTCCCAAATTCTTCAGACTCACTGAGCCTAAATTTCCTCATCTATAAATTGGGGGTTGCTCTCACCTTCCTTACAAAATTGTTGCAAGGATTCAAAAGGCTTGTAGCAAGAGGCATTAGTGTTTGGAAGGAAGTTACTGTTCTGTTTTGGGAGATTTCCCACAGGCTGGGCCCTGGATGTCTTCCCAATTTCCCTGGAGTGACAGTAAAATCGTACTGTTCAAAGTGCTATGAAAGAAACATCTCAAAGCACTGAGACCTTTGAAGGAAGTTTCAGGTTCTGAGCATCAAATCGGGACGCAGATACAAAGTTACTCTGATTTGCAGTCATCGGGGACTAAAATAAGATTGACCAAGAAGACTTTACTGAAGGAAAAGGCTCCCTCCCATCCCACAAAGGGCCACTCTGTGCTCTGATTTCTCCAGGGTTGTCATCCTGGTGCATGTCACCGTCTAAATAAGCCATCACTTTTTAAGGGAAAAAAGCAAAGGCTCCCTCCTGGACCAAGAGGAATGCCTCCTGTGCTACGTCTGCTGGAACTGGAACCCAAAAAAGACTCAAATGTGCCTGACTATTTATTCAAGGGGGAGTTTGCGTGGGGAAAATGTGCGGCGGTGACCCCCAAAACCCCACCTAACGAGAAGATTAACCTAAGATCATTTAAATTCCTTTGTGTCTCCTCTGGAGAAACTGCTTGTTTAACAAAAGAAAAATATTTAAAGGGTCGTTTGAGAGCTTTTGGCGATCTCTCTCTGCAGTGCAAAGAGGTGTTCTGTGTGCAGTTCTGCCTGGAGTGTCAAGAAGAAATTTTCATTCCAATATCCCACGAGAAGCTATTAGCGCAGTCACTGTTGTCACGATTTCTTCACAGCTTCTTTAACGGATGATTTGCCATTGGAAATTGAGTTGTTTTAAAAAAGGCTGCTAAGTTCTAAAAGGAAGCCTCAACAACTATATCGCTAGAACTACAAACATAAAAGTTCTGATCTGTCCTCTGAGGACGACCCCCCCAAAAGCAGGGAAAATGCATGGCCTGATAGGAGGTAAAAAATTCCTAACTCATTTTCTGGTTCTCCACCATTCCTAAGCAGAAGGCTTAATCTTTGGACTTCGAAAACGAGTTGGCTTAAATATTGACAATGCTTCCTCTCCACTCACACTTTCTAAGAATCGAGTATAGAACAAAATATCTGAACTTGAACCATAAGTTAGAAGATCCGGCTTCTAGTCCTGCTCTATTAATCTGCTGTGTGACTCTGGACAAGTCATCAGAGAAAATTAAAAAATAGCCAACCCATTTTTGCACTCGCCACAGAATGCTCCCCAAGTACAAGGCAGTAAACAATTCCTCATAAGAACTTTATGAAGATGTCTCATTATGATGTTCATTCTGAAGAGAAGGAAATTTAGTCTCAGAAAGGTTACACATGGTCACCTAGCCAGCAGGTGGAAGGATTAAATTTGAATCCATGATGCCTATGAAGTGCCCTTGAGACTTTAAGAAAGACATAACCTGCCAGAGTGACCTCAGAAGATAGTTGGGAGATGACATCCAGCTAGCCAGCCAGCCAGCCTGCCATGTGTGGACACATGATCTCTGAAAAGCACAGAGCACTACAGAGATGGAGAATGTGGCATTGTTTCCGCTTATATCTGAGAAGGACCCATGGATTGGCTGCGGAAAGTCTGTGAATCTATAAAACTGTACATAAATCTTTCGTGGGTATGCGCCATTTCTGGAGCAAAGGCCCATGGCTTCCATCAGATTCTCAAATCTATCTCTGATTCACAAGAGTATAATAAGAACCACTGATCCAGAGAAATGGAATCGAAACAAGAAGAGAGTCCAACAGGAAGCGCGCCTTAGCTCGAGCCACTGAAACAAAATACCCAAAACTGGGTGGCTCATAAACAACAGAGATTTCTCAGGAAATCTGAAAGCGAGGCTGGAAACCTGAAATCGAGGTTTTAGTCAGGTTTTAGTGAGGACCCTTTTCCAGGCTGTAGGCTTCTCCTTGTACCCTCCCACGGCCGAGAGCAGAGGAAGCGAGCTCTCTGGTGACTCTTACAAGGGCACTGCTCCATTCATGACCTCATCTCATCCTGACTTCCTCCCAGGGACCCCGCCCCCGAACATCATCACATTGGGGGGTAGAGTGTCACCATATGAATTGAGGAGCAGGGGGGAGGCGACCCAAATATTCAGTCCAGGACATAGTAATCACAGCAATCTCTTCCTCTGAGTCAAGAAATGAACAGGAGAAGAGTCCAACGGGGAGAGATCACAGAGATTTTTTTCTGAGTTAAGAAATGGAAGCCACAGATTCAAGGCCAATGAGCACAATTCGGCATCTTCTTCTTTTCCAATATACGGATCTTGTGACCTTCGTGTCCCATATGTTAACCTGGCAGCTGGTTCTTGTTCTAGTGCCTTCTGCTTATACAAGGTGAACTAGGTCAGGGTGCATGCTTCTACCCCTGAGGAATAAATTAAGAAAATAACTGTGCCTCTCCCTTTCAATACTGGCACATGTATGCCAAAGCTGTCTGCTTCTAGCTAAGTGGAAAGTTTTGTTGTAACCAGTGCCTAAAAATGTAATGGTGCATTTTCCTCCCTACCGTGAGCTAATGAAGTGGGTATCTTAACACCACCTATCCTAAACCCAAGCGCATGCCCAAATAAATTAACTAACTAAAGATAAATAAAATTATATATATATATATTTTAAACAGGTAAGAGTCTTCATTTTTCCAAGTCCTGGAACTATCTTCCTTCACTATTTATCAAGACATTTCTCCTATTATTAAGCCAGATTTCTCTCCATTGCTTTGGGCTATATTTTTCTCTCCTTATTACCGATTACCAATACTTAATATCCTATACAATTTAGTTATTTTGTTTCTTGTCTGTTCATAGCATCCCTACCAAAATTAAGATTACTATATTATGCACCATCTAAACCAAGACACTATGGAGAGTGTACTATACATTATGCCAGGACAAGAGGCGTATGTAGAAATGACCCGGGGCAAACTGAAGGTGTCACACTAACCACGATGTATGTTCCATAAGCTCAGGGATTTGGGTCTGACTGTTTTCGCCCCTGTGTTCCTGCCATCTAATTAGCATAAGATGCCAATAAGATGCCCAATAAATAATTATTGAGTTATGGTGGTTCTGAGCACGAGTTCTGCCTCCATCACCAATTGATTACGTCACTTCTCTCCTTGGCTAATTTCCTTAATCTCCATATGCCTCAATTTCCTCACCTGTCAGATGGCAACAATAATAGTAGCACCTACCTCACATGGTTGTGCGAGAATTAAATGAGATCATCCACAGGTCCGACACACTGCGAGAGTGAGCACTCAGAAGCAGTGGCTGCCATCATGAATCTCTGTCACCCTGAGCCTGTCCCTAGGGCTAGAGGGGCAGCTTTTTTCTAGTGATCGAAGAAGTGGAGTCTGTAGCCCTCCTGCAGTTGGCAGCCATGCTTCCCATTCTTCGGAGAAAGCAGGTCCACAAAAAGGGAATTATAGCTGACACAGAGAATGCTGAGGGCAGAGGAGCGATCTGGGCACCTCAGTTCTGGTGGTAGCTGGTCCTGAGGCCTGGCTACATTTCTGCCTCCCGAGGTGGCTGCTCAACCAACCCTTCTGAGGTCCTGTGAGCCAGGAACCTCCTCTTTGGCCCAAGCTGCTTCAAGCTGCCAAGTATAACCAAAAGGTCCTGATAAGGGCATATTAATGTATAACTGATTTTTTTTAAAGAAAGGAATAATGAGGAGGAGGAGGAATGATAAACATTTGCTGACGCTCACTCCATGCCAGGTGCTGTGCGGAAGACTCTGCTTGCATTACCTCATTTGTTTCTTACAGCCACACTATACAGTGGGCACCATATTTATTCCCATTTTATGGATAAGAAAGCTGAGACTCAGACACCCAGAGGAACCTCCCCAAGGCCACACAATAAGTTTGGTGGGTGTCATTTGAAGAGCTGGCTCCCTAACAGCCCTTCCATCCAGGTGATTAATCTAAGCCAGTTAGTATATAGTACTCTCCTGGGAAATGTTACAGACCAGGAATGGGGGTGTGTCCTACACTGGCCCAATCAGGCGGGAGAGAAGGACTTATATTCCAGGGCTGGGTTTTCTGCCTCTCCTGAGTAGGGGAACCCAACTTAGAAGAAAGCTTATGCCAAGTTTAAGAAGAAGCCGATGTTAAAATGGACACGGTGATAGAGTAGCCACATAAAATACAGGATGCCCATTTCAATTTGAATTTCAGATAAACAATGAATAATGTTTTAGCATAAGTATGTCCCTTATATTACATGGGACATACTTTTGTACTAAAAAAGTATCAATTGTCTTTTAAATTTACCTGGATGTCCTGTATTTTTATTTGCTAAGCATGGCATGGAGGACAGAATGAGTACATGATGGCTGTACAGCATCTGAAGCCTGCACTACCTCTGAACTTCTAGTTACATGAGGTCATTGATTCCTTTATTGTTTTAGCAGTTTAGAATTTCTGTCACTTGCATCCCAATGTATCCTACCAGCAAGTCGGTGGTTCCAACCCAGGCAGGAAGGATGCAGAATGCAGGCTCACACCACCATACTAAATCCTCAATGGACAGAAACTGAATGCCATATTAAAAGCTATAAAGCCAGTGTTTAGGACATTGAATTATTTTTTTTTTAGCTCTGTAAGAATGCAGCTTGAAAGACTTACTGGAATCCATCAGATTCTCCCTAATGTAAATTTTTTATTATAAAGTCATAGATAGAACGTGAACTCACTTACACAGTAAAACTCCTTTGTAAATACTAACAAACTCGAAAATCGTGGCAAAGGTGACTGCTTATGGCCACCAAAAACACAAACACAAAAGCACCTAGCAATTCCAGATTAAGGGTCTCAATATTTAGACATTAATGATAAATTTCTACAAAATTTTCTTTAGAAAAAAAATCGATTGATTCTATAGAAAAATGTGACTTTGGATCAAATTCGAAGCATTGTAAAATAGTCAAATAAAATAGGAATGGAGTTATGGGAGTGAGGCGGGCTTGAGGTAAGGGGTGTGTGTGTGTGTGTGTGTGTGTGTGTGTGTGTGTGTCCTGGGTGTACTGTTTATACAGCATCAAAAATCACAAGATAATGAACCCAAGGAGTTTATATGCAGTGTCAGGTATATTAACGACCAATGAACAAAAACAGGATGTTGGTTTAGCCATTACAATTATGAAGAGACCAAATAATTCAGTGTCCTTATTTGCATCCACCAGTTCTGAAGCTCTGCTCTGGTGCAGACACTTCCCCCTAACATAAAACACACAGCAGTAACATTACCATCATCCAGGCTCCCTTCAAGACCATAAAAGGCTATAATTCAGAGCATGTCAGTCTAGAACGATTGTGAAGTTGAGAAAAGTTTTAATAAAGATATCTTGAGAAAAAGCAATATATATGTATCTATCCATGCAACTAGATTAAAAGAAATTTGATGTACAATATTCCTGGATGTAATATTATGAAAATGTTAACTGTTCCCAAATTAATCTATATATTTAACAAAATCTCCATCAAAATACCAATAGATATGGGTTGGAGGTGGGTGAGATCAGAGGAGGACTTGATAAAATGTAAGTTTCATCTTCCCGAAAAGGAAGAGCAAAGGGCAGGACTCCAGTCTAAACAGACGTATAAAGTAAAACCAGAATCATGTGCTACAACTACAGGATTATACAGGAAGCTCAGTGGAAAAGAACAGTAAGTTCAGAAACAGATCAACAAAGATGTGTTCATGATAAAAAGGGGCATCTAAAATCTATAGAACAAAATTGGATTCATCAATAAACAATGCTGGCTACCATGTAGGAGAGAAAAACATAAAAGACTTGTGAGTTTTGCTGGTAAGATGGCTTTTAAAAGTCTGAAGTGCTAGGTGTCCATTGTTAGATAAATGGATAAAGAAAGTGTGACACACACACACACACACAATGAAACAAAAACGAATGAAGTCTTACAGCCTGCAACAACATGGATGGACACAGAGGGTATTATTTCAAGTGACATAAGTCAGAGAACGACAAATACCATATGATTTCATTTATATGTGGAATCTTAAAAAAAAAAGTGTCTATGGCCATGCCACCCTGAACAAGCCCGATCCTGTCTGATCTCAGAAGCTAAGCAGAGTTGGGCCTGGTTAGTACTTGGATGGGAGACCGACTAGGAAGACCAGTGCTGTAGGTGTAAAACATAAAAAAATAAGGGACTTTAAGCTGACAAGGTCCTTGCAATCTGTGGGGTCAACCAAGGGTTGCCTCACCTAAAAATAAAAAAATTTAAAAAATTAAAAAATAAAAAAAAAAAAGAGCAAACAAAACAAAACAAAAATGGACTCATATAAACAGAGAACAAAATGATGGCTGCCAAAGGAGAAGGAAGGAGTGGGAAGATGAGCGAAAAAGGTAAAGGGAGTAAGAAATACAAACTTCCAGTTATAAAATTCATAAGTCACGGGGATGTAACGTGCAGCACAGGGAACATAGTCAATAGTATCGTAATAACTTTGTATGGCGACAGATGGTTACTAATCTTATCCTGGAGATCACATCATAAGGTACGTTAAGTGTTGAATCACTATGTTACACACCTGAAACTAATTTAACGTTGTATGCCAATTATACTAAAGTATAAATAAAATAAAAAAATAAAATAAAATTGTTTTAAAAGTCTGAAGCAGCAGGAGGTAACAGCACAACAGTATCAATCCCTGGGCCAGGAAGCGCAAGTGCTACAGCCACGAACCCTCAATCACGGTTTCCCACAGGATTCTCAACGAGAGCGGGAATGCAGTCGACCAGGTGCCTTCGCCTGCTGGACTTCACTGGGTTTCCCTCGCCCTTAGCCCCATCTCAGCCCCTCTTTGTAGTCAGCATTTCCCTTCCACTCACTGCCCCCAGGAGTACAAAAGGATTCTGGAAAATAAAAGATTTCTCTGTACATTGGGGGATTTCCTGATGCCCCTAATTGCTGTGTAAGGCATCAATATGAACAATCGGAGAGATATCAAAGATCAGGAATAAGTCTTACCTGTTTCCTCTTTTCGGGGGGAAGTGACGGATCTCCATCCTACAAAGAAACAAATGCTATATTTTACTTAAAAAAAAAAAAAAAGATGTGTTTACATTCAAGGAATTGAACCAAACTATGAATTAAGTTCAGATACTCCCCACCCCTAGTCCCTGCAACCAGTAATGTGCTCAAATACACTTTTAAAAAATTAACTATAAACTGAACCAGAGTTATTTTGGAAAAACCTCTAAGGAATCAGTTCCATTTAGGACCAAACCTATATATTTTCTAAAACAATGTGAACCAAAAAATTTTTTAAATAAACCAACTGGATTTATCAAAATTATTTTTGAGCATTTCATTTGGTTTGAGTTCCTCTTTTAAATACTTAGATGCAAAGGAACAGTAATGGACACACACACACACACACACATTTGAATTTTCTCTATGGGCAGAACAATTTGGGGGGTCGGGGAAAGGATATGCTCAAAAGAAAATTAACTGACAACTTCCAGTCCTATCAGAATTTTTATCTGAAAAAAATTCAATTCCTCTCACGTGTGCCATCTAGGAATACAAATATCTCAGGTGAACGAGTAAATGCTCAGTGGGCCAGGGCCCTTCTACCCCATACTGTCCATACAGAAGTCAGCACTACGTTAACCTGAGGAATCTATCTACTCTGTCACTGTCCCAGGACAGTTCAACTATCCCAGCACAAATGGTTAAATGTCAGTAATACTGTCAGCACATAAAAAAATTCTACCAGTGAGAAAAAATAAGTAAGAAATGCAAAATAGCACTATGCCATTGGTACCCTCCATTTTGGTATAGTTTATTCCCCTAAAAATCTTGCCGCATGAAAACTTAGAGAAAAGCTAAATACCCAGGATAAAGGAAAGGTTTAAAGAATTATGAAAATATTACTATGCAACTGTTCTTAAAAATTTGTATGTATGGCCTAGAGAGACTTCCAAAATCAAGTGCTGAGTGAAAAGAGCAAGTTTTAGAACAACATTCATAGAGTGCTGTCCAACAGAATTCTGTGACAATGGAAATGTCCTGTATCTAATTGTCCAGCACAGCGGCCACCATGGAAATGCCCCATAGCAACAACGCAACCCACTGCAGTCATCACCGGCCCCCGCGGCGACCGAGCCCATGAAATGTGGTGAGACTGAAGGACCGAGTTTGCAATTCTATTTCATTCTAATTTATTCAAAATGAAATTTAAATAACCACACGTCACTGGTGGTTTCAGTATTAGGCAGTCCAGACTTATAATACAAATCCTCTTTAAAAATACTCCGTATAAATAGGCACCTACAAACACATACATATATGTGTATATTCCATAGGTCACCGTGACGTAATACGTACGATCAGCTCTCGGTATTTCTTCTTCAGGGACTGGTGGCGTTCTCGAAGCTGATTGGCCATGAGTTTGTACTGGTCCCTTTCCTGCTGGCATGTGTCCAGCTCCTTCGAAAGGATCAGCAGGGCTTCCTTTTTGCTCTCCAGCTTCCTTTTACACACCAGGTACTACAAAACAGCCAAATCCAAGCGACTGGTCAGTCGACAGGCGTGGGATTTAGCACACCCTGCAGGGTTGGTTTTTTGTTTTGTTCTGTGGCTTTTTTTGTTTTTAGAGACCATATATCCAGAGACATTTGTCAGTCACTGACATATGCACCTAAGGCTGCTACAGTACCTGACATAGTTCCCTCACGTCACCCAGACCTTGCATGAAGTACATGAACTTCGGCAAACTAGGACAGACAAAATAAGGTAATTGACAAATAAGTTAAAAAGTGGAATACTTTTAAAAAATTACATAGGTAAATAAATAAATGGATAGCTGGATCCCAAATTTTTTTTAAAAAGTTTTATATATCCAGATAAAATTATGTAAAATTTTATTAAAATTCTATAAAATGATATGCATGGAAAAATATTTAATAAAAATTTTATATATTACTAACAATTATCTCTTGGTAGTAAAATTACATGCATGTTCTTAAATTTTATTCTTTATGCTTTTCTGTTTCCTATATTTTCTAGAATACTCATATGCCTTCTATAATTAAAAAAATACAAAATACGTGATTAAAAATAATGTAATTGAACCATAAATCACTGCAATAGATTGTACCTGACCACGCAACCCAGCAGACATTTTCTCACTTGAGATTTTTTATTCACCAACTCGGCCAAGATATGCACTTCTGTGATTCCCATGTAGGCACCCGCCACCCCCATTCCCCAGAGACCAATTTCATGAGCTAAGTATTTTAGCGACACTTTGAATTATCCCCAAACAGTCGGCATACCTTGCTGGAACCCACTCTCTCCGCCGTAAACCACTCTTACCTGACAATCAGCCACCACCTGGGTCAGTGTGAGCCCCGACTGGGACTTTTTTACTTTTACTGGATGTACTGCACCGCCTGGTGTTACTCACACATGTGAAATGTGGCACTAAATACCTTTTGAATTTGCCCCGTAAAAGACCAAATTCAGAGCATTCATGAAAACAATTTATAGTTTCATTATACACTCTGACACGAGCACTTTGTCATTATGGACGTGCACACAAAGCGGAGAGAATCAGCGCTCCCGTACCGTTAGAGTCAATGCTCTTTTATGGACGAAAAGCATGACTCATATATAGTGCTTGCTTGGAACTGACTTTGTTAAGTTCAATTTCAAATAAATGCAAGGCGAAAAAGAGAGTTTTGTGCATTAGCACATTTTTTTTTTTCCTTAAAAAAATAAAAGTAATTGCTTAGGTTCCAAAACAACGAGGGATAAAAAAGCCATTTCGAGATGGATTTGAGTTCCAAGAGAGGACACTTCCACCTTGGATGGATCGTATTCCTGGCGGTAATGAGGTTGGAATCCTGCCTTAAAACATCCTGGATTTTAAGACTTTGACATCGTCTTCGTGGAGGCAAAAATGGTTCTGTTGCCACAATGATTTCTCAAGAGGAAAATCCCCAAGGAGTAAATATCAAAGGAGTGTCTCAGAAACCTCAACTGCAATGTCCTAAGGGAAATATTGAGATTTCACAGGAAAAAAATACCATTTACACACAATTGAAGAGCTCTGCCCTTGTGCCTTCAGTTCTTTGCTCATTACCCACAGCCTCTGTTGTGTTGTTAGGATTGGTGGCACCAAGATGGTCACCTTTGTCCCTTTAATTTATCAGATCCAAAGCTAAGGCCCCAAAGATACCCAGCATTTTCTGACTTTGGGAAAGCAAATCCCAATCTTGTGGAAATGCTGCAAGGTGCAGTAGGCAAGGCTAGCTGTAACATGCGGTCTCCTGAAGGGGAACGGGGATGGGCCACCACTCAGTGGCCAAGTGGAAGTCTGAGTCCCCTGACCTTGAACTACAATCAGTTAAAGCCCAAGAGAGAAGCCGTTTCCCTCACGAGGCATAGTCCAAGTGGGTTCTCGGAAACTGTAGGGGTGGTAATCGGACACCCTTCTCTTGGGTCTAAGGGATCTGGCAGAAAACAGGCACATAGGCCTCTCCTAAGAGCCAGTGGCCGGGATTTGAGGAGAAGGAGCACCGCAGTGTGACTTCCCCATGGCGTGGAAAACAGGACGATTGCGGCTCCACTAAAGGGTAAGAAAGCAAACGCGTTCTGCCTGGAAGACGGAGTCACACCGAGAAAAGGTTGGTCTTTAGAAAGCCACTGCTGGGCTACTCGTTCTTCTGCTTACTACGGTCCAGAACAGTGGATTTAAAAATTTTTTATTATATGTCAATTATTTTTATCAGTACAAAAGTCTTAGGCTGAAGCCTCATTTCTAAAACACCTGCCCTGTAGTTCCCCCACTACATGCACACACACACACACACACACACACACACACACACCCTTTTTACCCACCCTGGTGTGGCACACAACAAAAACCTGAAAAGACTGACTCCCACACCTGGGATGCTTGTGAAAATGCAGATTCCAGGGCCCCAGGGCAGACCCCCTGAATCAGCGTCTCCTGTGGCTGAGGAATCCGCACCGTTAGCACATGGCACAGGTGACTCTTACTCCATCTACACTTTGAAAGCCCAGGCTCTGGAGGCCTCCAGCTTTATGGTGTCTCAAAAGTTAGGACCAGCTACAGTAGTCTGGAAGGACCGAGAGGCCACAGCAGCGCACGAGTTCAAGGCTAAAGCACAGTCTCAAGTCCGTGCTGGGGGTGTCCACGCCACCTTTGGTAGCACAGAGGTGTTTTAAACAAGTACAAGCACAGACTACATTCTACTGCACCCGGCCAAAGATCCTATACATGCAGAGTCTCATCGAAACAACAGTAGGAGACTAGGAGTCCTGCATTTGGTGGGGGGTATTGGCGAATGGGACGTCATTTCTTGCTAGCATTCTAAAATGGTGATAGCTTCGTACTGTGATGGTAGCTGTTAAAATGTCCCATGTCCTATCTGCCCAATTGGAAACAAACAGCAAAAACAATAACAACAACAATAATAAAAACTGGAAGGAAAGAAAAAGATCTTGAAGATCTTCCCGTGAGAGCTTTGAACAACCAGCCACTTCATGGATTCGCTCCTCAGCCTTAGAAGGGACCGGTAAAGAACAGAAAGCCAGGCCGGTCACGTGACTGTGCTTGGGACGTTTCGGCTCCTACAAGAGGAGGTGGACGGCAGAAAATCACCAGGCGGAGGCAGGAGGCCTAACGACGTGGGTCTAACGATGAGCTAGTCATGAATTGCTGGGAAGGCCACAGAACACAAGGGACAATACACACACACAGCGTGGGCCTAAGTTTCCATACTTGGGAAATGAGGGGGGTTCCTTGGGTGCCCTCCAACTTGAGGAACTCTCAATTTTACACCTCACTCAATATCACTAGGGGTGGAGGGCGTCAAGGAAAAGAACAGTGGTGAGGGGCTCCAGTCCAGGAGGCATGACTCACGTCGAGCCCCCAGGAATCACTTCCTCTGCTTTGTCTAGGGCAGAGCCAGCGCAACGATTTCCAAAGGTGGCCTGCAAAAGTGACAGTTCCAGAATCTCTCTATGGCAGGGGCTTCAGGAGAGCTGCCTGGATGGACGTGATGCCAAAGCCGTGTTTCAACAGCAATTTATGACAGAGTGGGAAAAGGCTAAATGTCTATGAGGTTGACGTTAGCGTCTCTCTCTGATATTCCCGGCTCTCCTTTCCTTCCAGGCACGTGGTGGGACGGTCCTTCCCCACTGCTTTGGAATAAGGCGGAGCCCTATCACTTGCTTTATCCAATAAAATGAGATTAGAAGAAACACTAGGCACTTCAAAGGTGAAAGCACTTAAGAATCGCTAAGCCTTCTCCTCCCCTGTTGCAACATTTGTGGAAGCATGTGCTGCTCTGGAGGTGCCATAGAACAAAACAGCCTAGCGAATGGCGCCAACACAGCAGACAACTGCCCTGGAGCGGCACTGGGGTCCATGGAGAAATTCGTGTGATCCAGAAACAAACTTTTGTGGTATTAAGATTTGGGGGATATTTGTTACCACAGCTTAACTTAGCCCATTCTGACTAATACAGTCCGTACCAAAGAATGGGAGGGTAGGAGACTGGTGGAGGTGACACCTGCTCTGTGCTCCTGCTGAATCACCACAATGAAGAAAAGGATTAACATTACCGCGATGACTAACAACAACAACAAAAAAAGTTTTGTGACAAATGTTTTCCATGTCTGATTGGCATTAATCCTCACAATGCAATGAGGTTAATATGTTGATATTATGTTTCTAAATGAGAAGTGAGGCTTAAAGAGTTTACGTAAGGTGCCAAGGGATTGGCACAGCCGGAATCTGCACCCAGATCTTTGCAGAGCCAAGCCTGCGAACCCCCAATTCCTGACAAACTAAGCATTCTGTGCCCATCCCCCACACACATACAAAAATAAAATCAAGATATTCATGGAGTTGGTTACTACATCAAGTTGGTATTCCTAGCATAAGGAAGCAAAGAAAGGGCAATTTTGAATTTGGCTACTTTTTAGACATAGAACAAACAGGTAAAACCTTTCTCTCTTCACCCAGCCTCATCTCTCTAAAACTGGGGGGCTTGCCTCTTCTCTCCTTAGATGCAAAGCCTGAAGGAAGGAGGGAAAAAGCAAAAGAATCCACAGGCCTCTCTCCCCTCTGCTCTTTGTAAGGCAGCCACATGGAAGCGGAAAGATTTCCATTCACTTACGAGAAATGGGATAGAGCCAGAGGGTCCCCGAAAAGAACTAGCGGGCTACTTCCTCAAAGGCGGCTTGGTCATAACAGGAGTTTTCTATAAGGGGTCGTTGGTCTCGATCGTTTAGTCAACAAATATTTTCTGGGTGCCTTCTATGTGTTAGGCACTGAGCCAAGCATTGGAAACGGTCCTGTTGTTTTGAAAGAAAAAACATGATACCTGGATAACAAAAATTTACCTCCATAATCCCTTAGGGATTTTTCTGAAACCCCAAAAGTTCTAAAACCTGAAATCATGTTTGTATCCCACTAATGACCTCAGCCGAAGTCATTTATGGTCTTTATGCCACTGCATGTGAATATTCATACATTTGCTGAAGACGAATCAGTGTGTCTGATTACTGGCTGCTGGCCACAGCTCTACCGGAGATGACAACAAAATACACAGTATGCTCATCGATTCCCTTCCAGATGCCAAAAGTCCCCTGAAACATTTGGGGCCCAAGGATTTTGAATTGGGAACCTGATTTTTATTTGAAAGTCAGCCTTGCAAATATCTACATAGTCTTGAAGACAAATGTGTGACCAAAATCAAAACTTTCTCAAGCAGTAATTGCCCCACACTTAAGCATTTATTAGATTTCAACATCCTTATGGAGGCCAGAAAAAACGAAAAATACGTTACATGCAGTAAACTGTTCAAGTTGCCATAATGCCGAGATGCCTGTTCCCATAGCCTCCTGATTTCTTTATTCTTTAGGGAAAAAATGAATGCTGGAGCAGGGCTAAGCCTCACCACTAACCTGAGTGATTCGCCCAAATGCAAAGAGCAAGGTTCTCGGCTGCCAGCATATTCCCTAACAGTGTTTCCCAAACTGTGGGTCATGATACATTAGTCTGGGTAGTGAAATCAGTTCATTTGCAACCCTCATTTAAAAAAAAAAAAAAAGACACAGAATAGAACAAAAAGTGTCACTGTTCACCCCGTGCAGTAGAGGTACATACTGTTTCATGGAACTTTTCGTTTTGAATGTGTGTGTGGGAATGAACACGCATATGTGAATATTTCCACACATATTTGTTGGCTGCATTTTAAAAGTTTGAAATCTACTATTCTGTAATAAGCCACACTGCACATTTATTCATTTGTTCAACAAATATTTAGTGAAGGCACCAAGAGAGGCAAGAGTGGAACCAGTATGTTGGTGGGGGGAAGTTGCCACATAGGGAGATTGCCATTGAAATGAGTTTTGAGCGATGAGTAGGCATAAAACGCAGTCAAATAAAGGCCATTACGTAATGGAAATCATTAGCCCGCTTTAGAGACTGAGGCACAACTCTGATTAATTAATTAAATGTTTGCTCTGCTCGCCTCACTGAGGTTACTGTGAGCTTGAAATAAAGGGAGCTATGATAAAATTTGGTTTTGTAAACTTTTTCAAAATTAAAGGTATTTTTATAGCACTTAAAGCTTATAAAACACTGTCATGGGCGCGCTCTCATTTGAAAGTCAACCCTATGTGACAAGTGGGACAAATACTGTTTTTCCCATTTTATAGACAAAATAACTGAGATTGTCTTTCCCAGAGTCACATTAACTAACAGTTATTAGCTCGAACTAGGACTCCTAACTACAAATTTCAAGCTCTTTTTACTGTTCTCTACTGGCACCAAATAAACGATTAGCAGGTCCACATATTACCTCTATGGACTCATATCATAGTTTTAACAAGACACTCAGAGGTAATTGTGTAACTGAAAGCAATGCATTTTAATTCTTAGTATTTTGAGACCCTGTTCAGAAGACTAGCAGCCCACCTGGGGCCTTTTCGACCCTCTTCCCTGGGCAATGGCTGAAGTGCAAGAGGCCCCCTGCAGATCTGCTCAGTGATCAGCCAACTGCATGTCCCCAAGAGGCCCGGCTAGCTGAGTGTTGGATGACAGGCTCACACATTGGGGTCTTTACCAGCTGAACTGCAGGTGTGACATACTTTATTTTTCCAAGGGCACTTACGTAGTTGTGGAAGTGGTGACTCAGGCCCTAGGCCTCTTCTCTTGGCTAACTCGAATCCCAGCCTTACCCCTGACCCCATCAAGATGATCTCATCCAATCCAACGGCTTTCACTGTCATCTCTGTGCTGATTTCACTCAGATTGATATCACCAGCTCAGCCCCCTCACCTGCACTTCTTACTGTGATATCCAGCTGTATTCCTCCACCTGAATATCTGAGCGGCGTCCCAAACTGAACCCTTGATGTCCCCTCGAGCCTGTCCCTCCCTGAACCTTCCCTCTTGGTAAATGGTACAAATCATGTTTGGTTTTCCATAAAAACCTTGGAGTTGTCTTTGCCAATTCTCTTTCTCTCCCAGCCCTCATTTAATTCGTCAGCGTATTCTATCGGCATTACCTTCACAAGATGTATTGAATTTGAATACTTCTCACTCACTTCAACCACGATCGCACTCATTTAAGCCACCATTCATTGTGTCTCAGGTGGACTTTGGCCCTAAACTCCCGCTTCTGTCTCATACTTCTACCACCTATAGTCTATTTTTTATGTACTGATGAGAAAGATGCTTTTTAAGTGAAAAGAGATGGTGACATGTGGTAGCTCAAAACCCACTATGGCCTCCCGTTACATTTAAATTAAAATCCAGTCTTTCCACTCGCCCTTGCTTACTGCTCTCCACGCTCACTGGCCTCCTTGCTAGTCTTTGACCACATCAGTCCCACTCCTACCTCAGGACCTTTGCACATTCCCTCAGCGTGGATTGTGTGGCTTGTTCCCTGTCTTCATTCCAATCTCTGCTGTAACGTTTCCTTCTCAGGAAGCTCGTCCCTGTCTGCCACCGCCAGCCTCTCAATCCCTTTACACTGTTACTTTTCTTCATAGCGCTTATCACTTGACCTGGAGTTAAATAGCTAATTATTGGTTTATTTTCAACATTTCCCTCTCCATGGCAGCGAGGACGTTGTTTTTTCATTCCAGATCCCTAGTTCTGAGAACAATCCATGGTACATAGTTGGTGCTCAGTATACATGTCTAATAAATGAGAAAGCTTCATTTTTCATCTTACTATAGCCTCAATAGACCTGTGACACATGTGATATTGTCTCCATTTTACAGATTCTCAAACACACAGCAAGTAAAGACCATAGGAATCATCTAAGCCAGGCCCTTCATTCTACAGATGAGAAAATTAGGACTCAGAATGGTGAACTGACTTATCCAAGGCTGGTTGGACCCAGAGTTGCAAAATCAAAACTAAGAATCTTCTTATTCTGAGTTTAGCGGTCTCTCCACACTACCAAGCTAAGGTACACATTCCTGCTAGGGAGACATAAATGCCTATAAACTTAGAATGGTGCTTGGGACTTTTAAAAAATAGTAATAACGACGATTATTATTATAAAATAGATAACAAAAAGTAGTCTGATCATCATTCACCAAGAGTTATCAACTGTAGTATGCTAAATGCTATGAAGAGATACAAAGCTCCCAGAACATAGAGAATGTAGTCGAGAGCAATGGTTGAGAGCTGGCAGAAGGAGCTGAGATGCCTGAGTTCACATCTTGGCTTTGCCACTCACTCGCTGTGCGGCCGATTACTTAGTCTCTCTGCGCCTCAGTGTCCCCCTTTGTTAAATGGTATAGTTAGAGTATCTTCACGAGGCTGACGTGATCATTCAAAGAATTAGTATATGCAAACACTGGACACAGTAAATGCCGTAAGCGTGTTAGTTGTTCTTGTGGCTGTTTCAGTCACTAGGAGGGTGACTGCAGCTTGCCGGAGAAGGTACTCCGATTATTGGAGGAGGATGTGGACATCTGAAAGGGATCCTGAAGGACAGGGAGCGGGATTTGTTCTGTTTAGGGATGAGGGACGTCGTGACAGGTAGTGGTGATGAGAAAACAATACCCCTGGAAGGAAAACAGCAACCACGAAGCATGAAGCTGAGCCCCCAGAAGGCAAGGGGTCAGAACAGTGCCCGATGGGCTGGGCTGGCTTCGGCGGAGGGGAGGGGATGCAAGCTGTAAGATAGAGCTGGAGAGAGAGACAGATGGAGGCCAGGTCAGAAAGGGCCTAGAAGTGCTGCCTCGAAATTCAGATTTTAATCTCCCAGTAAGCAGGAGCCCTGAGGGTCTCTGAATAGGAGAGTGACACTAGGAATCCTTTTAGGAAGACAATTTTGTCCTGACATCACTGTGGAGAGACTGTTCCATGATGTGACTGCAAGGTGGACCTGGGCCAGAACCAAGATTGCTCACACGAGGAGAGAAAGGTGGTTGGGATTCAGCCCCTCCACTTTTCAGGCATACCTCTGGATCTTGTGATTTGATCTGATCCGTCAGGCCTACAGAGAACATACTGGCTTTGTGTTTCTTAATGTGGGGTCTGTTATCACCTTGTCTAACACAATACTGTTTGGCAGGTTGCTGCCCAGGCAACCAGATGCACTCATGGGTTTAGCCTCAGACACGGCAGCTGGTATTAGAATCACATAGGTAGGTGAGCGGGTCACATGGCCACCCAATCACATCTCATAGGGCTGAGCTGAGCAGGGCAAGTCACAGAAAAATGTCCTACTCCTGGTCACTCAGATGGAGCCAAGGGATATACACTTGGTATTCCTTGTGCCTCTGTTTTCACTCTTTAGGCAGAGTGTAATTCTGCTTGTCAAGTTCATGTGTAATGCAGGAGCCAGAGATATTTGCTCTCCTCTCTAACCTCAGAAAAGGAGGGTTTCGGTTTGTTTTCAGGGATGGGGGAAAGGAAAAAATAAGTATTTTTTGAATGTCTACTCTGTGCCAGGTGCTATTAGGAATAATAATAAGATGACCTTTATTTGATTGTAATAGTTAAGTGCAATAATAATGAACATGACTATTTTCCAAATTGTGCTAAATACTTGGAACATTCTATGAAACAGGTTGAATGATTGGCCCCGTTTTAGAGATGAGGACACTGAAGCTCAAGGAGGTCCTTCACCGTGAAGGTAATAAGTGGCAGAGCCAGACTGTTCCCTGCATTTATCAGTTACCATCCTTGGTAGTAAGGGATAGTAACTGACACTCTAACATAGGAATGTATTGGAAGAATATTGGCACTCATAGAAATAGACTTAGAAACAGGTAGACAGTGAGGGAGGTGACTCTGGAGGCTGGAGGCAGGACCAGGAACCACCAAGTCTCAGTGAAGAAAGGTCAAGTCAGAGGCCGCCAAATGGGGTAGAAGTGAACTCCATTATGTTTCAGTCCCTCTGTGCCTCTGCTTGAGGGAGTCTCCAACTGGCCTAAAACAGATCATGTGCTTGCTGTCCTTTGCCTGGAGAAGGACAGGACATCTTTTACTCTCATTAACCTCGAAGCCTTTATTAATTGTACAGAGAAACACAGACGAGGTGAAGTTTACATAGCTGGTATGGGATATACATCTAGCAAGTGCAGAAAGGAAAAAAAAACCACACACCAAGTAGACTGGGTAATCAGTGAAACATAAATCGAATAAACTTGATAAAATATGCCCAGTTTTTGGCATGTATATTAGATATCATGAAATATTTTTATTATCCTCTCAAAAAGTTTTCTTTTGAATTGCATTTCAATTATATTTTTAAAGCGGAGCCCATAACTCATTTGTCAGTGTTAATTCATGCCCGCCTACAAACACCATGAAGGTAGTCTTGTGCTTATCATTTTAAGGACCCAAACCCACAATTTTCACTACTGAATGGCTTTTATCTACCCGTTTACAGCAATAAAGCAAGTCATAATTGCTACAAGGAAGATCATAATAATTAAATGACTATCTGACATCCTACATTACTATTTGGATGGCTTTACAACCAGATAACTGCTAAGAGAGATGAAGGTAGCGGGATGTCAAGGAGGGGGCCCCTCCACCAAGTGACCCTCCGCACGAAACAACAACTCCAGGTCCTTGGAGACTGTCACTGATAGGAGCAGGCTACTCTCATCAGCCGCTGCAAGAATGTGCCTGCTAATCTCAGCGTGATGATGAACATATGTGGCTGTTGTGTTCATGTTCAGGAATAATTTAGAATCTTCTCCACTGCAGATTCATTCTTAGAGGTATTTCCCCTCCTCCCCACCCCCTCTTCCTACTCTGTTACTGCCCTCTTCCTACCCCCTCCCCCATCCAGGAATACCTCCTTCCCCACCCAAAACGCAGCTCCAGGTAAAAAGGATTCAACAATCGGCGTAACTTCTCCAACCTCAACGAAGTCATTCCCTCCATTCCCAGAATCCTACTTGCCCAGTGATCTCTGGCCAGGATCATCACGACAGCTTCCTCTCATCTCCCTACTTGTCTCATCTAGGTACCAGTCCCTTTGAAAACCATAAGTCGGGTCCTGCCACTCTTTTCTAAAAATGCCGCCCTAAGGAGACTGGCAAACAGTAGCCCTTCAATAGGTGGCTACATCCTTCTCTGACATTCCCCACCTGCCGCGTTGCCGTCAGTCCCCCCTACTGCACCCCACTCTCGCTCTCCCTCGCCTCTCTCTTTATCCTGTCCTGGACCCAGCACACAAATCGGTGTCTGGGAAGCCCTCTGCCACCCTGTGAGCAGGACAAGAGCTGAATCTTGGTAGCCGCATGGCATTCTGGGTACACCTTGATTAGAGCACCACATGCGGCATCACAGCCACCTGCCCACCTGTCTGCCTCCCCACAGCCTGAGGCTTCTGTGCCCCCAGCATCATTCACCTTTGCATCTCCAGAGTCAAGCATAGCTCCTGGCCCAGAGTGAGTGCTCAGTAAATATTTGAGAAATAAAGGACTTTTTGTTCCTACGAAGCTGAAAAAATATATATATACTTTTTACATACTATAATTGTAATATATATTTTTAGTTGAGGTAGTTATCAATTTATTATTAAGCCTAAATCTCTAAATCCCATTTTAGCATCATGCTTAGAAAGAAAGAAAGAAAAATAAAGCCTAGTTACGTAAACTAGATGTGTGTGGAGATGTCAGAGGATAGCTCCTATACGATTGTCAAAATGGCATTTGTATTTAACCTCATTTTTATCACTTAAAATGAGCACCTCCCTACATCACATGGGCATATACTCAGTTCACCCTCTTCGTTTTTTAAAATCTTGCAAATCCACCACCCCAGACAGGCGTATAGGTCTGTCACTTGGAGATACACGCATACTTAACCTCGCCAAACTGATTTTGGGCATCTGTAGTGTAAATCGCCACGTGGGGCTAACCACACACTGACGTGCGTTTTGCTCAAGTCCTCCATGGCAATCCCAGCCACCTACCACGACGCGCCGGTGCCTTCAGGAACGAGTCTTTCCCAGCCCAGTCTACACCCGCGTCTCCACTTATACAGCTTCCTGAGCATTTACACAACCCTTGTCTAAAGCTGTGTTCACCTCTATAATTTTCAGATAACATTTCAGCAATTTCAAGTTGGCAATTTAACGATTTTAATGTCATTCTCTAAGACAGGTTTTTTTTTTTTTAATAATCTATCTTTCTCAAAGTCATCATGGTGGTTTCCCCTCTCCCGTAGTACTTTCAAGAGGCAAACTTTGATTTTTTGAATGCCTCAGGGGACATGCCGAGGTTTAAGTTAAATGAGATTTCGGGTATTTGGAAGAGTGGATAATGTGAACTGTAGTAGCTGGGGGGTATGTGGAAGTCACTGACAGTCTGGTTAACTCAAATTTTGAACAAGGAAGGTTTGCCTGAATGTTTCACTCATGTTATTTCTCCTTTCCTCCCTCTCTCTACTCGGTCTCTACACTCTACACAGAGTGGCCTATAAAGATGAGGAGGAAACGCGAGGGGAAAAGGTTGGCTGTCCTTCTAGTCGACCATAAACAGTCTAGGAACCTCCCCCTCTCACTCGCTGAAGAGAGCGTATCTTTTTAAACATCATTGCTGGCCTAGAGTGAATTTGCTGTCTTCCCATTGTTAGGCAGATCTGACCTTGCCTCTGGCTGAGGTGCTGATGCTGGGGCAGGCAATTCTGGTTTGTTTCAGAGATCAGGTGTTCAGGAGGGAGCACTAAAATTCCCCAGGCACCCGAGGCTCTTCCTTCTCCATCCAGGTTGCCAGGGGCCTGGGATACATTGGATGTAGGAGACAGCTCACGTCACCAATCCTCACATATGCAACGACATATTATATAACAGTCACAAGTGACATATAATGATAGATTCTCTGGTTGTTTCATTACATGACAATTCGATTCAGTTGCAGAGGGCTTTTCTCATGGACTAGGTAGCAGTAAAAAGTCAGCAAGGCATGGACAACTTTTGGTTAAACTGCCTTTAAAAGCTATCAAACTGCTGTGCCTCATCTTCCCTTTGTCTCAGAAGGAAATCATAAGAAGACCCTAACACCCCCACTATGGACGAGTTATAGCACCCTCTTACATATCTGTCAGCTCTTAACCTCTCAGATCCGCCCCCCGCCAAACATCAGGAGGCAGAGGGGACCTGTAGCAGCATTTCCACTCTATAAACGAAGTACTGAGAAGAGGCTCAAGGGGTGGCATTTGCCGAACTAGAATCATTCCTGGACTGTCCTTTGACAAAAGGTATTCAGGAGATACAGAGACAAAGGCTCCATTAGGAGAAGCAGTGTGGCGCCTGGGATTTAGAGTGAAATGTGGCTTTCACTACAATCACCTACCACGGGGCTGTGAGAAGCCACTCGCCCTTCTGTGCTTCAGTTTCCTCTTCTATAAATGATGATATGAATGACCAGCATCATTTTGGAGGCTACTCAGTGTCCAAAGATGATTCAGTATTTCACATATATAAATCATTCATCTTCATCACAACCCTCAAAGTTAAACTTTATTACTTCCTTTTACAGATGAGGAAACTGAGGCTCTAAGAGGTTAAAAAAAAAAATCATGTAGCTTATAAGTGGCAAAGGTGGAATTTGAACCCAGGCTTGTCCCATGCACTTTCTGCTACAGTGCCCTGCCTCTCTCATAGAAGAATCTAAGGATTCTATATGACGATGCATATTAAAAAAAAAAAAAAGCATGCAATAAATTCTAAAGGCACCATTCCATATGTAATTATCACAGCAATCAAAAGAACTGTGTCAGTTCTATTCAAAGAAAGAAAACGATCCTAAGACTGTCAGTAGACCTTGCCTGTGTGAAAAATATTATCTCTCTGCTGGGGTGAATAGTTCCATGAGAGGGCCAGAGCACTCACGATGAAGATTCGACTCAAGACGGAGCATTTGTGCGAATACTCCCTGGCTCCCATCTCTCTGATACTTGAGTCAGGTGCAGATACTCTAAAGCAAGGAGGTGTTCCATCCCAGTCTGCCCCAAAAGACAGTCATCTGCAGACTAGAGATCTTGAAATCAGCCATGCAAATCCATCACCACTTTAATTATCCAAGTAAATAGAGCTCTTACCACCATATGCCAAGATTCTAATCAATCGGGATCATTACAGTTCCCCCAGTGGTTCTGTCTGGATGTGAAACACGGAGTCATTTCACCTGGGCCCAGCTTTCCACTTCTAGGATGAAGGTCTCCCTAGTGGAAGCTTGTGGCTGGGAGCTGTTTTTCCCCCTGTCTCATATTTTTCTGAACATCGTTAATTTACTCCTGTACTTCATCTCTGTCATTCTTACTTTCCACCAACGCCAGACAGTACTGATTATTGAGAAATTTTCCTCAACAAGAACTGTCAGTTCAGAACTTAGCCCCAGAGCATAAAGTTAGGTAGAGATTCATTCCAGAACACGAGTGGGTGTGCAATTCCGGTGATTCAAATCACAAGAGATTTCAGAGGACACATTAAATTGTAAACACTTCTTAAGGTGGAGACTGTTTCGCTGTTTCTCTGACTGATAACTGTGCAAATGGGTTGATTATGTTAGCAAAAGGGTCCTGTGGGTGACCTGAGTTAACTATGGCTTTCAGGGAAGATGACAAAATCTTCATTGGCTACACATCACCAATAGACTACAAGGCAATATTGGGCATAATTTTGCTCACTGTCCTCGACAGTCAATTTGTCTACCACCACCACTACCTCCATCATCACTGTTCATCAGGAGAGCATTCAGATGACAATACAATAGGTTACTCCATTTTACTCTTCTCCACGTATGGAATTAAGACCTGACACTTAACAAGTTCCTTGGAGAAGGGAACACAGACATCACTGCTGCAGGTACTGTCAGGGTCTAGGCATTTCTCTTTCAATAAAGAAAATACAGTGACAATTAGGATCACTAAAGATAGTAGCATCAAAATGGCTGACATTCCAAAAGGAGATGAAGTTTCAGAGGCAGAGAGAACTAAAAAGGATGCAAAGAGTAGTGGCTATCTCAGGTAAGACCCTGAACTTAAGGATCTGATGTTCCTGGATTCTAATCTCTGCCCTGCTACATCTAGCTGAATGACCTTGAACAAATGAATCTATCTCCACTGAGCCAAAGACCTCTGATCTATAAAATGAGAGCCATGATTGTATATACTTCATAGGATTTGTGAGAAGATTAAAGGAGATAATGAAACAAGGTATTTAGCCCAGTAACTGGCATGCAGCTGGCATTTACTGAGAAGTATCTTTATCATCATCATCATCATCATCATCATCACCATCATCATCCATAATCATCTTCTTCATGGATTCATCAGGACTGGTTGCTATCCGCATTGTGTGGGAAGGCACAAAGACTAAAGTCGTTACAACAAGTCCTTGAGAAAGTCCTACCAAGCCTGATGGACCCAGATCCAGATATGACCATGAAAGCATCAGTCAAAACTCAGATGGCAGACCCTCCTCTACCATTTACTGTGTATCAGGCACTGCTCTGGGCACTTTGCACACATTAGCTCATTCTGTCCCCACAGTGAGACCTTATGAGGTAGGTACTATGGTGATCCCATACATACATATAAAGTGCTGGCCAATAAGATGGAAGCAGAGGTGTCCTGTGGGACTTCTGGGAAGTTTCCTTAAGGGGAAGGCACACTCTTTTTTCATGTCTTCCTCCTTCCTGCAATATACTAGTCCACAAAATGGAAAGTCTCACTCTTGGAATGGAGTGGCAAACCAGAGAAAGTAAAGGTGACTGGATCCCTGGCAAACTGTTAGCCGCCATATGACCCCGAAACTGCCTACCTCCAAAGTTATTGTTCTTGAGAGAGAAATACAGATAATTCTATCATATTTAAACCACCTTTGTTTCTGGTATTACATTAAAATGAATCCTAAATAATATACCAATATTGCCAAACAAGTGATATTGAGGAAATCTGACACCTTATAATGCAAGATATGAAATCAAATTCATATTAGAACCCTATGTCACCACTGACAGGTGACACTGTATATCCACAACACAAAGTATATAAGTACCATAATCAAGGTATTAAATAGAGTTTAAATGAAAATATTTTTGCTCTGGCTCCATAATTCAAAGTACAGCAGTCCTAAAAATGAGTATTTCACTGTACCAGGTTGGTTGGTTTACTCATTCATTTGTTCATTCATTCATTCATTCGGTGAGGCTGTGGTAGAGTGGGACACACTTTGGAATCAGAAAAACCTAGAGTTCAAATCCCTGCTCTTGCATTACTCACATATTCCCTCATGTTTACTTATCAACTCTTGTCTGTATTCACCACAGCTATGAAATGGTGGTCATCTAGTTGCCCCCTGAGGCTGTTACAAGGAATAAATGAAATTGTACACGAAAAAGCATCCGGCACAGGACTCAGAACATTAAAAAGGGTTCGATAACATGTTTCCTTTTTCCTTCACGTGTGTGCCTGAACTGAACATTATATGAAATATGCTTCATGTTGTGCCTGGCACATGTGCTTAATAAATGGAAGAATATAAGAATAACTTTACTGCTATTAGTAACAATGATGCTAACAGTAACAGTAGCAACCAGAGTAGTGGTCCTAGTAATAGAGATAGTAAAATAACCAAAAGCTGAACCTAGAGAGGGTGATTTCGGGGAAGGATCCCAGAGGTGCGTGGTTAATACTACGTGATCAAGACCCAACTGCTCGGCATCAAGTAGGAGAGTGTTTCTGGGAGACACGTGGAATTTTTTCCCGTCGGTGCCTTCATGGCAGAGTCCAGTAACCCAAACAGCTACTTCCCTAGCTCGCCAATGTCATCTGAAAAGAACCTCTCTCTACACCTGCCTGTGTAAGTTGTCCAGTGAGTTTCTCTCCTCCCTCAAAAATAATTTTTTAAAAAAAGGAGTTGAGGAATGAGATAAACTAGCCTCCTAGAATGTGCTCTCCTCTAAAGATTTTTGTACCACATGTCCGGATGCGAGATGACCTCCCCAGGGCACAGGGGCGGGCAGGGCATTCTGCATGACACAAGACGAGTCAGGGAAGGCACAAGTGGGCTACGCCAAAGGCCACAGGAAAGCCTCGAAGGCACTGGCCCTGAGCCCCGTGCTAGAGCCAAACAGAACCCCTGGTGTCGTCAGACTTCTGGGCCTTCTGACAGCGGGGAACAATGCGACCAGTATTTATAAGACATAGGCTCGAAGTCCAAAAAATGTATGGTTTGTCAATGCCGTGGATGCTGTTATGACTGATGATTATGATAGTGATAAGGAGTGAGTGACATAGAAGCTACACAGTATTTATTGCTGAGTAGGAGAAAGAACAAGTTCTAAAAACAGCATACAGTGACAGACATCAGAATAACAGTCACCTGGGGCGGGGGGGTGACTGGGAAAGGATACGCGGAAACTTCCAGGGGGCTGGGGATGTTGTATATCTTGATCTGCGAGGCGGTTACACAGGTGCGTACACACGTGAAAACACACAGAGCACTCACTGAAGGTATGTCAGCCTCGACACGAATAAAAAATAAAATAGCGTATGACACAAACTTGGTGTTAGAAATGAAGGCATGGGAAAATGTCTGGAAGATTATACACTAAAGTGTTAACAGCAGTCAGCTCTGGGCACTGGAATTAGTTCTTTTTTTTCTTTTACGTGTTATCTATATTTTCTAAATGTAGGGGGTGCAGTGAGTTCATATTACTTGGATATGTGAAGTTAACTCCACCATGATCCGAGGTTTTATCACCTCCAAGTAATCCTTTTGGCCCCTCACTTTGTGCAAACCTCTCCTCACTCCCAGATTCAGTCCATCACGGGCGGGTCCCCCACAGCTCCCTAAGGAAGCCCTCTGCGCTGGGGGCGACGCGGGCGGGAGTGAGGAGGTGAATCCTCGGCACTGGTGGGTTCTCTCACACGCTCTGACAGGGCCAGCTCGCCTGGCGCACCTGCCTTTGGCCTACGAACAGCAGAGGTGGTGTCCTGACAGGCCTGTAAGATATGGTCGCATGAGCCGGTTTCCTGACACCACTTTTGCTCACCTTCCAGCCATGTTGAATTCTGGGCAGGAATCTGGAACTGGACCAGAAAAGTCTCTTTTCAGTCAAGGTCTTGGGTTTAGCGCCAGGTCAGCTGATATGAGTGGGTGGAAGGTCTGAACCCAAAGCATCCAGTGGGGAAAACACCTAAATTGGAGTTAAAAAGACGGGCTTCTTGCCAAATGACCATAAAGAAGCTTCTTTGTCTATAAAATGAGGACCCTACCCCTGGTCATTCTAACTGACAAGGTGGTTATAAGGATCAGATAAGGGAATGTAGAGAGAGGTGACAACATCTTGTTGGACTTTGCACCCCAACTCTTAGCAAAGTGCCTGCGGCATAGTAAATCCTCTTAAATATCAGTGAAAGAAAGACAAATGTAAGGAGTTACTTTTATTATTTCTCATGATGAGAAGATGACTATAAGAACCAAAGAAATGACATCATTTCTTGCATAAGAGTCAACTACGGGTGGCAGATAATCTTGGACAAGCTTCAATTCCAGTCCAGAGCAGAGCTAAGGCTGCTGTGTGTTCAGACACACAACACAGGTCAGAGACCTAGTATAGGAAGCAGATTTTTATAAGCAAATGATTTCCCACCCGCAGCTGCTGCCTGACTATTCTCAAGCAATATATCTGATACCACAAAACTCCGGTTCGGAAGAAAGGAAAAGAAGGGAGAGAGGGAGGGAGGGAGGGATTTTGACTAATAGTAAATTCACAAATCTCTTAGAGCTTAATAAAAGGAGATTTGACTTACAACCTGTAAAAGATCACGATCTCTATTTGGAAACTCGGACAGTCTGTGAGATCAAATGGATATATGAGGACTTTGGGGAAAGAAACAGATGAGAATGTTTTTGTCCCAACCAAAACAAATGGCTGTCCTTGTTTTAATTCAGTAGTTTTTCAATTCAGGAGTTAACTGAGAGCCAAATAGGTTTGTCATCTCTTTTCAATTTGTTTATTATGCACGGGACTTTGCACTGGGCACAACAAGCGATTCACAAATGAATCAGCCCTTTCTTACTCTCAGTAACTCCAGGCTAGAGGTGAGGCGAGAACACAAATGCTTCTAACGTCAGGCATCCAGGCAGACACTGGTCACAGAGGTGTGTTTAGATGCTGTGGATAGAGAAGGTAAGGGAGCTTTCAGTCGGGGGGCACAGTGGTCATGACCAAGCCTTGGGAGAGAAATGAGGAGAAATGAGAGGACAAGCGTTCCAGGCAGAGGGCAGGGCCTGAGGAAAGGCCAGGTGCATGGAAACCCAAGGTGGTTGTTTGCCAGGAGCACAGGACATGTGAAAAGGAGAAATACAAAATATAGTTGGAATGTTTGGTTTGGGTGAAAGTAAGAAAGGTCTTAAATAACAACAGTCTGAACCAAAGTGAGAGCCAACAGGAGCTTGGGAGGTCTCTGAGCCGAGAAGGGTCAGGACAGAGTTCTGCTTCCAGGCACCTGAGCAGGCAGTGATGGGTGGGATGGAAAGCTGGAGGGAGATGCAGGAGGCGAGGAGGCTGATGGAGGTGCCTGCAAGAAGCCATGGGGGAGAGGGATTACTGGTGCACCTTTGTGAGCAAGTATTGTATCTTTCCCCGAGTGCCGCCATCAGCTTAATAAGAAAGAGGCTTATTCAAAACCCCAACAAATGAGGAAAGCAGAGTGGTCAGTAATGGCTCTGAAGACCAGAGAGGGGTACAGATAGGGAGGGGCCAAATTATCGGGGCAGAAGATTGGACTGAGGGACACAAGAGGGATGCAAAGTCAGAAGGTGGTTAAGTGGGGCACAGAAGAGGCCACAGAAATGGAAGGTGCTCAGGAACTGACTGAGTAGCTACGAACTTGCTGGAAGGTGGGGCCCCGCTGGAGACTATCGGGAAAGAAGGAAAGGTACAGCTTGACCCTGATGGTGCTCATCAGGCTGGAGCAAATTAAAAAGCAAATTGGAACTGGCTAAAAAAGGAGTCCCATCCCTGCCACCTCTAATACTGCCTTGGTCATGGGGTCTGCAGGTGGCAGAGCAAGCAGATATGTCAATCTGCGCCCCAATCAATATGAATTTTCAATGGCATCATCTTGACAGCCAGCAGCTGACACATCACCTCCCTCTGCAGAAGCATCTCTGAAGGCCTGGGAAGGGTTTTCCTGAAGCCCAGGCATGGACAGGACCATCACCTCGGCTGTAGAGGGTTGGAGACTTTAAAACACACTTTCACATCCTCTCACTTTATTCTCATTTTAAATGAGGGACACAAAACAGATATTATTATCCTCATTGTATAAAGTCCAGTTCTGGAGAAGTCAGATTTGCCCAAGACCAAGCAGTGACCTAGTAGTGGAACTTGAAGATTTGTTAAACCCACTGCGGTCTGAGCCAGAAAGCTAGCCAGGACACTGGGCATGGGCTGGGGCCATGTGGACACTTACTCCCA
The DNA here is from genome assembly GCF_902729225.1 of Pteropus medius. Lineage (NCBI taxonomy): Eukaryota > Metazoa > Chordata > Mammalia > Chiroptera > Pteropodidae > Pteropus > Pteropus medius. Next base: position 767,420 of record NW_024349804.1, on the reverse strand, counting down.
GCTCCTTCAGGGCCAAGATCAGCTTGGGGGAGAGGATGGGAGAGGGGTACACCAGCAGGTGAGCAGGGCTGGCTTCAAAGAGTGTTGCAAATGGCAAGGTAAATTCTTCCTTCCTTCTTTCCTTCTCTTTATTCCCTCCCTGCCCCGCTCCCTTTCACAAGTACCCGCTAAGTATCACGTGCTTGGCACTGTGCTAGACATTGGTGACCATCCACCTCTCTGAGGGTCCCCCAGACTCAGGAACCCTGTTACCTTGCCCTCTTATCCTGCCAACAATCCCACATTTTCCAACTGAAATAGACCATCCACTTCCCAACCTCTGGAGGCCCAAGGAAGGGAGGAAACCCAAGCAGAGGATATTTGAGCTGGGCCTCAAAGTAGAAGGTCACCTGTGGATGCACACACAGGTTTAGAGATGTCTCAGGGTAGGGAATGACCTGGTAACAGTCAGGAATTCTGCAGAGAGTGGGGGAGGTGGTAGGCATTCGGGATATGGGGAGCTACGGGGGGCGAGGAGGCAACAGGGCCCTTGGAGACCAACTGACAGACTGGCTTTTGCTTTACAAGCTCTGGAAAGACATCAGAGAGCTTTAGGCACAGGAGTGGTAAATCACTTCAGTGCTTAGAATGACAACTATTGTAACTGCATAGAGGAAAGACGATCTTAGAAGACATTGCAAATATTCCCAGGAGAATGGAGAACTTGGGCCATGGAGGGATTGTGGAAATGGTGACACGGAGCCCTTACTTAAGGATTTGTACAAAAGCAGAAAATATGGGCCTTAGTGAATAATTAAATGCGGGGGGTGGGGAGGGTAAGTTGGGAAGAAGAATCAAAGAAAACTCCACAGTGACGTTGTTAATCGAGATAAGACAAAAGAAGGAAAGAGATAAAAGGCAGAAGACAGAGGGATGAATTCGGTTTAGGGCACACCAAGAGCGAGGTGCCTGGGGGACATGTCCAGTGGCCGCAAGGAAGGATACAGAAGCCCAGCATGTAGGGAAAGAAGGGTGTAGTGTCAGAGGCTGCACAGCCAGGTGTCACGTAGGTTGAGGCCTGAAGAAAGGCCAATGGGTGCGGCAAGTAGGAGGCTGGTCTTGGGTGGCCCTGATAAGGGCATGTTCAGCATCAAAGAAGAGGTGGAAGGCAGACTCAGGTGGGCTGAGAGTGGATGAGAGCAAGGAGACAGAGGTACAGGTATTGGTAGGAGTGTCCTGCTCAATCCCCATGCCCGTTCGGCCCCTCACATACACTCTTGGAAGATCAGTTACCTTCCCAATGCATTCAGGCAACTTCTGCCCTGTTCGAAGGTACAATCATGCTGTCAGTCGCCTCCACAATAAAGCCTACACTCAGGACCCCACCACCTTATTCAGCTAACAGAGTTCGAGGTCTGCCTAACAAACAATACCTGATGTCCCACTATGTGTCCCCAGCCAGAGACCAGACAGTCTGGGATTTCCCAAACAAGCCCTGCATTTGGCCACCTTTGCACCTTTGCTATCTCTCCTTCTGCCTAGGACACCCCTCCTTCACATCTCCACTTGCTGAAATCCCACCCCAGATTCCTGGCCCAAGTGCCACCACCATCAAGAACCTTCCTCAATCCCCCAATCTAGATTAACTTCTCCTTAATCTGCAGGGCACTTGCCACAGTGTGTCGTAGTGTAGTGGCCTTATCCCCATTCTCTGTCACCACTGGACTGTAAGCCCCTCGAGAGCAACTGTCTTATGTATGAGGTTTTTCACGCAGTAGTACTCAATGTGTCTGATACATTCTCCTCTGCCATGTCCCCCATCCCACTGAAATATCCCTGGGCTGTCCTCCATTCCTCCTTCATGCCAACAAGGCAAACTAACACCGAGACGAAGCCTTCCTGATGTCACTAACCCCCGCCAGTGTGTCTGCCATTAATAAAGCTATATAGCCTTGACTCCCTTTCCATAAACGAGGATGTGAAATCAACGTAGAGGACATGCAAATGGGCTGGAACTGCGTCGGTTCTGAAATGCTATGTCAGTATCCTCACTCAGGTCCTGCTCCTCTCCAGCCATAGCACGAAGCTCATCATTCTGGAATTCCTGTCTCCTACCCCAACACAGGAAGTCACAGTCCCTTCTCTCAGGAGCTCACTAACGTGTGTCAGAGTTAAGATCCACACACAGAGAATGTCCCTTCCTCTCAGGGGCCATCAAGTGCTGTGTGAATGGTTTAGAACCTAAGCTACGTAAGGCAATAGGACAAAGAGCTCTTTCGAGCATGGTTGGCCATGGATGGTTTTATGATTTTATGAGGAATGTGGGCTTCTCTTCCACCTTGAAGGTGTGATAAAGGCTGTGGTACGGGAAGAAATGGAAGGCCACCTGAATGAGGTCGTGGTGCAAGAATAAGGTAGGAGCCACAATGCATGACAGATCGGTTTGGCTAGAGCAGCCATTTATGAAAAGAACAATGACACCTAAGGCTATAAAGGTCAAGGCCAGCTTGAGAAGGGTCTTGAATACCAGTGAGGGGGACTTTTGAGTAAGAGAACCTGGTGATAAGTGTTTAGTTTTTTTAAGGGGGCTTAATAGGTCAGTTGTGTAGAGGGTAGACTGGATTGAAGACGATCTGATATCCTGAACATAACTACGATGTGTTACGATAAAATAGCATAAGATACTGGAAACAGCAGACTAGAAATGAAAGGAAGATGGAGAGATTTCAAAATAAAAATCCAACCAAAGGTTTCTGTTCCTTGGGGACCAGGTAGCACCTACCACTGGCACCATTTTACCTGATGGGCCAGAGAGAGAGGCAGGCTCTCCACTAAGCAAAGTCCTCTACCATGAGGTACCCAAAGCCCCAGTATAGTTTTATTGGTGGAAAATCAGGCAGTGAGTAAGAAATGTCATTCGCTCTGGTCATTTTCATTCAGGGACTAGCCAGAGTCCTTTTCTAATCTTCAACCAATTATTTTATTCAATGTGTAAGTCAGTAAATTAATTTTTAACATAATAAGAGTAGAAATTGTCAATTTTAGAAGCACATATGCGAATTTCCCTGCACAGGAGAGAACATGAATCCCATTAGTTAAAAATAGCAGTTGTGCTCACTTTCCCCCACATGCTAATTTTAATAAACTTACTCTGAAATTAGCCTGCCTCTATGAAGATAGCTGCTCATCAAAAATGTTCCCAGTAAGCACTAAGCTCGCCTTATAAGAGTTCAAGTGCTCCCAGGAAACTGTGAACAATGCAGAGTTCTAAATGGAACTCATTTTCTTCTCGCCAGACTCGGTCCCCGCCCCCTCCACCTTTTGTCATACCCAGCACACCGCTCTCTAGCCACTCGCCAAGGGTTACCTTGGACTCATTCTAGCGCATCTTCCCAAGCCAGTTGGCTAGGAATCCTGTAGGGATCATCCTTTAAAAATCTTTCTTGTAGCCATCCCTTTTTCTCTATTCCCACTGATGCTGTATCCTCTTATTACCTCATCAAACACCCAGGCATTCACACGTTCTGTATTTACTGAGCACCTACAAAGGACAAGGTACAGCTCTTAGTGCTAAGGTCACAAATTAATAACACGTGGTCCCTACTCTCAAGGAGTTCTAGATCTTTTGAGTCCAGTGGAGAGAGAAGAGTCAAGGATTAGTTAGAAAAATCACATGATAAGCGGTATGATATCGGGACAATAAGAGTAATTTGGGAATGTCGATGGTAAAAGAAAAAAACTAGATTAATAGTCTCTCATCTCAACTTGTCTTTTCCTGATTCCTGGCAAAGTTACCAATTTGTCTTTATTTGGTAAATAAAGGCTTGCTGACAAGAAAGGCTCAGTGATTACTGAGTTCAGTGGAAACAAATGTACCCCAAGCATTTTTATCAACTTGTATTCTAGCTAAAAAGTGCCTCCCTGTTACCAGCTACATTAGAGCACACCCTTCTGTCTTGCTTTTGAAGTCATTCCATCTCTGATGCCCTTGGCTATCCAACCGTCATGTCTGCCAAACTTCAACCCATGAGTTTCCCATTTCGGTCTTCATCTGGAGCATGACCTCAGACATCAACCGCCAGCTGTTCACACGTGCTTCCTGGCATGACGGCCCATACCCTCTGAACCAAAGGAGAGGGGCCAGTTCAAATGCCACTTCTTCTCAGAAGACTTTTCCTACTTTGTGCCTCACCAACTCCCTACATATGTGTCTAAGGTATATCGTTCACTATCGTGCACTGTTTTTTCATTTAACAATAATATTAATATCAGCAATACTTTGAAAGATTAACTGATATCCTACCTGTCCATCTTGCCTCCATTTCCTGTAACCCTTATGCTGTTTCTCCCCATATATGCTTCTGCCTTTTTAGAAGCCAGAAGTCTGCCTTTGTGTTCCAAGGAGGTAACACAGGTAACAAAGTTATTGGCTTTTCAGTTTGGAAAGCCTGGTCCTTAAGACATCAGGGCATGGAAGAGTCCGCCAGTATCCCCCTTCCCCATGACCCCTACAAAAGACTACAAAAGATTTCAGAGTTGGAAAAAGGGCAAAGGCAGAGTTCAAGGAAGGAGAACTTGGTTATCAGTGAGTCTCTAAGAATAAACACTGAGCTTTGCCCAATCAGCCTGGGGTGGGGAGAGCAGAGCAAGGACTGGGGGACCAAGGAGGAAGGGGGCGTGGCTAGTTGTGATGGAAACCTGAGGAGTTGAGAGGCGAGGAGCAAAGCTCTCTACGACAATGGCCGTCTTAAATATCCGTTCCCCTCTTTTTCAAAAATTAGATTTATTGAGGCAAAATTTACATAGAAAAAAGTTCGCCCTTTTTGGGTATACGGTTCTATGAATTTTTACAGCTTACACAGTCATGTGGTCATCCCGCCATGTAGGCATAGAATGCAACCATCTCTCCAAAAGGTTCCTGCGTGTTCCTCTGCAGTTGGTCCACTCGCCCTACTCTCAGGCTCTGGCAACCATCGATCTGTTTTCTGTCCTTTTAGTTTCGCCTTTTCAAGAATTTCATATAAATGGAATCTTACAGTAGGTATGTCTGAGTCTCTGGCTTCTTTCGGTTACCGAATGTTTTTAAGATTCATCCATGTTTTTGCATGGATCAGTACGTTCCTTCTTAATGCTGAGCACAGTTCCATTATAAGAATACAGCACAGTTTATTCACTCACTGGTTAATGGGCTTTGGGATCATTTCCAGTTTTCAGCAATTATAAATAAGACTGCTATAAATATTTAGATACAGTGTGAACATGTGTCTTCATTTCTCTTGAGTAAATATCGAGGAGTAAGATTGCCGGGTTCTTTAGTTAGGTGTATTTTTGACTACGAAACTTTTCAAAAGTGGCTGTACCATTTTATATTCCTCCAGCAATGTATGAGACTTCCAGTTGCTCTGCATCCCTGTCAGCACTTGGCTTACTGATTTTTTATTTGCTTTTCCATTATAATAGGTGTGTTGTGCATCTTATTGTGGTTTTTATTTACATTTCCCTAATGACTGATGATGTTGAGTATCTGTTCATGTGCTAATTTGCCATCCAAATTTCTTTTTGAGTGCAGTGTCTATCTAACTCTTTTGCCTATTTTTAAACTTAGGTTATTTTCTTATTATTGAGTTAGGAAAGTTCTTTATATATCCTACATGTCTTCAGCTCACATTTTCTCCCAGTCTGTGGCTTGTCCTTTCATTTTCTTGACAGAGTCTTTCAAAGAACAGAAGTTTTTAATTCTAATAAAGTCCAATTTTTCTTTTTCTTTTTTTTATGGTTTGGGTTTTTTGTGTCCTATATATCCTTCTCACTTTTTAATCTCCCAAATTTTGAAAGATCACCTCAGATGGTGATAAGAAGAACTCTCCTAAACTTAAGTTGGGCATGTCCAACGAAAGACTGCCTTACCTGGCCTCCCTTGCAGCTAGGTGTGGCCATGTGGCTATGGTCAGACTAATGAAACATAAGTAGAAGTGATATGTACAACTCTCCAGTCACCCCTAATTAAAGAAAAGCCCCTTGCCTGAACTACCCCTTCCCCCTCTTTTACCTATCTCTCTCTCTCTCTCCTTCTCGCTCTTCCTCTTCTCATGGGCTCAGACAAAAATGTGGTGACAACCAACTTTAACCATACCATTAAGGACTACTCCCTAAGACACAATAGAGTAACAAGATGGAATAAACCTGGGTTCTCTAATGACTCGTGGAGCAGGGGTGCCTTCCCAATGAACCACTACCCTGTGACATGAAAGGCACCTACACAGCTACCTGATTTAAAACAATATATTTGGGGGCTAGAGATCTTGGTTACAGTGGCTTGGAGTTTAACAAAGACACCCTTCTTTCTCAGGAAGTATAAAACAATTCTGAGTTCCCTGGACCCAGCCTGCCATTGTGTGGTACCTCTATGTAGATGACACAATAGTTTCCCAGAATTGCCCTCGCCTCAGCAGTAATTCGGGGGCAGCAGAATATGACCTTGCCCCTACCTTGGAGCAAAGTCTCCCAATGCCCAGAGCAGTGAAGGAGCACTACATCGACTTGTTCTTCATCACCCAAGGTAGGATGGGTGTGGTACAGATAGCCGAAGGGCTAGAAGAAGGGCACAGCGTGACCTCCAGTGACCAATGACAAGATACTGGATTGAAATAAGGAGTGTGTGGCTAAACAAAAACATCCCAGACACGATGTGTGCCCTCCACCCCATCACCCCTGCTGATGGCTGAGTACTACTTAAGCCCCCTAGAACTTAAATACAAGTTCGGGGAAAGAGAGAGTCACGACTCCAATCCAGATTACATTTCTTCCACCCTTATAATGAGAATTAAACGAAATTAAGGTGTTATAGCAAAATAAAGAAGTTTCCATTTTGGAAACACCTGAGTTTGTGTCCTGAGGGTCATTCTCATTGTACTAATGAGTTTGTGTCCTGAGGGTCATTCTCATTGTGCTAATGGTCACTAAACACTTACTACCTGCCAGGTGAAGAGCTAAGCACTAACAAGCATTATTTCATTTGAGCCTCACAATTATAGCACCTGTGAGGTAGGTATTTTATTATCCTATTTAAAGATGAGAAAAACCAGGCTCAGAGAAGTTGCACAGTGTAGTGATTCTCTCAACATCCATTCCTTTTCGGGCAACAGCCCCCACGGTCCCAAACTAGTCTCAGTCCATATGGTCCGGGTAGGGCCCCATGAACAGCTCCCTAATAAGGCTCTAGGACAGTGGTCCCCAGGGACCGGTGCTCCTATGAGAATCTAACGCCTTATGACCTGAGGTGGAGCCGAGGAGGTGATGCTGGCGCTGGGGAGCGGCAGCAAATACAGATGAAGATTCGCTCGTTTGCCCACAATTCACCTCCTGCCGTGAGGTCCAGTTCCTAACAGGCCACGGACAGGTACCAGTACTGGTACTCGTCCATGGCCTGAGGGTTGGAGATCCCTGCTCTAGGGGAGATCCTTCTTTGTCTCTCCCTGGGTTCTGACAGTGGCCAGCGAGCTTTGGCGTTCCTTGGCTCGCAGCTGCGTAACTCTAATCTCTGCCTGTGTCATCACATGGCCTTCCTTCTTCTGTGACTTCACCTCGTCTTTCCTCTATGCATCTGTGTCCAAATTTCCCTCTTCCTTGTTACAAGGACACTGGTCACTGGATCAGGAGCCCATCCTAAAGACTTCACCTTAACCTGATCACCTCTTCAAAGATTCTTCTTCCAAATAAGATCGCATTCATAGATACAGGGGTTAGGACTTGAACTTATCTTTTGGGGGACACAAATCAACCCACAACGCCAACCAGCAAATTCTCTCTGAGCTAAAGCACTCTAGGTTGGGCTTTTGATCATTTGCATCAAGAGAGTGGTAGAGGCAAGACCCACGCCCAGGTCTCAGTCCACAGCCAAGACCCAGAGCTGCGCCCTAAACCACAGGGCCACACGATATGCCCAGTCAATCGCTCTCATCCAAAAATCAGGCTCTACTTTGGGTAGAGGCGCAGGGTTAACTGTCTTCTATCTGCCTCACAGCCACTGCATGCAACACTCTCAAGGAGAATGAGTGTGATTGTTATCTAATTAATTAACCAAAATTCAAATAGTGAAATTGAATTAGGCATGGTTTATCATACGGCAGTAGGAGGAAAGATGACCAGGATTTTTATCTTGGAAATAAAAAGTTATTGATTGTCCTCATGGCTGCATACCGAGGTTTTCCTGATTTTGAAAGACCGCCTCAGGTGGTGATAAGAAGAACATTTCCCCCTCCCCACATATTTAATTTCCAGAACAGAACTCCAGCCATGCTTCTTTCACATGCATGGCCACGTTTACTTCAGGGCCTCAGAGGAGGCTGTAATTTCAGCTTGTTACACTAAAAATATGAAAATATAACTGATCTCTGTAGGATCGTGGTAAATGAAAACTGCTTCCTAGAGGCAAGCCAAGGAAGCAGACTGATTGAATGAGAGCACAGGCTCTGGGCAGGACAGGCGACGGAGTGCGGACCCAGGGTGGGAGGTAGAAACCGGGACTTCGGCAGGAATAGCTGTGAGCACATCAAAAAGCCCATCTGGCCCGGTCAGATGTCAGGGGATGTCCTCCCCAGTTCCTTCGGCTGGCTTCCAAAATCACTTTGAAACACCAATAGCCACTGACCACACTCTTCCTTGAATCCTACCTGGCTGAGCACCAGACAATTCTCCACACCAGGCCCAGTCCACACCTGGCCAGCTGAACTAGAATGCGCAGCGGAGTCATCTGGGTAGCTCAGTTTGTGAGAAACACAGATTTGGGGCTACGCCCCCAGGCACTTTCACGCCCTATGCGTATCTGTTTCCTGTGCCTGCCATAACAAATGACCACAAACTGGGTGGCTTAAAACACAGAAATGTATTCTTTCACAGTTGTGAAGGCCAGCAGTCCAAAATCAAGGTGGTAATAAAATTAGTTTTCTCTGGAGGCTCAGAAGCAGAATCTGTTCCAGGCCATTCCAGCTTCTGGTGGCTGCTGGCCACCCTTGGCATTCCTTGGCTTATTGCTGCATAACTCCCATTTCTGCCTCTGTCTTCACACGGACGTTCTCTTGGTGTGCCTCCGTCTTCCCACAGCATTCTCCCTTGTATCTCTGTGTCACAAATCTACCGTTGGTTTCTTTTGTAAGGACACCATTCATTAGATTGAGGGCCCATCCTAAATCTGGGATAACCTCATCTTGAGATTCTTAACTTGATTCTATCTGCAAAGACCCTATTTCCAAATAAGGTCGCATTCATGAGGGTGGAAGGTTAGGGCTCAGACGAACCCACTAGAGAGGAGTGGGGGCAGGGAGATATTTCAATCCACTACAACAGATCTGGGGAGAGACCCAGAATCTTGCATTTTTGCCAAAAATGCAAAGCGACTCTGCGCTCTGCTCGCAAAATGACTCCGATGCAAGTGATTCGTGGATCATATTCTGAAAAACACTTAATCGATTTGCCGAGGATTAAAAAATGAATAAGACATGGTTCCTGGGTAACCTGCTATCTAGTGAAAAATACAGACAGATGAACTGATGATTAAAAATACAAAGAAAGGTCTAACGATCCCAGCCCCCAGAGTCAGACAGACCAGGTTCCAACCCTGTCCCCTCCAGCCGTAAGGCTCTGAGCAAGTTCCTTAGCCTGTCTGAGCCACAGTCTCCTTATCTGTAAAATGAGAAATAATTTCTACCTTATACGACTATGAGAAGGAGGCCATGTAAATTGGCTGACATCAAAGACAGACTCAAGAAATAGCTATTAGCCATTGTGAAGGCAGAAGACATATGCATGCATTTTCGCATCCCCCAGTTCCTCGCTGTGTGCCTTCCGCGTCCTAAGCCTCTAATGAAGGCCTGTGGAAGACATTAAGGCATAACTCTGGAGAAACGTGGCTGGCAGAGGCAAGACAACTCCGGAAAGACTCACTTCAGGATGTCGACTCATTCTACAAGCAGTTTTTGAGCACCTGCTGTGTATGGTGCTCAGTGTGTAGTCCCTTAGAACAATGAGCAAAGTAAAATGCAGCCTAGCTGGGAGACTGCTAGGTTACAATACAATGCACCTCCTTCCTTCGGTTTTTCGTCCTTCACATTCCATTCTTTAATATTCCCTTAGTGTTAGTGTGACTCCCCTCCCGAACCATACCACATGCTCCAGGAGTCCTTTGAGGGTAGAAGGGGTTCTCTCTTCACCACTCAACCTCAAGCACCTAGCAATGAACCTGACTCCTAAAAGGCATCTGATAAGCATTTGTTGGCATAGTGAATATTCTGCTGCTCTTTGAGTCCAACACTGGACTTCTATGAAGAACCACCTCCAGCCTCCTTGACTGCTGGGTATGATTCTTTAAGGGCCTGCGAGAAAAGATGCCCAGAGGATATGTACCCTGACCTAAAGCCTGAACGTTAGAGGAGATGAGGACAGGCTGTAATACAATGCATCGTAATACTGTGCAGTTAGGAGCCTTCAACTACTACCCAAGAGTAAACTCAACTAGGGGAGAAGATATGACATCTCATTCCTCTTCAGAAACATAATGCTTTGCACGCACTAGACATTAAGTATTGTTATCAGGCTGACTTGGAGGCACAGAAAATGATTAGAAGAAAAAGCCGATACCGGGTTTTCCTTCCAACACCCCGCAAGGGAAAGGAGCAAGCAAACCATTACACCTGCGCATGTGCACAGGAGTAAAGAAAAAGAAGCCCCACGTGGGCCTTCGGGTGGAGAATAATTGTCGGGAGAGAGAGAAGAGAGAATTTCTGGTGGATGGTCCGCATGGCTAGGTAACATGGGTAGCCAACTGCCTTCACAAATGGTGTAAGTCAGGACAAGCAAATTACCTGTGATAAGGAGACACCAGCACTCCCTCTCACCTGGAGAAGTCGGGCAGCCCCCACCAGTCCAAAAAACTCTTAGGGTGCGCTGAAGAGGGAATGGCATAGGAGTCCCAAAACAGACCTCAGGGGAGTTTATGACAAAACAGAGGGGCGTGGTGACCGCTGCTTCCACAAGTCGATGACTTCAGCACCTGCGTTTCACTCCTTTGATAAATGGCTCACCACCTTACACATAGTAGGCCGGCGGTAAACACGTGTTGACTGAATTGAGTAAGTGAATGAACGAAGGACCGGGCCGTCCCCCACCCAAACCTCCGCGCAGGTAATTCCACCTGGCCTAGGTGTTATCCCGGGCGGGATTTCCCCCCTGGCACCACCTTTCAGCTTCGGCACTGGGCGTCCAATCGCTTGGCTCCAAAACAGTGGTGAACAGGAAGGCAGGTGGGACTTGGCTCCTGCTCCCGGATCTCCGGACTTCTCCCTCCAATCCAGGGCCAAGCCAAGCCGGAGGGAAGTCCCCTCCCCAAAGGCTGGCACCAGATGGCGTGGGAGAAAGTGGCCCCGGGATAGACGGGAAAGTGCGGGGGGAACGGCGCACAGGGCGGGTCGCGCGGGGCCAGCGCGCCGCGGCCACCGGGGGCGCGTCCCCGCGCGTCCCTGCCCCGGCTCGGCGCCCCGGGGGGCGCGGGCCCGGGGCTGGTGGCCGCCTGGCCCGGCCCATCCCGCCTGGCCGGCGCCTCGGCCTCACCTCGCTCACCAGCCCCTGCCAGTCGCTCTCCGTCCGGTCGCTGTTCATGGCCGCCTCCTGCAGGCGCGGGCCCGCTGCTCGGACGCCGCCCTCCGCCGCCGCCGCCTCTTCCTCCCCGCGCGCCGCGGCCGCGGCCGTCGCCGCCCCCCGGGCCCGCGAGGGCCCCGCGCCTCCGAGCCGCTGCGCCGCCGCCTCCTGCGGCCGCCGCGCTGTTGACTCAACGTCAGCCTCGGCGGGAGGAAGGGGAGGAGGAGCCGAGGCCTCCAGGGGCCGCAGCCACGGCCCGGCCCGGCCGGCCCGCCCCGCGCTTACCCGACCCCGGACCTCCACCCTTGGCCCGCGCCCGGGCTCCTAGGGCAAGGGCAGCCCCGGTCTCAGCCCCGAGGAGACCTCTGACCCCGGCATTACCGCTCTGAAGTGCGGGAGACGGGCGGGGCAGGCACCTAGGTGCCCCTCAGGAAGCACATCCCCAGATCCAGCCGTTCACTGAAAGCCATCAGGCTCCTGCCGCTACAGTATAAGCCCCACCGGAGCAGGAGGCTTTGCTGTGTTCTCTGATGAATGATAGGTACATGGCCTGGCACATAGTAGGTGCTCTACAAAGATTTGGTGAATGCATGAATGAATGAACCACGTGTAATATATTTAACATTGTTTTTCAAGCTACTAACGTTTACTTCTATTTATTTCTTAAATTATCAGCGGTCATAAATAGAAAGCAAGTGTAAAAATTGGGAATAAAATGATATTGAATTCGAAATAGAACCAAAGGCTCTGAGTGTGGTGTTTAGCACATGTCAGGAGAGATGCTCAAGGCAACAGCATCAAACTGAAACATCCTCTAAGAGGAAGGACTTAAAGAGAATGACAGCAGGCAGGGCAGGCCAGGCTCACCCATGGGTGACATTATTCAAGGTGGTTTTCCTGTACCACCTAAAATCCTCTCACAGACCACCACCAATATAGTGAGTGAGTTTTCCATACTGCAGAAGCACTGCCTGTGCAGATGAACAGGTAGGTTGAGAAGAAGTTGTGAACCTTTTTTGCAGGTGTGAAAGCCTCACAGCCAACATTTATTTATTATTTTTAGCCCCTATTGATCCTGGATCAACTCTATAAGGTGGATTTTATCTCCATTTATCAAATGGTGAAGTTGAGGCTTGAAAAGTAGAGAAACAGAGACTCAGCTACGATTTCTGGTTCCAAGATGCCCTCCTTCGTATGTTGGAAACCTGAAAATGAACTCTCACTCCTGAGAACTGGAAAGATTGTATTCTATTGTTGGCCTTGTTTTGCCGACGTGGTAGCTCGTTTGCGAAATGGTGTCAATAATTTCTTGTCTGTGTTCCAGCCATTGTCTGTAACTTTGACTCTTGGCTCAGCCATGTGACTTGCTTTGGCTAATGCAATGTTTGCAAATGTGCTACACAAAGAGGCTCGTAAAACACTTGTACAGTCAGGCAAATCCTTGCTGATGTTCTTGGGATCCTGTGATCCCCACCATAGAAACAAGCCCAGAAAAGCTTGCTGGATGATGAAGGACACAACCAGCCAACTGCCACATATGTGAGTGAGGCCATCAATCCCTAGCTGCCACAGATGAGCCCAGCTGAGACCAGCAGAAGAACTACCCAGCTGAGCCTTGCCGAGTTTGCTGCCCCACAGATCACATGCTATATAAACTGTTGTTTTAAGCCGCTAATGTTTGGGGGAGTTTGCTGTACATCAACAAATGACTGACGCAAATGGTGACACTAATGATAAAGAGTCTGGATGGCCTGAGCTCCAGCAGCCCTTGAAAAGCAACAGCCCCTGGCATCATGACCTGTTGAGTCCTCGCCTAAAGAAGATTCTACAACAGATGCTGGCAGACCAAGGACTAAGAGAAAGAGCCAGCACATTTATTCCATGCCTGTTGTATGCAAATACTATAGCCATCCTGGGGTCTATATCATTGCCAGCCATAGTCCCTATCCCGGAACCTGATGGGTTTGCAAACCTTACCATCGAGGTTTTGCTCTAAGGAATAAGAAGAGAGAAAGAAGGGGCTAGAATGCAGCTAAGGCTCCTGGCCCTCTGACCATGCTGGGCCACCTAATTCATTCTCTTCTTAATCCAAGGAGGCAGAAAGAAGGTCATCCCTGAGCTGAACGTCTGGGGTTAACTCGGCGCCAAGCACTTGTTTCGAACAGCCTGATGTCTCATGCTAAGAAGCAAGGTACTGTTTGCCAATATATTGCCCCCTGGCAAACCGTCTGGTTTCATTCCGACCTGTCGATGAAATAGACTGTAAGAGTGGACATAACTTGGTCCATCTGCCTCCTGCTGCCTCCCGGTCTGCTCCTCGCTCTCAGCTGGCATTCAGGTGGGAAAGCATCCTGCCCCTTCTAGTCGCCACGTTTAGCTGAGGCTTGAAGTACTCCTGCTCGTTGGGAGCCTTCGCTGGTATTTCAGGCAGCAGGACAGACCGTAGGCAAGCAGTTGAGAGCCAAGAGATCTTACATTAGAGGTCATGTACCTTTAGGATAACTCTGTGTGACACCATTTCTCTTATTTGCTTTCCTACTCTGAAGTGAGTCAGCCAGTTATGAAGGTATTAAAAAATAAAATTGAGGAGGAGAATCAAAGAGGCAAGCCTCTTCCCTCCCCAGCATGTGGGAAAACTTCCAACTCGGTTGAAACAGCATCTTTGGTCGCCTGGGTTTTCCTTAGAGGTTTCATGCCCCACGTGCCAGCTCGAATCTGCTTCGCTTGTGAGATGAGATGAAATCACAAACCAAGGCAGTGTTGCTGCGAGCGATTCTTTTTTATCTCTTTTCATTTATGTAGCCTGACATTGAGTAATAATAATAATTAAATGCTATTTAAGCTTTTAGGCACCTATACCAGAAGGCCTCCAGATACCTCATCAACAGCAGCCTGGGCTGACAAAAACAAAGCTAATTATACTGTGGTTAACTTTTTTCGAAAAAACAAAAAATAAATAAAACTGCTGACCAACTATCCTTACTCTGATAAAAGCAGTACATTTGCACAGGACTAGTTTAAAACCAAGAGCCCTTGTCTTAAATTTGCCACCCTCATGCTAAGTAGTGACACATTGGCATTAGCCTCTATTTTCATATCCCCTTAGCTCTCTGAAAAATCTCTAGGGACCTAATTTTTCCTTGTATATTCATAGCCCCGGGGCCAGTTTTATTTATTTATTTATATGCACATATAGTGTTAGAAGAAAGTACTCAGATGCTTTTGAGTGATGCTTTTCACTTTCAAAAGTTGGAGAGGGTTTTAGATGTGGAAACTCCGAAAATAGCTTAATCTAAGAAACTGAACCAGAGGATACTGATGAAAACAAAACAAATCTCTGGAGAGATCGGAAAAGAAAGGACGACTTGAACTCATTGTTAGAAACCTGGGCCTCTCCTTGCAGGTTATCTACTGACTTGCAGGATGACTCTGGCCAAGCGCCAACAGCCCCAGACACACGGAGGAAACCCTAAAGCTTTTGATACACCTTCTCCCAACAGTATTTTTCCGTTACATTCTGGCTGCTCAAGCAAAAATGTCAGAGTTCTCATTAAAGGAAACGAAGCAAATCTCCAGGAGAGATTTTTGGCTCGATTTTTCTCGGAACTATACAACTGGGACAATATTCATGGCCACTCCTTTCTCCAGTCACTTTTCTCCTGCCTGAATTAAGAAACCCAGTCTGATGAGCCTGGAAAGAAAATAATTCATAATGACCACACCTTATAATGGTAGATACACACACAGTGAGAGAGAAACGTGTGTGTGTGTGTGTGTGTGTGTGTGTGTGTGTGTATTTAATTAGCTCTATGTGAGGCAAGGTCCCTAATGCTTGCTCTTCAAAGGGGGGCCATTTTGACAGGTCCTGCCAGGAGCACCCCTGGGCTGATTGCTAAATGCTTTCCTTTGTGCTTGATTTCATCCACGGGCCGGGGACTGCAGGTCCCAGTGTGCACCGTAGTCAGGCCTTCTGCAAAGCCCTGAGACCTAAGGTCCCCTGGGCCTCTGGCCTCAATTTTGTAAAAGATGAACCTCCTCTCTTCCCCCTACCTGGGGACACTCTGCAAAGGGCCTCATTCATTTTTCTTCCAGGGCCAGCAGCCAGACACCAGACAGGCGGGCAGGAGAGCCTGGCCACCTTCCTGATCAGAGCATCCTCTGCCTCTTAGCCCGAGCTCCTAGGCCCTCTCCCTGCCCAGCAGCAAACAATCAGTTGTGCGCTGCTCCCTCCAGCCCCGCTGGCTGCCAATCAGCCCAGCAGCAGGGGGTGGAAGGAAGTTCCACTCCCTGCTGAACCTCCAGGAGGTACCCAAAATGACTGAGTGGGGTTGATGATGGCCTGGCAGGCCCGGGACTGCAATTGCCATCCAGAGGGAGCACAAGCGTGGGTGTGATTGGCTGAGGTGGGGGTGGGGACAAGGGGACTCAGAGGGGCAGCTCCTTCCGCTGATGGAGGAGTTCCAGGAGCAGGGACTGAGATGTCAGCAGGAAAAGGCTGATCTGCTGGAGGAGGCCAGGTAGGAAAGGAGAGACAGAGGGAGATGCAGGGCCCAGGGGGTCCTGATGAGAGGCAGGAAAATCAAGAAGAGAAAAGTGGAAAACCTTGGGCACAGGGGTGGGTGGGGAGAAAGACAGCCCAGGCTGGTGGGGGCCGTGGAATAAGTGAGATGTGGCCCAAGGAAGGAGTTAAATGGAAAAGAGATAGAGAAAGTCACTCACCTCTCAGCTTATTTGAATTCGTTGTACTTATTGATAATGTATTTCATTTCTTCTGCATGGGGGGGAGACGATATGATTCAGCACAAATTTGATGTAAATTTATGGAAATGAAAATGCAGAGAGGCTGCAGGCCCTAGCTGCTGGCCCTGGCGGGTTGGCTGTGTGGCCCTCAGCAAGGCGAGGTTACCACTCTCTGGACTTGGGGAGCCGAAAATAGAAGCGTCTGACTGGGGGGCCATGGCCTCTCCCGCAGGCCAATAGGGGGACTGACCCTGTTGCTCTGGAAGACTTATTAAAAAAAAAAAAAATGTCTGATGACTGTCCAAAATAGAATCACCTACATTGTCCTCCTGTCTGATTTTTGTCTTGGGGTTGGGGAACAATTTTTATCCAGTAGAGTTGGGAAAAAAAAAAAAGAAGAGAAATTAACTTTACCTAAGACCTACTATGTGCACAGAATTCGCTAGTGAAATGACAGAAGTGTTGTTTTTCCTTCTGCAGTATGAAAGAATAATGGGGCTTGGGGAGAAAAAAACAAAACAAAACAATTTGCTAGAGAGGGTGAAAGGTGGCATTCCATATAAATGGCCAGAGCTGGTAAAATATTTATTGTCCATTAGGCTGTCTTTCACGACACTGGGTGTTGATTTTTATCTTCTCCCTCGTATCAGGTCATGGCATTTATCTAATGCTGTGCCTCTCCCCGTAGGTAGCGGCCTCCCCAGCTTGGCCCTGACGGTGACAGCAAAGAGAACCTTTTGCAGTTTGGGAGTAGCCTCTCTGGGCCAGGCCTTATTCTGCAACTTGTAATTGCAATAAAACAGGAGGTTCAAGACACCAGAGACAAAGCCAGGCCAAAGAGTTTTACTGTCCCTTCATTCCCGTTAGTGACAAATATTCTCGCTTTCTATCAAAGCTATAGATTTCTTTCAATGGCCAAACAATTGTGGGGCTCTGAGCTGCTGTGACCCACCTGGTCTTAGAGCAGACAAAGAGGTGTTTGGTTGCAGCCCACGGCTCTGCTTTGTGGGAATATTTAAGCAAATCTTTCCTTTCTTTCTTTCTTTCTTTTGAATTTAAAAAGTCATATTTTAATTATCATAATGAAAAAAGCATTTTCATGATAAGCAAATTTTTTTAATTTAATTTATTTGGGTAACATTGGTTAATGAAATTATGTAGGTTTCAAGTGTACAATTCTATAATACATCATTTGTATGCTGTATTGTGTGTTAACCAAAG
This sequence comes from Pteropus medius, assembly GCF_902729225.1. Classification (NCBI taxonomy): domain Eukaryota; kingdom Metazoa; phylum Chordata; class Mammalia; order Chiroptera; family Pteropodidae; genus Pteropus; species Pteropus medius. The sequence goes on along the minus strand of NW_024349804.1, from coordinate 749,849 downwards.
TCAAATCTTCCATTACCATATGTTTGGGTCCCTTTACCCTTATCTACCTCCCCCTCCCCGCTTTCCCTCTGGTAACCACTCAGCTGTTGTCTGTATCTGAGTTTTTGTTCATTTGTTGCTTTCGGTTTTATATCCCACACATGAGTGAAATCATATGGTTCTCAACTTTTTCTATCTAACTTATTTTGCTTATCATATGTACCCCTATGTTCATTGCAGCATTATTCAGGGTGGCCAAGACCTGGAAACAACTCAAGTGTCCTTTGGCTAAAGAAGCTGGGGTGCATATGTACAATGGAATATTACTTAGCCATAAGAAAAGATGAAACACTGCCATTTGTGACGACATAGATGGATCTCGAGCACATGTTTCAAAGGATGGTAGTGATCTGCTCATTCTTACTACATTTGTAAGGCAGAATTGTCAGTCCTTGGTGGCCACTGATTATTATGCTTTGACCTCATTCAGTCACCGAAGGGCAAATTCCCTTTGTTCTCTAACAGAAACAGAACATGGCAAGTAAACATGATTTCTAAAGAGAAACTGTCAACAAGAGTATTTACGAGCTCATCATGTTCCTGCTATTGCACTGAGTAGCTTACTTTTGGGGGAAGAGTCACATATAAGCCCACATGTGACACAATGGTTGCCATTTATTAACGCTGTTTGTTCCCATAAAACAGGAAAAATCATCTTAAGGTGATATAAGAATGTCTAAGGAAGGTCTCTTTTAATGTAAAAGGTCATTTATTCACTCAATAGACATTTCTTGAGCCTTCCTATACGCTGAGCTAGGCTGTGGGGATTACAACTAGACTAAGGCCCAGTTCTTTGTCCTTGAGGCTCTTAGTCTAATAGCCACATTCTCCAAGCAGCTGAATGCTGCAGAAACATGGAGGGATGTTCCAGAACTGGCCTCTTCAGCTTTGGTGTGTCATACATGCAGCCTCTGGGAATGAACCCCGAAAACTAGTTCCATTTGATACACTTAAAAGTGGTTAAAATGGACATTTTTATATTATCTATATTCTAGAATAAGAAAAAGTAGAAGAAAAAACTGAAAAAAATAAAAAAATAAACACACACAAAAAGAAAAACCATGTCCATGTGGAAAGCTGGGCAGGGCAGGATCAAAGACTGCAAAGATACAAAAAGCACACAGCAGCCAGTTCACTCACCAAATCCCAGAACATTTGAAAAAGAGGAAGCAACACCCCCTTTCCAAGATGAAGGAAATAGTAATTGGACAAAAACTTTAGAAAGGAAGCAGGTCGGAGCAGTGAGTGTGGGAGCTGGAGTACCTTCACCTCTCTGTGACTTATCCTCATCTATACAATAAGCAGATTGGGCCAGATGACCTTGAAGGTCTGTGATTCTATTTAATTAAAGCAGAATTTTACCTTTGGCTGGAACTCTGTACTAAAGGTTAGTGAAGATGATGTTCATATCTACCAAGAAAGATTACAGCATCATAGAATGTTAGAAGTGTGAGGAATCATAGCGACCTGGACCCTTATTGTACAAGAGGAGAAATAGATGCCCAGAGTGACAAAGGTCACAGAGCTTGTGATGGACAGAGCTACAGTGGGAGCCCAGCACTTCAGATTTCCATGCCCTGACTTCCTCACAGTGCTTACGAGATGACAATGTTTGAGGTTCCTGAAGAGCAGAATTCTGGTTATTTATTCCTATTCAATAAACTGCCCCAAACGAGTGGCTTAAATGTTCATTTATCATCATCTCTTGTGATTTTGTGGTTCGGCTGGGCTCAGCTGGGTAGTTCTTCTGTGGAGTCTCCCTGGTGGAAGTTAAACCGAAACCAGGACTGTGGTCCTCTGAAGACCTGCCTGGGCGGGGTGTCCAAGGTAGACACTTACATGGCTAGCAGTCCATGCCGGCTGGGAGCTGGGAGCTCAGCTGATGCTGTCACCTGGACCACCGGCTCACGCCTCTCCTTGTTGGGCTTCCCACACGTAGCAGCTGCGTTCCCAGAGGGAGCTGCCCAAGAGGAAGTGTTTCAAAAAAGTAGAAGCGTGTCTCTGTCCATTCAGGCGGCTATAACAAAATATCATAAACTGGTTAGTTTAAAATCCACAGAAATTTCTTTCTCACAGTTGGCTGGACGTCCGAGGTCACGATGCAGGCAGATTTGGTGTCTGGAGAGAATCCACTTGCTAGATGGCCCTCTCTTCACTGCGACCTCACACAGTGTATGGGTGAGCTAGCTCTCTGGGGTGTCTTTGATGAGGACATAAATCTGAGTCATGAGGGCAGAGCATTCAGGACCTAATCACTTCCCAAAGTCCTCACTTTATAATACCATCACCTTGGGGTTAGAATTCCAACTTATTAATTTTGAGGGGACAGAAACATCTAGACCATAGCAAAGTGGAAGTTGCCTATCTTCTTAAGAGTTAGCCCTGGAGCTGGCATAGAGTCACTTCCAGAATATCTTTTTGTTTGAAGTGCCTCACAAGTCAGCCCAGATCCAAGAGGGTAGAGGAGTAGACTCTGCCTCTAGAAAGGGAAGGGGTGGAGCCACACACACAGGGAAAGAGAGAAAATTGATGGTCACCATTGTTGGAAACAAGCCACCACAGCAGCGATTCTGATTTTTAACACAAACTATCCTTTGGTGCCCTGTTTGGCAAAAGAATACTGGGCAGGTAGTAACCAAACCTGACCTCTTTTCATTTTAATAGAATCAAAATCAATTAAATTCAAGCCTCAACACAAATTGTTTGTTTGTTCGTTTGTTCATTTTAGAATCTACTAGTTCAGGAATCACTTAAGTCAAAGCATGACATAGGCGAGTCCTTAAACACTCAAGTGAGGAATGTATGAGGCATCTAATGTGGATAGAAAGGTGAAACCAACAACGACAGGCCCTGACATACTAAAAGACCCTCCAGCTGTCTCCCTTCATCATGAAAAGCAGGGAAGTAGAAAAGAGTGTCTCAACTGTGCTAAAAATAAACTCCTTGAGAGAAGGGATTACACCATATTCATCTCTGCATTCCTAATGCCTGGCACATAGTAGATGCTGACTAAATGTTTGTTGAGCTATATTTAAATACCATTCTTCTCAATAATAATGCAAACTAGCATTTATTAGGTACTTGCCATACGCCATTAGCACTTTGCTAAGCACTTGACATGTGTCATCTCATCTAATCTTCACAAAACTGTGTAATTATCTGTCATTGTCCCAGGCCTGATATTCAGCAGGTAAAACTCAGGAAGGCCCTATTGGTTGTCGAAATAGTAAAATACTTCCATATAGGTTGGTAACTGTCGGATGCTCTATGCCCCTTGAATGAGCCCCTTACCTCATATCTCTCTGCCACCGAACATCCCAGCACAGAGGAGAACCAGGTGTGCGCTGCCAGGGAACCCCCATGAGCCTGAGAGCCCGGAGTGGTTCCTCCACGATGGCTCCCATCCCCATGTGTCTTCCTGGCCTGATTTGACCAGACCCTAATGGAGTAGGCAGAGCTCTGATGCAGGTGTTGCTGGCACCTCAGCAGGTAAATGCTTGGTGCCTCTCTAGCCATCCAAGACTGGAATGAATCTTCAAGAACAAATACACCTAGAGTCACTCTCCTGTAAGTGGGTTCAGCGGCCTCTGTAGTACAAATTATGGGCTGTTAAATATTTTAAGTATCACTCTCGACTATCTGTGTTTACAAGAAAAGGGGGCTGAGAATTTTAAAGAGTTTTTAAATGACTTGACCAAAGTCACAGAGCTAGTGAGGGGTGGTCCAGGACTAACCCATCTCCGAGATCCATGCACTCTGTTATTGTGCCATGCTACTGTGATAGTTGGCTAGGGCTGCTGGTTCAAAGGACCACAGGCTGGGTGCTTGAGAAAACAAAAATTTATTTTCTTATAGCTCTGAGGCTAGAAGTGTAAAATCAGAACTGGCTATGTTGCCTCCTTCTGAGGGAAGGATATGTCCCAGGCCTCTCTGCTTGGCCTGTAGATGGCCGTTTTCTCCCTGTGTCTCTTCATCTTGTCTTCTTTCTATGTGTGTCTGTCTCTGTCCAAATTTCTGCTCTTCATAAGGACACCAGTCATATTGGATTAGGGGCCCACCTACTCCAGTATGACCTCATCTTAACCTAATTGCTTCTGCAATGACCCTATTTCCAAATAAAGTCACATTCTGAGGTCCTGGGGGTTAGGATTTCAACAAATGAATTTGATGGGAGTGGGGGCGGACAATTCACAACAAACAGCTATTTTCTTTTCAAAGAGACATCTCCAAATCTCTCTATAACAAAGTTAATTAAGCAACTAGATAAATTACCTGGGTCCACCAGCTTCCCAACAAATGCTTAACCATTCCCAAGCCCCCTACCCTCACCCCGCACTTCAATCAGAAGTGGTTGGTTGGTTCTACTCAGTGACATTTGCCCTTCCCCCTTGCAACCCATATCTTTCTGTTATGCCAATCCATTTTGATATATATTTGAAGGCACTGAGACAGGAGATGGTCTTTTTTTTACTCATTTATATTCTTTTGCCTGCTACTTCAATGTCCTTAAGCTCACTGCTGTTTCTGCAGTCACCACCTGGCACACGAGGTCAGCTCTTATCCCTTCGGCAGTTCAGTGAACTCTGCAGCCCGAGAGATCCTAGAACTGCTGTCCACATATGATGACTCCTTTCTTAATCTCAAAGAGATACTGCAAGGCCATTCCCAGGAAGCGTGATGGGAAGCCTTGCCTTTGGAACTGTTCTCATGCCGGGAGCTCCAGTTGTATTCTGTGTATAGAAGATGGTCATCTGATTTTCTTGCACACTCTCTTGAAACAGACAGTAACCTTGGTCTCAGATGCAGTGTCCTCGGACTTGGAAACTCATTGGACCAAAAATGTCTACAACTTATTTTTCCCCTTAGATTTTCTTCTTCTTCTTTTATTGATTTTCCATTTTTAGCACAAGATTGATCACCAGCAAAATACCAATTTACATACAAATTCTGCTAAACTCAGCATCCTATATACTTGGGACTTTTTCATCCATAAACCAATTTTTTAAAGAGAGAGATTCTATTATCAGAAGTGTCCCTGATGACATCAAGATGGCCTATAGGGAGCAAACTCAGGAGGCCCACAGCCTGGTGGTGTGAGCTCAGCTGATTTGTGAGCATAATATCTATGAAACCAAGGTCGTAGGTTGATACTGTAGAGGCAAGTTCATCTTTTGCTTACATCTATGGCCACAAGCCGAAACTGCAATCCTTGGTCAGCTATCTTACAAGTTCATTCAATAAAATTCAACAAATACTCTTTAAATACCTATTATGTGCCAGGCACTGTTTAGGTACTGAGAACAGAGCAGGAAACAAACAGGACATGGGCCTCGTCCCCTTATTGTCTACAGTATAGTGACGAAGAGGGTATCAAAGTTATGCAAATGATTATTTAATTAGCAAAGTGATAAGTGCTATTATAAAAAAAAATCTAAGGATGGTAAGAAAGCATATAATAGAGAATCTAAGTTAAGTGTCATTTAAAGCAAGACCTGAATTCTGTGTAAAAGTTTGCCGGGCAAAAGGATTGGCTGAGGAGTGCCACTCAGGCAGAGAGAACAGCATGAAAACAAAAAAACTTCATGATGACCAGCTTAACCTGAGCACAGAGTAGGGAAAAAGTAATGAGAGAGTGGGCTGGAGGGAACGCCAGAGCCTTAGCCATGTTAAAGAAGCTGGAATTTGTCACAAAGCATTGGAAGCCTTTGGAGGTGTATTAGGATTAAAATGAAGCTTCGATAACGGAGAACCAAATATACAGTGGCTTGAATAAGAAAGAATTTAATTTCTCCTTCATGTGACAGGCTGGCAGGGCAGCCCTGCTCCCAAGGCCATTCAGAGACCCAGGTTCTTTACATACTATGGTTCTTCCTTCACCTAGGACACTGATCTCAAGTGCAAGTTTAAAGCTGAGTTGCTGGCCCAAGTGTGTTCCAGCTTTTGAGAAGGCAAATAAGTCCAGGGTTAGCAATTTCCTTCTAAACAAGGAAAGTGTTCCCTCCACTCAGTCATATGGTCACATACCACTGCAAAGGAGCCTGGGAAATTACTCTCTACCTGGGTGGTCATGTGCATAAAAAGGAGAACAGATTTGGGGTCCAAGAAAAGCTAGCAGTCTGACCCAAAGGCTTTTAAGCCATAAGGTGATAAGATCAGATTTTCAAGCCTTTTTAGCTGAAAAAAAATCTTGGAAGTCATACCAACCAAATTTTTTATCTTACAAATGTGAAAACAAAATGAGGTCCAGGGCTCCAGATACTATTGCTGCGTGACACACCATCCCAGACTTACTGATGTAAAACATGTCATTATGTTCATGGATTCTATGTTAGGGATTCAGAAAGGGCACAATAGAGCCAGCTTGCTCTCTGCCATGAGGCTGGGATCTTATTGGAGAGATTTAAAGGCAGGGAGTGACTCTGGCTGGGGCTGGCATCAACCGAAGGCTCTTTCTATCATATGCCTGACACCTGGTCTGGGAGGACACTAAGACTATTGACAAGAGTATTGACTTTAGTCTGTCCATGTGGTTTTCACCATCATGGCAGCCTCGGGGTGGCTATTTCTCACATGGTGCTGTGAAGTTGCAAGAATGACTATTCCTGCAAACATGGTGGAAACTACATTGCTCTTTATGATCTATTCTTGGAAGACATTTAACATCTTTTCTACTACGTTTCTTTATGTTCATAACTGAGTCAAACTTTGTGCAGACTCTACCTGAAGATGAGAAGAGTACCCAGGTGACAATTCAGAGGAGTTTGTGGGATGGGAGAAATTGTTGCCATTATCTTTGGAAAGTATAACCTGTGACAGTGGCCATGCTCGCTGGCCACAATACCCATTGCACATTTAAAATGAATCAACTCTCTCCCAAAACACACAGTTTCATCTCTTAATTGCATCAGTGATGAGCCGAAATCTCATCATTTAAGTCATGTCCAAGTGTGGATGAAGCTCCTGAAGTAGTTTTCTTTGGTCCATCTCCTTAAATACTATTCCTTAATCTGTACATCTATGAACTAAGAAATGCATATACGAACAGTATACCATGGTAAGACAGGTCTAGCATAACTGCTGTCAACATTCCCACTCAAAAATAGGGAAATCAGTGGCCACTGTTTCCATAGCAAGTCAGGAACCTGGGCACAGTATTAGACTCAGTCCTACTTTCTAGGAGATTTTCTTTGTGGATCTTGGTTCTACTCTCTGAGTTATCCTTCCTTTTTCATAAGAAATGACTTATGTATGCAACTAAATAGACTTTTCATCCTTAAAAAGTTAGAAGTCAAAAATTTTCTTTTCATTTTATCCTGTTTCTATTCCTTCCAGCCAAAGCTGACGTAGTTCCTTTTGAAAAAGTGTTTTTACTATGTATTGATATATAATTCACTATATTAGACAAAACCACGCTTACAAGTCTTTGAATCAGGCCCTTCTCTCTCGTGGGCCCTGGTGTGGTTATTGTGGAACAACACCCTCAAGATTTTTAGAAATTTTATTGTTTAATGAAGAGGGTCTACAAGGCCCACACTAAAGATTCTTAGAAGGCCTTTTATCTTTCGGGAAGAATCTCTGAGATAGCACCTTAGACCTTTCTCAGATTTAAACAAAGGATCTTAAAGCCACATCGTGGACTTATATTTTTTCAGAAGCCACTTTTTCATTTGGGATCCTTTCCATTTATACATTACCACAGGAAACACTTTTTGCTGAAATTTCTTCTGCTACATAACAAGAATCTCCTTCCCGTCAGTTTCTAATAATGTTTACCTCAGTTTGCTTTAAACCCTCATCAGCACTCTCCTTGAAGCCCTTCCAGCTTTCCCTAACTGCCTTCAAAAGGGGTCCTGAAGCTAATTCCACAAGTTTTAGTTTTTTGTTATAGTAGCACCGCCCCCTTCCAGATTCCAGATTTTCTGTTTCTATTGCTGCCAATTCCATTTCTATTGCTTCAGAACTATAGTATCTTAGTGGCATAAGATACTACACTGATGGATTATGTGGATGGAGAATTCAGAAAGCATAGCAGAGATAGCTTGTGTCTGGCACATCCGGAGCCTTCAAGTTGGAAATACTTGAAGGTTGGAAGTGACTTCACAACTGAGAGTTTGGAGCCTTTGAAGGCTTCTGCAATCAGTTTGCACCTGGGCTGTGAGGACACAAAGACTAGGCTCTTGACTGGAATACCTATGCCTGGCTACTCCGTGCTGCTTGGCTTCCTCACAATATGGCGACCTTGGGATAGTCAGACTCCTCGCATGGCAGGCCAGCTCCTAGTGTGAATGTTCTGGTGAACAAGGTGGAAGCTGCACATGGCCTTTTGTGACTCAGCCTCAGAATTCATGCGTGGTCACTTCTGCCACATTCCATTAGTTACATGGAAGTTCCAAGCCTATTTGGATTCCAGAGGAGAGGATGCAGACTCTTCCGCCTGATGGGAAAGTGTCAAGGTCATATTGTAAAGGAGTATGTGGGATGTAAGATTTTCTTTTTTTTTTAGGTGAGGCAACCCTTGGTTGACCTCACAGATTGCATGGACCTTGTCAGCTTACAATCCCTTAGTTTTTATTTTTTATGCCTAAAGTACGTGGTCTTCCTAGGTGGTCTCCCATCTAAATACTAACCAGGCCCGACCCTGGAGATGTAAGATTTTTGAGGCCATCTTTGGAAAATATAATCTGCTGCATCCAGGAAGGTCATTACTGACGAAGCAGAACTGAATCTGAGTCGTTTTTATGCCCAGACCCCTGTTCTTTTGCTATGCCATGCCGATGAGTCAATAGCATCATTTGCATGAATGAAAGACCTTATGTTATTAGATAAAAAAGTTGAAACATAAGGCAAGGAGCCAAATTCAGTCTCAATTGAACATTCTCTATTACAAATGCAGCATAAATATATGTTTTCCATAGCTCTAACAAAGCAAACAGCTGCATTTATTTGCGTCCAAAAACATGGAAAAATTCCAAACTACAAGCAAAGGGAAAGAACTTGAGAAAACTACTCAAACTTCTATAAGTGTAAATCTTCATAAAAATAGTTGTAAGTATGATTAAAGCAGGTGCTGAAACTTCCTAGCCTGAAGTGTTCCACTTACCAAAAAAAAAAACACCCTTTCCATTTAATGACGTCATTCTCTAGGTACCACTTCTATAGCTGTCTAAGCAAATGCCTATGAAACTTCCTTATGTTAATTTGATCCACCACTCCTCCCACCTACAACACACACGATCTCAGGTGCTCTCTCTCTCTCCCATTCTCCATCTCCCTCTCCGCACACACATTCACACATACACATGCATACACAAAATTTCCTATAACCCCCCGGAGTCCTTAAGAGTTCCTTAGATTCTTTATATAGAGCATGTGTATTTTCTATAGCGAAGACTTGTCTTGGACTAAAGTCAGGGTACATACACCTGTGCCCATCCATGAAGTCGATTTTACTCTCCATGAATTTTTTCCTTTGTCCTACGAATAAAGATATATTCGTATGGGAAAGGATGGGACCAAAGAACTTTACAAAATTCTCACTCCTTTCCCCCGCCCTCAATCATATTCTTTCTCTGGTCTAAGAATCTGAAAATGTCAGGAAATGCATTGTTCCCTATGATTTAGCATTAGCGAGAGAATTCTTTGAAAGGATTCTATTATATCTTTACATCTTTGCACATAAACTAGATCTTCTCTAAAAACAGTTTAAATTTGATTTGTAGTAGAAATCCCTATATGGTAAGGAGCTTAAGAGATAAAGAAAGAAACACCACTCAGTGCTTACTGCGTCCGAAGCAACATGATAGGTGCTTTTCTAGAGATATGTACGTTGTATGATTTGGCATAAAAGAGGTCAAGATTAGTAGTGTGTGTGTAGATGGGGCAGGCGCCCAGGAAGGAGAAGGTGACAGAGGATTAAGAAGAGGGACAGAATCGGGGAAAGTGGACACAATGGTTTTGAAGGATGCCTAGGAATTTTAACAGAATGGATAGTATGTGTATTTTTCACCCTTTCTTAATTAACCCTCTGACTCCTTACCACTGCCAATGTGTGAACTTGACGTTACTAGGCTATCCAGGATTCTCATCTCAGCTCCCACTGCCCTTATTCTTGCTTTCTCTGCTCTAATCACACTGGCCCAAGAACCCTCCCACCTCAGAGTCTTGGCACTTATGGTTCCTTCTTCTTCGAATGCTCTTCCAAAACTGAGAGAATAAATGGCTGTTGTTTTCAGCCACCAAGTTCATGGTACTTTGTTGTGACAGCCCCAGGAAACCAATACAGGTGTGCCATGATCTTCACAGAGTAGAAGTGTTTTCCTGCTGTTCCTAATGGGTCTGGGAGCTGAAATGAATCTGGAGAGTAAGGAAGGAGAGAAAAAAGAGATGAGAGTTGCACTCCATGTGATGGGCTAGGCGGCACACGCCCTTTCTTTAACATTGATGGTCAGCTGAAATGAACTTGAATTTTTGCTAAACTTCATCAGCCAGGTTACTAGTGTCATGCACTTAGCTGGTCTGCCTGCCTAATTTAAATGAAGAATAAGCACCCCTATTAGTACAGTGTTCTGACTTTTAATCATTGGTAAGAGTGGAGAAAACCAGTCTCAACCCCAGTGGTTTTCAGTCCTATGGTCTGGTGGCGATGTTTGGTCCCATTCAGAGCTGGCCTAAATGTGCTGCTCGATGATTTCTGTGTCCTCCAAATTGATCGTCCCGCGGCCCTGCTCTGCTGATTCTCAAAAGCAGCCCGTAATCTGCTGTGCTTTTTCTCGTGTGGGCTCCCAGGGAGCGGAGATCAGCCCAGGGCAGCTCATGAATGATGGTTTCCGGGGTTCTGCTCAGAGTGAGACGGAAAGGCTTCCGAGTGGATTAGGAAATTTTCCAAAGTCTCTTCTCCCTCCTAATGATTAGCACCACCACCACTATCATTTCCATAATCATCTTTATAATTATTTGAAGTGGAAAGGGAGCAGGTTATCTGCTTAATGAAAAATAGATGGAGAAAAAATAGAAACTGTGGAGACAGGTGATTGAATAGCCTGTCTCAGAAATGCACATCTTTGTATGCGATTAGTGAGAATTTGAGGACTTTGGACCTCAACAAACCGGTCTAACTTAAACTTGCTCTCTTCTTACATCCTTCACTCCAATCAGATTCTATCTCTGACTTCCTGCCATAAAGACTCCTCGATTATCTACCTCTGTGCCTTCTCGTTTTACTTATAACAGCCTCTCACATCACAGAATCCTCCCTCTACTCCTCTCTTGAACTTCCAAAAAGCCTTACCTGACTCTCTCGGACCTTTCGTCATTTTCTGCCTTACCTTGTATATGCGCACAGCCTACACACACACACACACACACACACACACACACACACACACACAGTGCTTTTCTTCTACGAGATTATGAACGTTCCGAGAGAGATTTTCTGTTGCATTCTTCTCTACGTCCCCCACACCCCAGCCACCAAGCAAAGCATGTGGTGTTGATCGATGTCTATTGAGAAACTAGAAATTTATTAACTCGTTCTTTTAACAGACGTATATCAAGAAGAAAGCCGTTTAGGGGAAGGATAGCAGGTGTGGCAGAGCTTGATTTTATTTCCCAAACATCTTTTCTCTCCTTCCTGGACACACAGGTAAATGACATTGTGTTGCCTTTTTTGCAGTTAAAGAAGAGCCTGTAACTGAGTTCTGGCCAATGAAAAGGGAGCAGAAACGATGTGTACTGACCGCTTCGGGGCCTGGCGCCTTCCATCTCCGTGGGGCTGGCCCTCCATTCTCTTTCCATTTCTGCCAGCTTGATGCAGATTGGCACGGTAACCTTGGAAACTACATCTGGAAGATGACAACGCCACAAGATGGAAGGAGCCTGAGTCCTTGAATCATCACATGGAGAGATGCCACCTGCCAATCAAGAACACCATTTGGGGATTTCGTGTAAGAAATCAATGTCTGCCATGTTAGGAGATGTCGTTATACAGTTTGGGGTTTATTTGCTACAGTAGCTAGAATTACCTTCACCAGTATAACAGGTTTTAGTATTTCTGGGGGAAAAAAAGTGCAAAAGCCATGATTCTTGGTTATGTTATAATGTATATAAAATTTTGTATTAGTCAAGGCAGGTTAGGTAACACTACAGTGACAAAGAAAGCCCAAAGTCCCAATGTTTATGTTTCACTTATGCTACATATCTATTGTAGGGGTTGTATGAGTGTGTTTGAATCAGAGGAGGGGTCTCTACTCTACACCAACACTCAGTTACCCAGGCCGATGGCCTTTCTACCATTTGTAGCTGCAGTATCTGGGATGGGTAGCCTTCTCATTCACTGCAGCAAGAGAGGAGAGACCAAGTAAGCCCAGATCTTTCACGTGCATCCTATTGGCCAGAATTTGTCCCGTGACCCGGATGAAAGATCTGGGAAATAGGCTAAGCAAATGTAATATTTCGTGAGCATAACTGTCTTTGCCACTTTTCCAGAAAGCCTCCATGCTTCCTTTCAGCTGCCAACAATATCTCCTGCCTCTGAATCCCGATAGCACTCTCCGTTGCCACTCTTTTATAATACCAATTATTTTTCACGTTGTATAAAGATACACACACATCCATATCTATATAAAATAAAAATAGCTTACTACATGTCATTCTCCTGTTTACATGTATTAACTTATTTAAAACTTCATAATTACCCTAGAAGTAGCTATTCTTATTGTCTCTAACTTATAGATGAGGAAACTGAGGCACAGAAAAGCTAAGCATTCCTACAGGATTCTAGCCAGGATTCCGGCACAGCCTATTTACTTCAACAGCGCATGCTCTGAACTGCTCTATTATATTACTAGGTGTCTTTTTAGCTTGCTTATTAGCAGAGATTAAGATAGAAAATTGATTCACTTCTTTATGTCCCTCAATGCCAAGTACGGTTTGGGGCACATAAGAGGTTTTCTGAAAGATGTTGCACACGACTAGCACTTTTTCTAATCAAGATCGTCAACAGATCCAATCTTTTGGGAAGTCTACATTCAGCATCACTGGATTGCTCTTGAGGTATCAGGAAGCATTTTAGGAGATGCGATTGTTTCTCCTTAAAAAGATACAGGTCTTTCAGAAGATAAAATGGGGTCTTTGGGGACATCTAGGGGATAGCAAGACAGAGGCAGCAGAAGTTAAGGTAAGACACTCAGGGAAGACTCCAGCCACTTTATTTATATTGTGTTTGATTTTGTGCTTAAGAGACTGTTAAATTGCAATAGGGATGTGTAGCTGCTAAATCTATTTGGTCTCCGTTTGAGCCCCCAAACTTCATAAATAAATCCAGATCCCCAGAGAGGACTTTCATTTGCTTAAATGTGGATTTCTGGTAAGCTGTAATTCCCTTCCATTGGCTGTGAACCTTCTACAGACTAAATTTCGAAAAATCAAATTACAACCTAGCAATGTGGCTCCCAAAATGAGATGTATAGAGCAGAGTAGCCGAAAACACCAGGGAGAAGGGTAGCGAGAGGAAAGTGTCAGGGACCTGGTGGTCCATCTCACATGTCTACAACCAGAAAGGCAAAGAGATCCTGTTCACTCAGAAAGCAATGAGATCGTGTGAATCAATTTAGAACCATCAGAGCAATGATCTGGGAGAGGAGCCTTATTCTAATTATGACTCTGTGTTCCAATCAGGCATGAAAGAAATCGCAGTAAACCTATTTCAGGGAAAGGCATTCCCCAGTGTGGCCGTGGTCGATGTCTGATGCATGGTGAAGGCCAGTGAGTCAGGGAGGAAAAATACTAGAACATGATCTCCGATGACTAACACAGAGGGGACTGTTCCCGGATGGCCCTGATGGAAAAATTGGTGGGATCTCAGGAATTAATAGGGAACCATCAACCTCTCTTGGATATTCTATCGTGCAAGTGGGGACTTGTATGTACTTAAATGGGAGGGGATGGGCGGCACAAGAAATCTGTCCTGGGAAGATGGGGGACTAAGTGTTACGTTGTCATTAGCCCACCCACAGGATGGCTCTGCACTATCCACTGAATGGTAATAATGCCCAAGTCGTCTTAAAATGTACTGCAGATCTTGACCTAAAGTATTTTCTAAATAAATAAAAAAAAAGCCTGCCATTTTCCTAATAACCTGATAGAGAGCTCTGGGTTAATAGGCAAATGTAAATCGATGTTGAGATTTAAAGGAAACTATTTCCATGAAGATGGATATGATTTTTTTTTTTTTGTAGGAAAGTAAGGCTCATGGATCAGTTAGGATTCTTGATATTTTAATTGATTTGACAAATATTTATTGAGTCTTAAAATAGGCCGGGGATTGTTCCAAGCACTGGGAATGCTGTGGTAAACAAGACAAAGTCCTTTTTCTCATAAAGTTTATATTCCGGAGGGAGAGACAAATAATAAACAGTAGACAGATAAACTAATAATTGTGTAATTTCTTACTGAGATAATTGCTATGAAGAAAACAAACAGTGTCTTAGGCTATTAAAGCTACTATAACAAAATACCATAAAAATATGGCCTAACAAAATACTACAGACTGGGTAGCTGATAAAAAACAGAAATTTATTTCTCACAGTTCTGGAGGTTGGAAAGTCCAAGATCAAGAAGCCAGCAGATTCAGTGTCTGCTAAGAGCCCAGTCCTCGGTTTGTAGATGGCCATCTTCCGGCTGTGTCCTCACACAGAGAAAGGGGGACGAGACAACTCTCTGGGGTCTCTTTTATAAGGGCACGAATCCCATTAATGGAGCTTTCTCCTCAAAGTGGTGACTTTCCATATCTTTTCTGTGAGGACTGAAGGCTGAGGCTGGATAGATGGGTGCGGCTCCTTCTAGGACACTAGAAGATTGCCAGGCTTCACACCCAAAATGTGTGACTCCATAGGTCTAAGGTGGAGCCTGAGAATTTACATTTTGTGGGTGTGTTGAGTTAAATAGTGTCTCCCCTACAGGTTCATGTCCACCCAGAACCTTAGAGAACGACCTTATTCGGAAGTAGGGTCTTTGCAAATGTAATTAGTTAAGGTGAGGTCATACCAGATTAGAGTGAGCCTAAACCTAAGATAGCTGGTGTCTTTCTAAGAAGAGAAGAGACCCTGAGACCCACCATGCGATGACGGAGGCAGAGACTGAAGTGATACATCCACGAACAACGGATCGGCAAGGATTGCCAGCAACCAACCACCAGAAACTAGAAAGAGACAAGGAAGGATTCTTCCTCAGAGCCTTAGTATGTGTCCTTGAAGTGGGCTACACTTAACTGAGTGGCAGAAAAGTGAGGACTTAATATTTTACTTTAACATTTTTATAATTCAAACAACATTTTTTCAATTAAAAAATCTTCTTTTTTTCCCCTAATTATAAAATTAATGCAAATGTTACAACAAAGGGAGGGTGCTTTTTAAAGTTTTTTTTTCATCTTTTTGTTTCCATTAGTTAAAATGCCATCGTATATCCCATTGTATAGATAGAGAGAAGATAAAATGTTGATTAACTAAAGTGCTTTCCCCTGAAGAAAGAACACATATATTAAATGGTTGTCCAAAAAAAATCACAAAAAACAAAAAACACAGTTCTGGTGAATATGAGGTAACTTTATCCTAACAAGGAGTAGGAGTTTCCTCCCCGTAACCTATGAGGCAAGTTAATATTAACTCCAGCTTTACCATCAGCCTAAGATTTGTCTTAAAACTCTCATTATAATAAAACTAATATAAAATAAAATCAAATGTCAACTCTAATTGAAAAAAAAAAAAAATCTCATTATGTTGACTCCAGACAGACTCTCGGAGTTTAAGACTTAAATTTTTAACACACGATTATTTGGGGTGTCTAAGTATTCATATGCAAACTTATTGCTTCTCCTCACCAAACTGTAAATTGTTTCCTCTTTGTGCTACCATCTGCTTCCTCCATCTAAGCCACTTTATAATGCTATTATAAAGTCAATTTTAATAGCTTCCTCCCTGACCTGGAAATCAGGTTCCTGGGCAAGACAATAATATATATTTTTGCAACCATTAGGTACATAATGCCAACATTCTCCTTTTATCAATGCATTAATGTACTGAAACAATCTCAGCCAGGTTTTCATACCTGCTCTTTGCTTAACAAACTCCATCCTCCTGACCTGCACTAACTCACAGGTGTTTAAGGCAAACTGGACTCCCAGGAGCCTTCCCCAAGCCCATCATTTCCTCCCAAGAAATCCAAGCCGAGCTTTCCTGAGTGTCCCCAGCAACCTTTCTGCAACATAGGAAAGAGTCAACATTTGCCACCACCCATCTTACGTTTCATATAAAAATACAAAATGCTATCTTTTAAAAATTAAAAAGCCAGTAAAGTGCCTTCTGAGGTTCACTCTGAGTTTAGAAAATTCATTACAATGAAAAGAAAAGAGGGAGGGTCATTTTTTTATTATTGGTGATAGTGGCATTGATAGATCATGGCCAAACCATTCACAATATGGCCAAATAATTTCGCTGGAGAAGATTTTATATAGCTACAGCTAAAATTCAATGAACTGATTCAGAAGACTCAGTATAAAATACAGGAGTGACTTCAAGCGCCAAATCACTTTGGGGCTTGACGGGATTGGGAGAGCCCCCTCCATGGATGCAACTAAGTAGCACTGTAAATTCAGAGGCATTGGAGTGGCCAGGCAGTGGGTTATAGTGGGTGATTTAAGAGACCTATCACAAAAAATCAGCAAGTGGCTGTGAACACCAGTGCTTAGAGAACCATGTGACTCTGAAGCATGTCCACAAGAAAAAGCTAGAAGGTTATTTGAGAGGACAAATTAGGGATTTGCAAGCAGGTAGCTAGGGCTCTAGTTTTGCACTTTGGATCAATTCTAGACCCTATGGTTCTACCTCAGTTTCCTCACCTGTGAAATAAGAGGGATGGATCAGAGTAATGGTTTTCAAAGTTTTGTTTAGTCTTGTCTTTTTAATAATAGGAGGCTTTTAATCAACAAATTCATCTTACTGCGCTGAACGTTTGATTTGCCCTTGAGACTCATACTCTAGCTGCAAGACACTGAGTGTTTGTGTCCCCCAAGACTCACGTATTGAGACATAACCTCCAATGTGATGGTATTCGGCAGTGGGGCCTTGGGAGCTGGTCAGCAAATAATTGTCTGCTGTTTAAGCCAGCCAGTCTATTTTGTTATAGCAGCTCGTATGGACGAAGACACCGGCCTTCCTGGCCCTGCCCTGAGCTCCGGGATGCTGAGGACTGCATCGTCAAACTCCCTCGAGTCGACAGGTTCAGCCAGGAGGAAGAGCCAGCAGGAGAATGAAAGATGAGAGAAGAGAGACGAAGGTATTTGTTGCCCCAGCTCTCAACCTGCCGGGTTCCGAGTTGTGCTCCTGCCTGGTTCCTGGCCCTCTCTTTCGTCTCCATTCCTCTTCCTCTGCCCCTTCAGACGTGGGTAGCAACCATCCTTGTTAGTCGTAAGAGCTTCATCATCTCTTTTGGGTTCCCTTTGACCCTACCTACACCTTTGTAAATAACCTCTCCATTCAGTTCTCCTCAATGACCACATGGAAATGTAGCATCTCTTTCCTGCTGGGATGATGCACGGGGAAACTTCTTAGATAAACAGATGAGAGAGAAGCTGCTGTGGGCGGGGCAGGCAGGGTAGCCCTGCATTGCACCGTGCCCCACCCCCCTGTGCCTGGGGGGGCCTTGTCTCCTGCAGGAAGGAACTTCTAAGATGTTTTTGTCCAAGTCATCACCTGGAGAGGGTTTGGGGGGTGGCTCCCTTATCCAATGTAATCAAAATAGACTCAGCTCCTATATTCATGTATTCACTTATTCAACTATCATCAGTAGAACACCTCAGTGAGCCAGATTCTATGCTACATTCTGAGGTTAAGAGATAAACAGGGCACGATTCCTGGTCTCAACGAGCTCCCACGCATTCTGCAAACACACACACCAAACACTTTTTGTGTGATTCAGAACCTGGGGGAGAGGGCCCTGTGGACAGCTCTCATTCCCGGCTTCACTGAAGCATGACAGGGGAACCCCCTCTCTGAGCAAGAACAGTATGTTATGCAGTAGAAGCCAACTCCTCTGAGGGAGGGAAGAGGACAATGGGCAGAAGGATGAGACCTACAGGCCCTTCGCCCACGACGCTATCGGGGATTTAGGCACAGACCCCTCAGGGCTCTAGGCTTAGGTGGGTGATTGCTTTAGAAATCCACGGGTCTGCGGAGGGGGCAGCAGGGCTCACTGCGAACAGAGAGTGGGCAGCGGAGTCGGTGGGTTGTGCCAAGGATCTGAGAGATGCTGACGGCGTGCCGCGTGCCGGGGCTGTTCTGCTGCCCTGGTCCCGCTCCGCCTGGGGAAGTGAGAACCGAGAGCGTTCATCCTGACGGGGAGAGCGGGGTGGCCCTGATACTGGGGACATGCAAGGGCGGCCACCTTTGTCACCGACCACAGCGCGAAGCTTGTGAGTATGAACTCTGGAGCCAAACTGTCCAGCTCTGAAGCCAGGCTTTGCCACTCGCTGACAAATAATATATTTGTCTTCAGTCTCCTCATCTGTAAAGGCAGATTCTAGCCCTAGCTCAGGGGACGGTTGAGAAGGTTTAATTAATTAATATACACAGTGGACTTAGAACAGTGCCTGGCCCAGGGTAAACACTATATAAATGTTAGTTCTAATTATTCCATGCCACTTTACTGTTTTCATTATCTGGTGGCCGAGATGTAAAAATACTTCAAGATGGCCCCCAAATCTAGTAGACTTGGAGGTGCAAATCTGGCTGATAGGCACGAGGTTGGAAGGGAAAGTGGGGCATCCTGAGCTTTGAAAAAGGGAAATATTTGACTCTTAGTTCTGCCATGAGGCAGCTCTGTGACCTTGGCAAGGGCTCACCCTCTCTAGTACTTAGCTTTCTCATCTATAAAATGAGGATAAAGATGGTATTCACCTCTTAAGATTGTGGTGGGGCTTAATGCAAATGGTTCCTTTATTTTTCATTTACACATTCACTCATTTATTCAATAAACAGATTTGTGCCATCAAGCAAGCTGTGTTTATTAAGGGTGGGTCCCAATTTCCGGGTGGATCTGAGGCATGTGTAACGGTCCCTCGGGGCCTCTGATGAACACAGCCAGGCCCCAGTTGCCACAGGAAGTTGCCATATTCTCACTTCTGAGTCAGATGCTTCCTGTGTTCCTCAACTCCAGCCTTCAAGGACATGGATTCCCTTGACACCCCAGTTTGGCATCTGTGGACCCTCAGGGACCCCTTCTGGAGAAAAAGGCAGCTGTGCCCATTCTGGGGAGGAGGGAAAGGGACCAGGGGCAGGAGTGTGGAAGAAATCACTGCCCGTGATGGGTGACTACTCCATGTGTGGGTACCACTGGTGCCTGGGCGGTTACCAGGACTACAAGCAGTAAGTGACAGATCAGATGCGTGCCTCCTCATTTAGACGCACCCCCATGTTCCAGATCTGCTTGTTCTCAAGGAGGTTTCAGGGCGAGCGTCCCCCAAATGTTTCCATTCAGAGTGATGCACCCCCATTTGTTTTGGGGACACTTTTAAACTCGAGGATAGATAACGTGGCCCTTGGGAATGTGCTTTCATGCATTAGGAGTTGATTTTTAACAGCAAATGTGCCACCGTCAGTCACAGAGGGAAATAATAAGACAACTTCAAAAGAGCAAAGGCCAAAAGAAAGGGTATTATTAATGGAAAAAAAAATTTTTTTTAAGTCATATTAAAGAGCCTCGAGTCTAGTGGAAAAAGCCAGGAAATGGGAACAAAATTAGCATTATTATAGCTTTTCATGGTAACTTACTCTGGGTTTTTATGGTGGCTTAAAAGGGAGAAAAGAAGGGAAAGCCTAGCTAATAACAATTTCTCCGACCAAATACGTTTCCCATCCAAAACGTACTTGCGATAGTGACTATTTAAAATGTTTTCTTTTTATATCGGTTTTGTGGCTGTTTATACCTCACAATGCTATTGGAGAAAGCAGCATTTTGTGTAGAACAGTAAAAAGTAAAGCTCTCTGAGGCCTTTCAGGAAAAGGTGCCATTTAAGGGCCAGGAATTATGATTATTAATTTGCATCTTAATAATCCAGGTCTTCACAGAAGCCCACACTGCAGATGCATCCTCTCGAACTCTGCAGAGGGTCAGCGCTGTACACAAACGTGGCTTTCTGGATCCTGGAGGACAAGGAGTTTTCATGAAGGGCCAGGTCCTCCTTTCTTCTCTTTGCAATAATCCTCTTCTCCATGAGTTCCCATGTCCGTCTGCTTCAATCACCTAAGCTCGACTCGACCACCCCTCTTTCAGAGCCTCCTCTGTCTTGTCTCTTAGGACAAAGGAGCACCGATCCCCAGGCTCACGGATATTTTTTCTTCAGTTGGCTTTAGGACTCTCAGAACTTCACTCTCCTGAGAGGATTACAGAGCATCTAAGTTCACGTCCACACGCAGTGTGTGCACATGTCCACGCCTGCAACACCCGGCTTTAAATAATAATGCCATTCTATTATTAACTGTTTGGAACCACCTGGGTTTGGACATAGGTGGAATTTAAGTGGATTTTTAAAATATTTTTTATTGTGGTAAAACCCATGACATAAAATTTACCATCTTACCCACTTTTAAGTGTACAGTGGTGTTAAGTGTATTCGTCTTGCTGTGAAACAGATCTCCAGAACTTTGGAAGGGGAGATTCTTTATTAAATTAAGACTTTAATTTTCTAGAGCAGGTTTAGATTCACTGTAAAATTCAAGGGGAGGTACAGAGATTTCCCATCTACCTCCTACCCCCACTCATGCATACCCCCCCATTACCAACATCCCCCACCAGACGTACATTCGTTAAAATTAATGAACCCACACTGACACATCATGTCACCCAAAGTCCGTAGTTTATCTTAGGGTTCACTCTTGGTGTTGTACATTCTATGGGTTTGGACAAACGTATAAAGACACATATCCATCATTATAAAATCAAACACAATATTTTCACTGCCCTGAAAATCCTCTGTGCTCTGCCTATTCACCCCCACTCCCAACCCAACCTCTCCAGAACTTTTTCGTCTTTTAAAAATGAATCTCTATACCCATTAAACAATGACTCTCCATTTTCCTTGGTAACCACCATCCTATTTTCTGTTTCTATGAATTTGATTCCTTTAGGTACCTCAAATTTATGGAATCATAGAGCATTTACTTTTCATAAATGACTTTTTAGAAGGAGGTTGGAGTTGAGAATTTGTTAGAAGACGATCATGATGTCCCTGGAGATATAAGTGATCTTTCTGTGCTGCTCAAGAGACCCACCTGACCCTCCAGTGGAGTGCTCACTCCCCGGCGACAGAACTTGCTCTCTTTCCCACTGTTGCCCACTGTCTATTTGGTCTGGAGAGGACTGGCAAGTGGGTGACAGCTGGGCAAGGGTAAGGACGGCTCCGGGAGTATCCGGTGTGAGGTCCAGTGGAGTCAAGACATGCCTCCCTCCGACCTCCTCCCCCACCGCCTGGATGACTCAGGGAGGTGTCCCGGGTTATGGTCAGCCCTGGAAGGCCCCATGGCTCCCAAGTGGCAAGATAACTTCTTCCAGACATGAGAGGCAGTATGACCAAATCCCCCTGGTAGAAAAGAAAGGAGAGAGAGTGTCATACTTCAGTTACATTTGAAGGAGGCTTTTCGAAGAAGCAAAGATAAAATTCCTCTAGGAACTTCAGTTATGGGACATCACTCCCACCCCCAAAATAGAGGAAAACGGAATAGGGGGAAGTTGAAGAAGGTAAATGGGGTCAAATATATGGTGACGGGGGGACAGTAGACTATGGTTGGTGAGCACACGGTGCAATACATAGAGGATGTATTATAAAATCGTACGCTTGAAACTTACATAATGTTGTTAACCAAAGTCACCCCGGTACATTTAATTTAAAAATAGAGGAAAACAATCTTTGCTTTCATCTTCACCCAAGAAAGTGGCAGAAAGCTTAATGAATGTCTTAAACTCTAGAGGTGAATCTGAAACAATTGGGGCACAATTGTTAGAATACAGAGAGACAAAAATATAAACCTCAAGGTTTTCATGTATCTTCTACCAAATTAATTGGATCTATGCTGAGTCATTTCTCCCTTTGCTGAGGTAGAAGCCAAAGTGGTTCTTGTGAGATGACTGAAAATCTAGTTAACCCAACCTGACCCCATAACAAGGATTTCACTGAACTCGCCCCAGGCCTGATGGTCCCAACTCACCCTCTTGGTGACCCTGTATTAACATATGTAAAGACTTTCAAAGTGACTTCTAACGCTGTCCTGTTTTGTTTAAAGGCTGCTGACAACCTCTGACTCCCGCTGTTCACCAGCCTGAACTTATGAATTTACTACATTGCCATCCTGTGAGGACTGAACCGGATCTAGGCAATTTCAGGCTATCAATGTAAATTATTTTAGGGATCTGTTACCTCAGTTTTCCCCAACACACACCCCACACTCACACCTTATTGCACCTCCTCCAGGCCTTTGCCACCACCCTCTGGCTCTTAGAAAGAGAGGTTTCTAAGGGCAAGATAGATGGGCAGCCAACAGGAGTACTGTTTAATATGTATCATCGGGAGATTAAGGACGAGGACAAGACTGAGGTCAGCCGCCTCAACGGAAAGTCAGGACAAGAGTCAATTAAACTCAGAGTAATCCAGACAGCCCCTCCCCACCCCTGGCAAGAGGGATATACTGTATGATTCCATGTATA
Source organism: Pteropus medius (assembly GCF_902729225.1). Taxonomy (NCBI): domain Eukaryota; kingdom Metazoa; phylum Chordata; class Mammalia; order Chiroptera; family Pteropodidae; genus Pteropus; species Pteropus medius. The sequence goes on along the minus strand of NW_024349804.1, from coordinate 727,061 downwards.
TAAAACTCTAGAATATGCAAAGTCATCTAAAGTGACAGAAAGCAGATCAGCAGTTACTTGGGGATGGAGGAAAAGGAGTGGTGAGAATTAGAAAGAGGCACAAGGAAACTTTCGAGTCATGGATATACTCACTATCTTGACTGTGGTGATGGCTTTCTGGGTGTAGACTATGTCAAATGCATCAAATTACACACCCTAAGTATGTACAATTTACTGTATATCAATTATTCCCCCAGTGAAACTGTTAAAAAATTATTAAGGAAAAGAGACCGCCTTTTGGTTGAACTTGGAGCAGTGAGCGTGCAAGCCTGAGGCTACTGGCAGCCACCTTGACACTGCGGAGAGAAATCCTACTTAAGAGTGAAGCCAACATGGAGGAAAATAGAACCGAAAGAAGACCAGGAAGAAAAAAACAGATTTTGGTAATCCATTGAGCACCTGGATCCAGCTGTGCCTGAAGCTATCCCTGGAATTTTTGCTCATTGAGACAACACATCTGTGTGTGTGTGTGTGTGTGCGCGCGTGTGTGAGTGTGTGATTAACTCAGTCTGAGTCGAGTTTACTCTGTAGCAAATGAAGAGCTCCACGTAATCATGTCCACAGTCAGACAGGCGGACTGAGAAGCCCTCCTCCATCCCCATGTATCTTAGGGAGGGGTTCGCTCGTGGGTTGTGGGAATAACCAGCGCTGCCTGTCTTGGGGCGGGAAGGCCCTACCCTGTCCCCCTGTGGTCCCTGAGCTGAGGCCCACGAGGAGACTTCAGTGCCTCAGTGCTCGGGAGCTAGCCAAAGGGTCATGGTCAGTTGCGCATCTGCTTTGGAGAAGTATTTTTAGCGGAAAATAGAGTGGTTTGTGAAAAAACAAACGCCTGGAACGAACCCTGAGAAGGAGGGTGACTGTGCGCAGCCCACTGTCAAACTAGGTCAGCCTCAGGCACAACCACTTCTGACAGTTTGCTCCCGAAGGTGACCCGCAGGTGCTGGCTCCTGTCCCCACCAATCAGCCATCTGTGGTTTGAGACTCACAGGCCTGGAAGAGACCTGGCATGCCATGGGCTCCATGCCCCCACTTCCACGTGGGTGTACCCCCACCCGACCCAGAACCCAGAGGGCTGAAAATCCCTTGAATTCCACCAAGGGAACCCTCACCGCTTGGCTCTGTCAGCAATTCTAAGAGATGTCATCTTGTCTAGCAGCTACTAGATATTGAAGGAGATTTAAAAACAAACAAACAAACAAACAAACAAACAAAAAACTGGTTGTATGAACCCAGATGAAATACACAGAATGTGATGGAAGGCACACAGGACTGAAATCTAGCTCAAGTCCCAGCCCTGCTGCCCCCTAGGGGTATAAAATAGCATAACCTCCCCCATCAATATGAGAATGATAATACCAAGGAGTCTGCCTCTTAGGAATGTTGACCAATGATAATAAGGATATGGAAGCATTTTGAAATTCTAAAGCCCAGTGCAAACATAGCAATAAGTTATGCTGCCAAGCTGCGCTGCCCGACACAGCAGCCACCAGCCCCGCGTAGCCACTGAGTGCTAAAGTACGGCTCATCTAAATCGAAATGCGCTGTAAGTGCAAATACACACTGGTTTCGGAAGGCTTTTTGTAGTTTTTTTAAATAATGTAAATATCACCTTAGTAATTTGGACACCGATTACCTGTTGAAAGGATGGTATATGTGATACTTTGTGTTAAATAAAATATATTACTAAAAATTAATCTCATTTGTTTATTTCCCCTCGTTTGATGTGAATACTAGCAAATCCTAAACCACGTAAGCGCCTTGCATTTGGAGCTCGCATTATATTTCTGTTGGACACCACTAGTTCAAATTGTGTTGGTGGTGGGGGCCGTCAGTCAGTCTGGAGCAGTGGGGAAAATCAGACAAACCTCAGATCAAAAAGCGGGGGTGGGGTAGCACAGCTTTTGGATGTCTCTAATTCCCCTGGGAATAAAATAGACCGTCTTCCCTTTTCCCAACCTGCTCTGGCCTTTCACCACCCGCCCCCCACAGAATGAACCGGGTGCAGCGTCCCGCGCACTCGTCACAGTGCCAGCGTTTCCACTGACTGACAGCCCCCAACACCAACACAATCTGAACTAGAAAGAAGCCCCTCTGACTTCTCTGAGTCAAGTATGTCTTCAGCATTTCTCGACAGGGTGATATCCGTGGTCTGCGGTCCAGAGTCCACGCTCCCCCTCCTGGAAGCGGCACTCTTTGTTCTTAGCCTGAGTTCCCCCAAGAAAGAGATCCTGAGACAAGGATTTGTGTGCAAGAGATTTTGGAGTGAGGGAATCCCTCGAAAACACTGGGAGGTAGTAGGGAAAGAATGGAAGCCAATAAAGGGTGGATTAATGAGACCATTGTGGGTGGCAGGGGCTCAGTTCCTTGGGGGACTTTGAGAAATGGAGTGGAGCGCGGATTATAAGCATCCCACTAGGCGTCAGCAGGCTAGCCTATTTACTCACTAAATTTTATTCTTTTATGTTGAGGGTCAGTCTTGGGGTATTAACTCTCTTGGTTTTTTCGGTTTGTTGAGTACACTCCTGGGGACAGAGAATTTCTTCCGTTAGAAAGATGTAGAAAATCCTTAATGGGGCACTCACTCACCTCTCTCGAAACACTGCCAGCTCCACGTTCCAAACTGAACTCCACATCTAATGCATTGATGTTTATTCCAGAAAACCGAATTACATCAAGAATCTTCCTATGGAAGCAAAGTTTAAAAGGATTCTTTGATGCTCCAAGAATTCTCACAGAGCAATAAATGGAAAATACCATTTTCCATACACTATAAATATATATATTTTATATAAAGTATAAAACAATTATCTCCACAAATAATTTATAAAAAATAACAGAAAGAAGTTAAACAGGAAAAAAAAAAAGAAATTTCTCCTGATGTTCACATCATTTCAAGAAGCTTCATGGATTCAAGAGGACAGCTGGGCTCCAGAAAGATTTAGCATAACATCAGACGCCCAGAAATCCTGCCTCTCTAGTATCTAATCCCAGACCCACCAGCTTGGTCAATTGGTCTTCTCAGTTTTGCTTTTGGGGGTGAGCGGGGAGCTGAGAAAAGAGATACAGGTCCATTCCTAATATGGCCACAAGAGGGAGCTCCCAGTGGTTGGCTGTACCTGAAAGGAAATTACAGGGAAATTGACAAAGAAAATTTGATTTAAAAGGTGTCTTCTCATAAACCTCAGCATCATCTTGCTAACATGCCAAGAACTATCCCTGAACGCTTTTAGCCTGTTCAATGGATCCTCTCAGGATCTAGGAAGCATTGTCTTATTAAATCTAGGTCATTCGATTTTGGGCATTGGTTTATCTTGGGAGCTGCTCCTACATTTTACAAGGTGAATTTTGGAGCAACAAGATTAAAGAGTCAGAAAGTGGGTAAAGTTAATACTGAGCCCTTGGGCCTGGTAAATTGACAATCGAGTCAGAATAACTATTTACCACTCTAAAGCTCTGATCCTCATTTCACAATCGTTTCTGAAGAATGCCACCATCGCCTCCCTTCCCCGTGCTTGGCTGAGTCTTTTCAGCTCATATTTGAATTGATTCTCTCTCCTTCTCCCTCTCTCTCTTTCTCTTTTTTATTATTATTATCATTCTGCCAGAGACTTTGGATCATTACGAGATTGTGGGTAATGACAGACTATAATTAAGCTTAAAACAGATTTTTCTTTTAGGAAAGAGAAGAATCTGCTCTAGCTGAGACTCCAGATTGCCTGGGCTGTAATTTGCGGTGCTGTCACAAAGGGGTCCTTTTTCTGCATGGTGCGGCGATGATGAGCCGGAGCTGAAGTTGAGGGGTGTGTGCCTCTCCCTGCACTCTCTCTGCAGCGAGCAGAATGGACGCCTAAATAGCTGAGTATAGCTTGAGGCTGATTACAGGCCAGATCCTGCTATTGTGCCTCATCAGTTATCATTGTTGAGGCTGCAATTGCACGGGATGTTTCTCTTTGTCGGGCTCCAAGCTCATTTCTAGGACAGAAGTGAAACTGTGTGGTGAGCCTGAGGCCTGGGATAAGGAGAATCGTTCTTCCCTGTGTCACCCAAGGAAGGGCTCGACAGAGGCTTGGGGGTGGAAGACGGGCTGGCTTCAGCCACGATGCCTGCAGTATGGCTCCCAGACTTACGATAATCTCTAAGAAAGAGGGCTGAAGTCATGTCTCTGCCCTCACTTGCCGTGTGAGCTTAAGCAAGCAGCTCAACTTCTGCGGCCTTCGTTTTCTCATCTGTACGATGGGACTAATAATACTTACTCTCTTATTCTGAAGGCAGATTTGAGGACCCATGAAATGAAATATGAAGAGCTAAGAGATGCACACACACAATATATATATATAAAGTAGAATAGTAGATATAACAACTACCTGGCATATATGTTCTTATGGGTATTGTATATGTGCATGTATGTTCGTAGTTTCTTAGTAATAGGAATTAGATTACAGAGGATTTTATATGCCAAGAGATATAGTCTGGACTTGACTGGCTAATAATAATGATGATGATAAACTTGCATCGAGTACTCACTATGAGCCAGGCCCTGTTCTGAGTGCTTTACACGTATCAGAGGAGTGATTCTCAACAGGAACTACTGGCATTTGGGCAGGACGGTTCTTCACTGAGACTGTCCTGGTCATTGCTCAGTTGTCAAGGGTCTTCCAGTACCCTCAGAATCTCTGCCCACTGAGCACAGTTACTGCCCCTTAGTCATATAAGAGCCTGACTCCCTTGCACTGGTTTAAATACCCAACTGAGAATCAGTTTTATAAAGTATAAACCTGTGCCGTCCAGCCACTAGTCCCGTGTGGCTGTGGAGTGCATGAAGTGAAGCTAGCCGAACTGAGATAGGCCAGAAGTATAAAATAAAGCACACTGGGTTTTAAAGACTTAGCATAAAAAAGGAATGGAAGTATCTCATGAAATTTTTTATGTTGAGTGCATGATGAAATGATAATGCCTCGGACATATTGTTAAATCAGATATTTAAAATAATTTCATCTGTTTCTTTATACTTTTCTTAATGTGGCTACTAGGAAATGGTAAAGCCCACCTGTAGCTTGCATCCGTGGTTTGTGTTATGTTTCTGCTGGACAGTGCTGGTGTGGATGGTGGGATGTTATGGTGAGGCTGAGCCATGTTTTCAGAGCTGCTGTGGCAAACACTGCTACGCCAGCCCAGCCAATATCTGTGTTGCTTTCTCTATAGTAACAAAATCCTGATTGTGTTTGGAATGGCCTTGTGTAAACACTGTTTTCCTTACCTTCCCGCGTAACCCATTTCTTCCCCAAAAGGTACAGATGGAAATCTACAGGACGGGGCATCTGAGAAAGCTATGGTTAACCTGAGAAAAAAGGGAACTCGGTTGACATGTGCCTTTTGCCCATTGCTCTTCCCATTTTTCCCTACCTGCAATACAGACACAATGTCTAGAGTTGGAGCAGCCTCCTTGGAACCATGAGGTTGGCAGTCACGCTCTAAGAACGGTGGAAGGAGAAAGGAGACTAGTTCCCTGAACAGCGTCAGCCCAGCACTGCCCACCCATGGACTGCTCATGGTGTGAACAGAACAAACACCTCCTTTGGTTAGGCCTCTGCAGTTGGTTTTCTGTTACATGAGCTGAACATGAGCCTAACTGATCCTCATCATTACACTTTAGAATCAACACACTGGGTAGTTATTGCATTTTCTGTCTGTCTCAAATGTTTGAGCATCCTTGCTATGTTTGGAGACATTCTGACATGGAGCGTTGGGCCTCGCCATAGCAGAACTCAAAGAACTCCAATGTGCAGGCCCCTCCCAGCAGGAGGCTCTATCGATCACACTAAACTAAGGGAGACTTCATTTCAGAGACTGGAGTAGGAGGATCCATGTGCTATACCCAGTAGCTTTTTAATAAGGTCCTTTTCTATTTGGTCTATTGCCTACAACCTCAAGGCCTAATGCACACGGCTGTGACTTGGAGCAAGTTCAGCCCCTCCCAGGCTCTCTTATCAAAATCCAACCCCCCAAGAAAAATCCTGAATTTCTCATAGGAATGGCTGATCTGAGATCAGGCATTCCCTTACTTTGGACTTCTGTGACATGCGCAAGAGGCAAGACAACTCTTATTATCTCCACCCATCTCGTTCCCAGAGACCACGACAGTGCTGGGCTTTTTTGAGGTGAAGTTATGAATGGGGAAACTAAGGCAAAAGACCTGCATGGGGAAACCTAACAAGTGAGGAGCTGCTCAAACCTCAACCTCTGACTCCAGATCAAATGTACTTTCCAGCTCACTTCTCTGCCTTCAGCCTAAGAAAGTGTATGTAGAGTTAGACAACTTGGACTTAAATCATTGCTCCAACTCTTCCCCACTGTGTGACATTAGGACGGTCACTTAACCTCTCTGAGTTTTGGTTTCTTCTACAAGGCCAGCTTCTTTAACACATGACCTGTGGGGTTACACAGAGTCCCCTCTGCTTAGCAGGGAACCTCAGTCACTTTCATACTTTGCTGTCTGCCATCTTGAAATTCCTGATTTTTGAACAAGGGATCCTGCATTTTCATTTTGCACTGGCCCCTGCAAATTATGTAGCCAATCTTGCTCCTCTATAAAATGGGAATAATATTTACTTCAAAGGTTTGCAATGAAAATTAAATGAGCTCTTTCATGCTTAGCCTAGTTCCTGGAAATAATACGTTCTCGGCAAGTGATAACTGCTAATTTTCTTACAGCATCCTTCCTATCAGGCTACACTCCTTCCCTCTCCTCCAACCCTCATACACTCAGGGCTCATGTGGGGACAGATTTGATACACACTGCGTCATCGAGGAAGTGGGACACCTTAGGCAACCAAGAATTCTCAGAGGCGGGATTTTGGTTCGATTCTTTCCAAATACAAAAGCACATTGAACTTCTCCCATGACTTTGATTCTGCAGAAGGAATTTCCTAGAGAACTCTGCGATGAGAAATCTAGGCCATGTGATTAGCCAGAAATGCCACCGGCTCGTAGCGGAAGCTCTGAGCTGCCTCTGTCTTCCGAACTACAGACACCTGTCCACACTGGAAAGAACTGAGGTTTGGGGACCAGATGGACCCCTCCTGAATACTCATTAAAGTCCTCTGGGCCTCACTATTTGTTCCAGCTGCTCCTGCAGTAATCAGTTCCAGGCAGACCCTGACCACTTTTGCACAAGCACAACCACACACGTTGTGTGGGATCCTCCATGCACCTCTGTCCTTCCGCTTTGAGAGGACGTACATCCTGACGCCGTCATCCAAGGCACCTCCAGAGGCTGCCCAACCCAGAAATGGGCAACAGCGAATGCCTGCAAGGTCACCCGTGGCCATCGAGGGATGATAGCTGGTGGGCGAATGCTTCCCATCATCCCCTCTGCAGGCAGCTCTGAAACGCAGGTCACACGGCCACTGAGACAGTCCTGGTGGGATGGAGTAGCAGCCCCCACAGCACCGCCACCTGCTTCCTTCCCCTGCTTCTCATTCCTGCTCCGTGGATCACATTCCCCAGCAGTAATCCCTCCCAGCAAAGCCTTTGTCTCAGGCCCTCCTTGCTGGGGGGCCCAAGCCAAGACAATCTTTGCGACTCTCCTGAAATGAAATTCACTCATAATAACCTACCTCCACACATATTTAAAAAAAAAAATCAATAGAATGCTCTCACTGTATTTTAATGGAGAAATAATAGGAAGTCGTCTATAAAAAATAAAATAAAATGTCTTTCGATGTGTCTAAGTTCAGACTAAACTACTAGAAGATCACAGAGTAGTGTAGATACAGGCACCTTTATGTGGATTCGCCAAGGACGTGACCTAGGGGTCAGAACCTTAGAAGGAGGGTCAGGGGACCTGGCTCTAGGAGTCAGCTCTGCCATTAACCTTCTGTGTCAGCCTTTACTCTGGGCACCTGTTTCCTCAAGGGTAAAATGTGACATTGAACTGGATGATCGCTAAGGACCAGTTCTGCTCTATTTCTGTATGGTTCTCTGATCTTCTGACCTTTTCTGAGCACTTGTTTTCTTGCTCTGGCCTCCCTCCAGCAGTCAGATCAGCCATCGACAGTGAAAATAATAAAGTTCATATTGAGGATCCATACCTGCCAGGCACTGGCAGAAGAGACAAAGCCTTGCCATTATGTAAGTGGGGGGTGGGGAATAGGCAACAAACAAACAATTAAACATAAAGCGTGCCAGGTAGTAAAACAGGAAAAAGAACAATAGGTAAGAGGTTAGGGAACATGGGCTGCCAAATGAATAGATTCCTTGTGCTACTCACCCCAGAGAGTCATCTGTGAGGGGCGCCTCCCTTGGAACTCTCTCCCATTTGGAATGCCCGCTCTTCCTGTTACTGTTGCTGCATAAAGAATGGCCCCCAAATATAGTTGCTTAAAACAATCATTATTTCCTCATCTCGTTTGTTTCTGCTGGCCAGGAATACAGGAAGTGCATGGCCAGGTGGCTTGGCTTGAGGTCTCTCCTGCAGTCCGATCAGATGGGGCTGGAGCTGTAAGAGCGGGTGGTTGGAGCTGCTGCGGGTGCCTGGACGGCTCTCTTTCTTCACTTAGGCTCATGGTTTATTCAAGGGGTCTCCCTAATGTGGAGCAGTTTGAGCTTCTTCTCGGCGTGAAGCCCTCTGTGCAATCAGACCACTTATAGGGTGGCCCAGAGCTCCAGGTGAGTGTCTCAGCAAAACAGAAGTTATAACACCTTTTGTGGTGGACATTCCCTAGAGAGACCCCGTGATTCTTGTCCCTTAATGTCTGCTCCCTGTAGAATCCCTTCCCCTTGAGGTTGGCAGGAAATGTGACCTAATTCTAATCAATAGAACATGCCAAAACAATGGTTTGTCACTCCCATGATTACGTTATTATATGGCAAAAGCATAAAGATTTTTCAGGTGCAGTTAATGTCCCCAATCATTTGACTTTGAGTTCTTCAAAAGGGAGCTGATCCTTCCTGGGCCTGAGCTAATCATGTGAACCCTCTAAAAGAAGGCCTAGATCCTTCCTGAAGTGAGAGGTTCCAAGAAGCAGAGACTCCCTCTGTCCATCGCTTGCTGTTATGGGCTGACCTGTGTCCCCTCTAAATTCATATGTTGAACCTTTAACCTCTGGCACCTTAGAATGTGGCTGTTTGGAGACAGAGCATTTAAAGAGGTGATTAAGTTAAAATGAGACCATTAGAGTGGCCTCTAATCCAATCCAACTGGTGACCTTATAAGAAGAGGGAATTAGGACACACAGAGCGACATGGGGATGCACGTACACAGTGAAAGGACCATGTGAGGACACAGCAAGAAGGCAGCCATCTGCGAGCCAAACCTCAGAAGAAACCAGACCTGTGGACACCTTGATCTCAGACTTCTAGCCTCCAAAACCGTGAGAAAATCAAATTTGGTTCTTTCAGCCACCCGATCTGTGGCATTTTACTATGGCAGCCTGGGAAAACTAATACACATTGCTTGAAGAAGTCAGCTGCCATGAGGTCCACAGTCACAATAACCTGAGGGAGCTTGGACATGCATCCGTCCCTCCTTGAGCCTCCTGCAAAGAGCACAGCTCCGCTGACATCTTGATTTCATCCTTGAGAGACCCAGCTAGGCCATACCCAAACACATGACCCAAAGAAAGTGTAAGATAACCACAAATGTCATGGTAAGCTGCTATGTGTGTGGTCATTTGTTATTCAACACAGAAACCTAACCCATCTTTTATGATCAGCCTTGGAAGTCACAGCGCTACCTCTCCTGTGTTTTACTGGGTACGAGTGAGCCATAAGCCCACCCTGATTCCAACTCTGGGATGGGAGGTATTGCTGTGGCCATCTTTGGAAAATACAGGCTGTGACATCTGAATAATTGAATCTTAATTTGTGGTTTATATTTGCAACTGTAGCTCGCTTTCTGTGTCTACATCATCTGAATTTACACTGCATGTTTTCTGCAACTGGTCTTTACATGGGCTTCTACTGAGGCCCATTTGAGCCCCTCTGGAGGATGGCTATCTGTCCCTTTGAGAAGCCACCAACATACACAATACAAGCGTATATTGTAAAACGGGCTTCTTCAAACATGCTCTCCATTTTCGATGGCTCTTCCGTCAGGCATTTCCTCATGATGCCTGAATAGATAGAAACAAGGTTATTCCTTCAACCTTGCTTTGCTACTCCTGGTGGCTGGTTCCATTGGTTGCGCCTGAGAAAGCATGAGCGTGGTGAGCCGACTGGAAGTGTGTCTTGGCATCTTGTGAAGTGTCCTCTAAATTAGGTACACTCAGCCAGTCCCCAGGAGTGTACCTGCTCTGGGAAGCCCCCAGTCAGGACTTGCAAGACTCCTGGGGTATGAAGAAAAAGCCAAAACCCAGAGCCCTGGCCAGCGGCTGGAATATCAAAGGCACCTGCCGAGCTTCGTTAGCCAGGCTACCGTCTCAGGTAGACCAGCCAGGAAGGACCTTGGAGGACATTCAGGCATCTGAGGCCCGGTTCCCTTCTACAACATCACCACCTAGTGGACCTGCCAGAGTGCTTCTCCACAGGGATAATAATAACCCAGTTGCCCCGGGGAAGGAAAAGGCAGGTTCTACCCAGAAGAAAGAGGCCTGTTCATCAGTTTGAATCTCTAAGCTGCCTTCCTTGACCCCTTTAGCAAGACAATAGTCCTGACAGCTGGGCGAGCTGTCAAAAGAAAAGAATTTTCTAAATTCTTCTAGTTTCATTGGCTGACTGGATCATAGTTTTACTGAAAGACAAGGGAGAAAGAAGCCACATTACAAGGCACAAGACAGGGGAAGTCCATTCTTTCTACTTCAGAGATAGTGGGTCAAGAGGAGAGAGGCAAGGGCAAGGTCCTGGATGTGGGGGTATGCCGTGACGGGGTGGGGTGGGGGTGTCAAGAATTCTACAGTGACACACTGTAAAAGGCCGGTGAATAAATAATTTAGACTTTGCAGGTCACAGAATCTCTATTGCAACTATTCGACCCTACAATTGAAGCATAAAAGTAGCCACAAACAATGCATAAACGGATGAGCAAGGCTGTGTTCTAATAAAACTTTATTTATGAAAACAGGAAGCCAGATTTGGCTTGCTGACCCCTGCTTAGAGTATAGCCTATGTGATAACAAAGACACCATAAAGTATGGTGTTTTAGGTAAGACAGAAGCTTATTTCTTTCTCCCATTAATGGTTTAGAAGTGAGCCAAAGCTAGTGGGGTAGCTCTGCTCCATATGGCCATTCAGGATCCAGGGTCTTTCTACCCTTTGCTCCTCTGTGCCTAAGGAATATTCGAGGAATAGGAGTGACTGGAGTGTCACAAGCAAGCAGAATAGGATAAGAGAGGAGCTCAGAGAGGCTGTGTGTGTGTGTGTGTATGTGTGTGTGTGTGTGCGCGCGCACACACACGTGCACAAGAGGATCTTGCAGGCCATGTAGTCTTTGTTCTACATGTGAAGGCAAGCCTTGACTTTTCTCAGAGCCACATGATCTGAGTTACATTTTAACAGGATCCCTCCAGCCACTGTGTAGAGAATGCACTGGGGAGGGAGTCAGGCAGGCAGCGGGGGGACCAGTGAGGTGTCCATTGCAATGATCAGAGCAAGAGACAGTGGTGACTTGGACCAGGGTGGATGTGGTCAGATTCTGGATGTACTTTTAAATGGAAATGTGCTTTTGTTTTTTTCTGCTGAGAAGACTCTTGACACTATTCAGCTTATTGAAAGTTGATCCTCCAGAAAATCATGGATGAAGCTCTGTGTAGGCCATTTACACTGGGGATATGACCACAGGTCTCTGAGAAACACTTAATTTTTGAGCATCATTATAGCAAATAGCTCTACATAAGAAGGCGCTCTGTCTATTTTGTTCGACTCTAAATCCCCAGGGCTTAGCACAGTGCCCACTACATAGCGGGCCATTAATAAATATTTCCGGAATGATGAATGAATGAATTTTTCTAACAAAACACAAGAAAGCACATTGTATAGCAATTAACACTGAGTCTGCCAATAAACTAAGCCGTGTGGTACCTTCCACGCAGAAGCACAGCTTCTACTTTTGAGCTCCCACTGTGTGAGGCTGAGGTGAGTACCAAGAAGGGATGAAGGTACTGACACAGCCAGCCCACTCCTAGCTCAAGGGGCCACAGCCTCGCAGGCCACTGGGCTGTGCTTTGGTAAAACACAAGGTCATGGGCTTTTACAGTCTTACTTCCTTGAAACCAAGATGGTTAAAGTTGCAAATTCCAAAGAGCTGCACGTTCATAATCTTCTACTGTAAAGACAAAGTATAAGCAGGAAATTGCTGGGTCTGCAACCTTTGAACAAAACGTGCTGTGAGGGTTAATTTTATTTGTCAGCCGGACTGGGCCACAGGGTGACCAGATATACGGTTAAACATTATTTCTGGGCATGTCTGCAAGGATGCTTCTGAATGAGATTAACATTGGAATCTGTAGACTGAGTTAGCAGATTGCCCCAGCCCCACCCCATCCCCCACCCTCAATGCGGGAGCCCATCGACCCTTTGATGGCCTGAATAGAACAAAGGACTGAACAAGAGAGAATTCATTCTCCTTGTTAATGGCCTTCAGGCTGAGATACTGGTCTTCTCCAGCCTTCTGGCTGAAATTAGAACTTATACCACTGACTCTCCTGGTTCTCAGGCCTTTAGATTGCAGATTCGGGGAACGGCCAGCCTCCATAACTGAGCTGAACCAATTTCTTGTAATAAACCTGTCTGTCTGTCTATCTATCTTTCTATCTATCTATCTATCTATCTATCTATCTATCTATCTATCTATCTATCTATCTATTATCTATCAATCATCTATCGATCTACATCTATCTATCTATCACTTATCATCTCTCTATCATCTATCATCTATCTATCATCTATCTTTCTATCTATCATCTATCATCTATCTAACACCTCCAATTGGTTCCATTTCTCTGGACTTTGGCTTCCTACCTAAAATGCAACAGCTTTGGAACAAGAGGCCTCCAAAAGATTTCAGCCTACATAACCCACGTCTTCAGACTCAGGCCTGGTCCTTGGTGTCCTGCATACCAAAAGGAGTGACTGGCTGGTGGAACAGGAGAGGGGCCCATGTCAGTGACTACTGATGGGTAATTGAGATGAGAGAGCGCATGGTGGACGGCAGAAAAAGCTGGTCCTGGGAAGTCCTTGCTGCAGTGAGGACTGGGGACAAGTATGACCTTGTCAGCTTCTCATATTACCCACACGGTAAAACAGATCCCTTTACTCTACGTGTGTCCCTCCACCCCATGACCACACACACCACACAGGCTTTACTCTGAATGGAGTTACAGAAAAAACATGGACTTCGAAGTCGATTGCATCCGGATTAGCACTCGGTACCTACAAAGCATGGCTTTTTTGTATTTGTGAATAAAGAAAGAATGTAGCACAGTGGATGGGCATAGACTATTTGGTGTCGGATTTTCTTGGGTTCAAAGCCAGGCTCTTCCACCTGCTGGCTGTACGACTCCAGGAAAGTCCTTAAGCTCTCTGTGCCTCTGTTGCTTTGTCTGTAAAATGGAGATCATGACAGAACGTGTCTTGTAGGATTTGTGAAGACTAAATGAGAAAATAGTTATAAAACTCTTAGAATAGCACCTGGTCAAGGGCCATCATTAGTATTTTCTGTGTGACCTGGACAAGTGACATGAATGATCTGAGTCTCAGTTTCTTCATCTGTAGAAGAAGATAACAATATTGACCTGCCCCTTGGTCGTGAGGATTGGTTGCAAAAGTTTATGTGTGAAACAAACCATACAGACATGCAAAGTAAATGAGAATGGGGACCATCCCCCTAGCTGCACTTTGAGCATCCCGAAGACAGTGCAGTGGTTAAAAGTGTGGTTTCTGCATTAGGGTCGCCCGATTTAGCAGGAAAAATTACAGGACTCCGCATCTGTTAAATTCAAATTTCAGAAAAACAAGGAATGATTTTTAGCATAGGTAGATCCCATGCAATATTTGGGACATCCTTATAATAAAAATTATTTTGTTGTTTATCTGAAATCGTCAACCCTATTCTGGAGGTGAACTAACTGTGTTCGTATCCCAGGTCCCCTTCACTATACAAACTTGAGCAAGTTACTGAAGTGCTTCAGGCCATGATTTTCTGGCTTTGCCGGTTTTTAGCTGTGAAATGGGGGTACGAGAGTGCCTGCTTCATAGAATAGTTGTGAGGATAGATGAGTTAAGGCAGATGATACCCTCTGCCCAGTGCCCAGCACTCAACAAATGCACACCATTCATTCAGTAACATCTTCTCGGTGAACATTAGTTGGGGAACCCTTTGCGGCCAGGTGACATCCTGGGTGCTGGGGAAGCTGACGTGGCCTCTGGACTGAGAGCGTCCTCCGGCTGTGGCCTCCCTCCACACCCACGACTTACAGAAATTTCACTCCAGTCTCATGCCCTTAGTTTCCTAACGGCTCAGTGAGCATTCATTTGCATTCACTTGTTTTTCTTTGCAAATGTCCTCTTTTCCCTTCCTCCGAGCCATCATGACTATAAGTCATTACCTGTAGCTCTACGCTTAGAAAGAGCCAGGGCTGGCACCTCCTCATGGGAGGGTTCTCCTGGGTTATTTATTGTGACCGAGAATGCAAATGCATTGGCAGTAAACATAAGGAGGAAAAGCCACCTCAGCGGTACGTGCGGAACGTAAATGCAGATGGAAACGGTGGGAGACAGTGTCATTTTTAGTAAGTAGAGCAGATACTACACTTTGCTGAAAATATGAAATGCCAGGAAATTCTCCTGACTTTCTATGTTACTGAAAGAAATTTAAAGTTGACCTGTTTCTTCTTTCAGGACCTCGGAATGACATTATAGTTCATCATATTTGGTACTATTTGATGTGAAAATATAAAACAGCAAATAAAAATCTAGAAAAGGATCGTGGGGAAGAACAGAGATCGACTCCACTGTGTCAACTCCCATCACCTGCATAAAAGATCCTCTCTCAGCGCTGGAAAATTTTCTTTGTCTTCTGGTCTATTTCATACCAAAAGGATCTTTTCCAAGTGCTTGAAATATATTCCCCTGGTCTCTGTGGATAAATGGCATGTGGACTTAGAAAATAAGGAGCCTGAGCTTCCCAGATCCATTGAAGGATGAAGAAACATTGCCTTGTCTTGAGTTGTTGATGTTAGTGGAGAAAAGACTTCTTCTCTACTCCTGGCGCCTCTGCCCATGTGGAGGGGCCCCAGGAACATAACACTCCCATCATGAACCTGCGGGCTTCACTTTCCACCTGAGACAATGCAGCATGTCCTAACGGGACTGGTGAGTTAGGACAGAGATGGCTCCAGCCCATCTTACCCTCCCTCCTGGTCTGCATGCGGAGAGCAAGCATGTCCCCTGTTCCTCCATACTGTAAGTCTGTGACCAGGTCTATTTCCGGGTTCAGTGTTAGGAAACCCACTTGCCTGTAGATAATAAATCACAGTCGCCAATATAACCTTTATGAATAATAAAGGTGGTATTCTGGCATTTTCCCATTTCTCAGTGGGTGCAGTCTTGGAAGACTAGGGGCTTGTGTCTTAGTCAGTTCGAGCTGCTGTAACAGGATACCATAGACTGGGTGGCTTATAAACAACAGAGATTTATTTCTCGCAGTTCTGGAGGCTGGAAGTCCAAGACCAAGGTGCTGGCAGATTAGGTGCCTGGCGAGAGCCCCCTTCCTGGCTTGCAGATGAATGCCTTCTCCTTCTATCCTTACAGGACAGAAAGTAGAAAGATAACCTGTGTCTCCTCCTCTTTTTATAAGGGCACTAATCCCATTCCTGTGGGCTCCACCCTCATGACCTATTCACCTCTCACAGGCCCTACCTTCACCTACCATCACGTTGGGGGTTAGACTTCAACAGATGAGTTTTAGGGAGACATGAACATTCAGTCCAGAGCTGCTGGTGACAGAT
Organism: Pteropus medius; assembly: GCF_902729225.1. Lineage (NCBI taxonomy): Eukaryota > Metazoa > Chordata > Mammalia > Chiroptera > Pteropodidae > Pteropus > Pteropus medius. Next base: position 711,081 of record NW_024349804.1, on the reverse strand, counting down.
TGAGTATCCAGGCTGGTCTTCAGAGCATTATTATCTTTTTCGGGGTCAGATACAATCCTCAAAACACAGGTAGGAGATTAAGAATGAATCACGCCAGGGCTGAGCAGCAGTGAGCTGGAGCCAGGACAAGTGTCAAGACCGCTATTTTCTTCTGAGTCCCCAACTTTACTTTCATATACTCTTCAGCTCATGCGATCTACCCTCGAAAGTAAATATGAAGATGATGGAACTAACTAGGCTGGCAACACAACCTAGAATCTCTCAGCCCTGCCACTGAAGATGCTGATCAGGGCTCTGGGTCATTCGTGCGTGTGATGGGTGGGGTGAGATGAAGATGGAGACCTGAGCAGGTTTCTCTCTGCCCTAACAATTGTTTCTTGCAAGGCGAAGGGAATCAGCGGTGCTTTTTCTCTGGGTTTCTAGCAGACTTCTTGGAGTAGACGTCTGGAATGTATGCAGGAGAATGTTCCTCAGGGCTCACATATAAATCTTAGAAAGTGCTGGGGATTCTGAGGTAGCACTTCTATTACCGTAGGCCTCATTTCCTGTGTTGCTTTGGTTCGTTGTCTGGCTGACGGCAGGAGCGGTTCAGGTTTAAGAAGAGGCTGCCTGGGGCAGTGGCCACAAGAGGTGGGTTTTGTCTGAGGCTTTCAGTCTCAGCTCTGCTACCAATTTGTTGGGAAAAATCATTTGTGCCAATTAGACCCGACTTTGTAAAGAGTTGTCCTGTCTGGGAGGCAGGTAAAAAACCAATTGCAAGAACAGGCGATCAATGAAAGTGACACATTACTTATGCCTCCAATTTTTCTTAGACAGTTAGCCCTCAATTAGCTCTCTGAGAAATAGAGAAAATAAGTGTACTTGCCTTGCTAATAGGCACATGGTCAGGACTGGACAATTTATACAGAGCGTTTTCGTTCCAAGATGTAACGCACCGAGATAGTGGGATTAATGAGCTTCTGACTTGCAAATCTGGAAAAATTCAGTTCTTTTTTTATTCTTCTCCGTAATGGTAAAACAATAATGAAAATGAACGAGGCCCTTTCCCCACTTTATCCTGGTCAAAAGAGTACTCGTCTTGGCCTGAGGTTACCTTTTCTCCTACGAATTTATCATCTATATTCCCAGCTCAAATTCTACTGAAATGCACTGGGCCCAGGTCAGTAGTCGTTTATGGTTGGTATCTATTCTGATCAGCTGGGCATCCGTTCTGTTTGGTTAGTACCTGTGGAGCACACACCCTAAGGTGACCCCTACCCCGTGAGTCGTGTTCTCTACAGTCCCATCTCTTTCAACGAGGGCAGAACCCGTGACCTGCTTCAGACCAATAGAATAGGTCAAAGGTGATGGGATGTCACCTACTGATGAGACTTGATAACCACAGAGAAACCAAGTTATGTTGTGAGAAGGCTTGTGGAGGCCACCGCAGCTGAAGAGAGGCCTTCCGACCAACAGTCAGCAAGTAAAGGGGGCCCTCGGTTAAGAAGCACAAACTTCCAGTTATAAAATAAGTCACAGGGATGTAAAGTACAACATAGGGCATACAGTCGATGACTTCATAAGTATGTGTGGTGACGGGTGGGTACCAGACTTATTGTGGTGATCACTTCGTAAGGTATATAAATGTTAAATCACTATGTTGTACACCTGAAATGAATATAATATTGCATGTGAACTACAATTAAAAATAAGTTTAAAAAGAAAAATCCACTGCCACACACACACACAGGAAAAAGGAAAGAAAATGAGGCTGCCAGTCCTATAATCTCAAGGAAATAAATTCTACGAACTACCTGAATGAGCTGGAAAGCAGATCCTCTCCTCGTTAAGGCTCCAAATGAGAATGCGATCTGGCTGATACCTTGACTGCAGCCCATGAGACCCTGTGAGCAGGGGACCCCGCTGAGCTGTGCCACGACCCCTGACTCACCAGAGCAGCGAATCCATGAACATGTTTTGTTTAAAGCCACGACATTTGTGGTCACTCGTTACACAGCAGTAGATGAATTCGGTGCACGCTCCACGCCAATAAGTAAATCTCTGGTTATCACCCATTTCATTCATTGCACAAGGAGCCACATGCTGCTTTGTGATGCACGATGTTACCTAGACCTTGCGTGGTAACTATAGCCTCAGGTAATTATGCCTTTTCTTCTTAACGGGGTTGTAAGTCCCAGGAAGGCAAGAACTCTGTTCTTCTACTTCTTAAAAGGCCCCATGGCACATCGAAGTACTTGGCACACAGTAGGTACACAGCCCTATGCAATTTGAGTTTTTGACCCTTCATTTGTCCAGCTAAACTAAATGGGTCTTAAAGACAGAGACATGCAGCAAAGGTTTTCTGAGCACCTACTGTGTACCAGGGTGGACCCCAAGCACACAGATAACAAGTCAGAAATCATGCAGTCCAGGTGTTCACGGTTCAGCCCAATGGAAGAGACCTTGCAATCTCATCTTCTTACCACGCAGAATCAGGAGGCACCCTCGAATTCTTATAGTTTCTTTGTCAGTCTGTCCAACGACGATTCCACAGAGCGGGTAGAGAAACTGAAGTTCTTCAGTGACTTGTTGTGACTTTTCAGTTTGCAAGTAGAAGAAGCATAAGGCCCCTGATAACACTCCATTTACCAGGGAGTAAGCTACGAGGATACATGTGCGCACTCTGCCCTTCTTCACAGCCCGGGGCAGGCAGCCCTTCAATTCTGTGACTCAAGTGGACAGAGCCATATTCAAGCAGACCAGAGAGCAACGCCATATTAGGCAGGAATTATGTTTTATTCATAGGTTTACAGAATATATCGAATTAAGAGGCATATCATTTGTTAACTCTATTTACCAAAAAGAGCTAAATATATATTCAGCCTTAAAATGCATTCATTGTAGCTTGCATACTGCAAAATTCACTTTCATATACATATAAACTATTCTTATTTTGCCTATGTTATGCATTGAAAATACATAAAAATGGTACCAAATGGCATATTGGCCTATTTTATCACAGGTCTTATACATTCCTGATAGTCAAAGGGGTTGAATGCAGTTTCCTACTAGAAAAAAGGTAGATTCTGATACAAGCAATGGAATGATGTAAAGCTAAGAGTGTCTCAGTTTACTTCTCAGTAGCTTTCCATGTCATTCTTATTTTAATGACCGTTCTAATTGGTTCTCTTCATTAATAATTGGGATGCTGTCAATTTGTGTAGTCGCGCCACCCTCTACTTGCAAAGGAAATCAATGATGACTTTTTCTTTCCTTCCAGTTTATTTCCATTTTCCCCAAAGCTTTCCCTCCACAACCATCTGCCCTGCTTTTCTGCCCATCCCCTTTACATGTATCCCAAGTCTGGACCATCTCACTCACTGCGTCAACAACCAGATTACTGCATTCTATTCCAGGACGCTGTTTAACAGACTCTTTGGCCACTGCCCACAAAGCTGCAAGTGAGGGACAGATACCTCTGCAGAAGAATCAGGAGCTAGCTAAAAAGATTTTCTTTAGGTGGCATGCAAATAGACTCCCCTCCTGCCAACCTTCAACCACTCTTTCTTTATACCCTGGTCAAAGAAATTTCCATCGTGAGTGTTCTTGGCAGCCAAACCTCCAGCATCCCACGCTGATTTCTTTCCTAAAATATATACAGCCTCTCACTCCGTGGGGAAGAAAAATGCGGCACTGCCATTTCCAGCACGCTCCCCAAAGGCTGAGTGTGGCCGGGAGCAATTCATCATAACTCGTGCATTCAAGTTTTTAGTGTTTCCCTCACAAAACTGTTCTTGTTTATCTTGTGGACATTGTGACAAGAACCATATGCATCTCAACCTTAGCATCCTTTCCATAGCCATGTGAGGGGAGAAACGACCATGCCATCTAGCAACCCTCTTCAGAAAAGAAAATTATCTGAAGCTTCCAAAAGGCTTTCAAGAGTGGGGCCTTGCATGTAATAGCAGTTCTATGGTGTTTAATTGTTAAATGGACCAGTTGATTGGATGGTGTCTATTCAGCACTATTTTCCTTCTAGCTATGCACATTCTGTTGCATTTTTTATTTTATCTTGAGGTGCTGCTATATTCAAAATCGTGATTACAAAGTCTGGAGGGCACGGCAGTGTCAAAGGAAGAAAATACAAAGCCTGCTATTCAGAAGGGAAGTTCTAGCTTTGACACTCACTACTGGATAATCTCGAAGAGGCAACTGACTTCTATTTTCTTTGTCTATTTCCTTCCCTCTGAAATTAGAATAATGTCGGCCCTCCGATAAACTGAAGAACTATTTATGAACAAAAATGAGATGAACACAAATGTACGCTGAAAAAAAATACAACGCTTTGCTGAAATGCAAGGTGGTCTTATTACCCACTGCTGAAGAACACAGCACCATTTACACCCAAGGTTTAATTTTAGTCTTCCTAAGAGATCTACCAATGACTCCATGGAGTTTGGGAACAAGTCCTCATTTAAGGCTGTGTGTCTTGGCCACACGGTTATGCAGAGGGACTGAGTCTGGGAGCCTAGCCACAGAGAGTATAAAGAAGAAATAAGCCAAGATGATCAACCATAGGTGATGGGAAGAAAGACACAATCACAGCCCCCACTAAAGCTATCTCCATGGGGATGGTCCCCATGTCTCTCTGCTTTGGATTTTTGTTGTTGTTTGTTTTTGTCTTACATTATTACTGGAAGAAAGACTTCTTGCACAAATTGTTTAAAACTTGAAGGACTCTTGGGATGGAGCAGTAAGATTCATGAAGCAAAGCTTCCATCTCCTCGTGCCAAAAACATCTACACTCCTTAAGTAAGTCGGCCAGAACAAATATCTCCTCCCTCAGCACAGGGACTCTGCAGAGTGCAGACTCTGGTCTGGTCTAAAAGTTTTTTAAAAGAAAAAGAAAAGAAATCCTGATGGCAGCTGAGTGGATGACCCACCCTCTCACACTCTGTTCCCCTCCCCCCATCACGCTTCAGATCTGTCTTTCATCCTGTCTCATCTGGACTCAGCACTTCCTCTTACTCCTAGCTCCGCACCTTGTGCTGCCTGATTTTCCAGGTTCTAGGCAATGGTTGCCAGCGTGATGAGTGCACGTGGTTAGCCCCAAACCTCACCCTCACAGCCGAAGCTGAGACATTGGTGCACCACTCCGCAGAGGCCGCCCTGTGAAGATGCCCCAGCCGCCTATCTCTATCTGAGTCGGGAACATCATTTCGACCCTGCACGACTGGTGGGCCTGTCTAAACGCCTCCTACGCTGTTTGCCGAGCACCCGCCCTTCCACCCAGCCTTGTCTGAGGGGTTCCGTGTGCCAGAGAGAATAGCTTGCCCGTCTTGACAGCTGGAGGAATAGCAGAGCTGTCCTACTTGCGGCCTCCAATTCTGGGATCTGAGTCAGTTCAAATAAACCAGGAAAGCAAAAGAACGCAGAAGGAAGAGTGGTTTGTGCCTTAAAAAGGTAAAAACAAACCACTTTTCTCTCCTGTTTGCTCGGTGCTTCGTAGGAAAGTTTCAAACAACAACATTGCTATGCGCGGATGAGTCTGTCCATTGAAATCCCCGGAGCCCTTGGCCTGCAGTCCCAGAACGTACCCAAGAGCACTGTCGTGACACGGACGCATTGTTCTCTAAGTGCTGTATGTTGCCTCCATCTGCACTGCTTACCGTCTGGAAACAACAAACGCATTCATATTTGTGGCAAAACATCTACCTACTCATCACTTGTCAAACAATCATTCAAAATAACAATACGGTACAATATGTTTGTGCTACTTTCATGGCTAGAAGAGAAGTTATTGGCTCGCTCTTGGACAGTCACCCCGAAAAGCATTCATATCATATTTTTTAAAGAAAGCCAGCTAACCGGGCAGAACATCCATCTAGAACCTTCCACAAAACCAATCCCCCACAAGCTTCTTGATGGTCCACACCAGAGAGGCTCATTTTCAAACTGGCCATCTGGTCCCCTGAGTGCAGACCTGGTCTGTGGGATTCAGAGTCTCTGGCTCCAAACTCGGTCCCTACTGATCAGCATGAGACCCCCCCACCTCCACCCCGGCCTGTCTAGGATGAGCCTCCTGGCAGCATGTGGCCCAGTGGAAGCACGTGTGTTTCTCTGCTAAGGACTGAGAAAGGAAGGGGCCTGCCATCCTGAGTTCCAGGTTCTGTAATTTAGTGCCGCAGCAGATCTGGAAGCGCTGTGCTGGTAGCGCTGTGCTGGCAGCAGCCGTACCAGCAAATCAACGAAGCGGGACTGTTACGTGAATGGGGAGGTAGGCAGGTGGGCAGGCAGGTAGGTTGCTATTCAATTACTTGAAATATTAAGTTGCCCAGAGGGCAAAGACATGCATCAATCAAAGGGCTATCTCTAGGTTTCAAAGAACGTCGAGACTTGTGTAAAGTCCTCTTTGACTCCACAAAATCTTACCTTAAAAGTTCTCACCAGACAGAAATACCGGTTCTATTGCTCTAAAGGATAGAATAAAAAGCACCATTCAGTCTTTGGCCTGTCTGCTGGTTACCCGCACACTCAAAGGATGGGTTCAGAGAAGCAGGTGAGTCATGGAGTGCATCAAACAAGCATCGTTGCTCCGACCTCCACAGGGGCCAGCTTTGAACCACAAGAAGAGGGGAAAACTCGTTTGTCTCACTCCTGGGCCTACAGCCCGTGCTGGACCTAGACACGTGTCAGCAGAATACTGTCTCTGTAGCAGAGGAAGCAATTTGTCAAACATTATTTTGTTGACACACCCATAACAAGCATCCATACGAGCCAATAAAATAGCCAAGGTTCTGCTAGTAAGGGGTGGGGGGCAGGGAGGTTCAGGAAATTGGGATGGCTCAAAATAGCATTGCTGAGTGTTATCAGATTTTTAAACTTATCATCAGCAAATCTTTTCAGCTGACTTTCGCTTTAAGAGTTCTTGCCAAAAAGATTGCTAAAATGGGATGAGAATGGCCCATAGTTCGGTCTTTTTAAAAAGTTTCATTATAAGAGTTGTCCTATCTTATCCTATTTTCTTTCCTCATAAAAAAAAAAAAAAGCACATTACTTTCCTAGATAGCAAGAGTTAATACTGTACTCTTTTCTCAGGAATTACAAGCTTGAAGGTATCTTTTTAAGTGGGAGAATGGGCATGTCATGCAGTTAGCCAATAAACGCAATCCCTGATTAAAATGTGAGTTCTAAAAGTCTGAAAACTTCTATTTCCCCAGTGCATTTTTAATGTCAGAGCTCTGAACCTGGCTTCTTTCAAATTTTTTCTTGGTCCTCTCTTCTGAGAGTTAGTGCTAAGTGTCTTTTAAACTCGCCCATCACGCCTTCACAAACTTAAGTCAACAACTATGTGTTCAAAAATCTTTGTTTTCCCTTTGAAACTGGATGCAAAAAAGAAATCTCTCCTGTCAGTGGAGACTGCTGTGAAGGAACGAGGTGCCTGTACATAAATCTCCTTAAATTTTTTGAACAGCTGCTTCTCTTTATCCCACTGGTATATCTGGGAGAATGTATAGTCACTCCCCAGGGCCAGGTAGTGATTCTCTTTAAAAGAAAAAGGTTGCAAGGTCATGGCCCCCCGGGATGGAAGAGCCTGGATCTCCACAAACTGCTTACTGTTCCACCTCATGACCCTGGAGTCCCCGATGAAGCGGGTGAGAGAAAGATAGAGGACATTCTGCATTCGGAAGCTCTTCACAGCCAGCACATCCTCCATGTTGGGGATGTCGCTGTGGGGAACAAACTTCTTGGAACTTTTATTCCACTGGAGGATGATGGGGACCTGGGAGCGGCTGGACAGGATCAGATGTGATTTCCCATCTATGTCCACAAACTCGGCATCTGTGTCCCTGAACCACTCGTGCAGAGACTGGTACGAGTAGAACCCTTTGCTGTTCCATTTATAAACCGTCGACAGACCTGCTTTCGAGCTGTCTGCGATGACAAAAAACACTTCGTCGTCGATCTGAAACAGCTCGATGTCGTTGGGCTTGGAAATGCGAGAGACTTCTATGTCTTGGAATTTGACAAACTTGGTCCAGCTCTCATCGTATTTGTAAATGTGAGAGCCACCAAAGAGCTGGGCCACCACCACGAAGACTTGGTCGTCGATGAGGATGGCCTTACAACCCACGATGGACTGACCTGTGCTCCAAAAGAAAGGAGAGGGAATTAGAGCAGCCACGGCTAACGATGCTCCTCCATGGTGAAACTGGGGCCCCGGAAACTGCTGACGAGAAATGTAAAATGGGGCAGCCGCTACGGCAACCGGTGTGGTGGTTCCTTGAAAAATTAAGCAGAGAATTAGCATTTGATCCAGCAATTCCAATTCTGGCTCCTTGCCCAAAAGAATTGAAAGCAGGGTCTCAAAGAGATACTTGTACATCCATGTTCACAGCAGCACTATTCACAATAGCCAAAAGGTGGAAGCAACCCCAGCATCCATTGATGGATGAACGAATAAACGAATGTGCTATGCACGTACATTGGCATATTGTTCAGCCTTAAAAAAGAAGAAAATTCTGATCTATGCTACAACATGGATGAATGTTGAGGACATTAGCTAGTCACAGATAAATACTGTATGATTCCACTTACATGAGGTACCTACGTAGTCAATTCATTAGGACAGAAAGTAGAAGGCGGCTGCCTGGGTCTGGGAGGAGGGGGAAATGGAGAGTTGCTGTTTAATGGGTATAGATTTTCAATTTTCCCCATAATTTAAAAAAATGTTAAACCTTTTTAATAAATTGTGCCTCCATAGAAATAGGTAAGCGCTAGTCACCCGGGCTTCTGCATCTTAAGAGACAGACGTACAATTCAGAAAATTCACTAACACGCCAAATGAACTTCAGGCTATTTAAAAAAAGTATTTCCCAACTCCATAGGGCGGGATGAGGCAATCAAATGGGGCTTCTTCTTTTGGGTGGGAGCGTAAAAAGGTAGGAGTCAGGTCTCAGAGGCACGAGGAAAAAACTTTCATAAGGGCTCTCAAAGACATCTGATGACCAGCGCCAAAGGAAACCAAGACAGAACAGTGTTGAACCTTGTGACTCTAAACCGGGTGGCCAGGGTTCCAAACGCAGCCCCACACCCAAAAAGCTTCCTGGCCCTGAGGTTAACTCAACTCTGTGTGCTCAGGCTCCTTGTCTATGAAATAAGTCTAAGGCTGCTGCCAGCACTAACCTCACAGGGCAACTGTAAAGACTAAATGAGAAATTTCATGGCTAGGGTTTTTAGTACTGAGTCCCCATACACAGGAAGTAGTCGATAACTAGTAGTCATCATTATTAGATCACTGAAGCCATTGTCCTGATAATCAACAGACTTAGCCCCTTTACAGACTGCCCACTGCATAAATCCCATAGAAGAAGCAATGATTTGAATGATCTAGCTCAGGCAGCACAAAACGAGAACTCTGCTGGAAAAGGGGAACGTTTTCAGTAGTGACTCCCCCAAAGGTCAGGATCACCTCCTACCATCCCCTCCCACTTGATTTCAGATCCCCAGACCCTCCCCCAACTTCGCCATTCCAGCCAGCAAGAAATAGTACCACCCACATCTCGAAAAGTGTTGACCCCTCCATCAGGATCATTCAATGAAAAGTTATTTCTTTCTTCTAATTTTCCAGGCAATTTGGACCAAAGCGCATTTGGTCTATAAATGACAAGGCTAATGACCCCATTTCTATCCTTGGTAATGACTCTGGGGGCAGCAATAGGTGGTTCTCAGGGTGGTCTTGACTTCTCTTTCACTGATCTGGCCCTCTTGCAATAACCTGGTCCCTTTCCTTTGTTTAAAACTAATTATTACATTTTTTTTTTCTAAATCTACAAGTTTTAAATGTTCACCAAAGCAAATTTTTAAAATAATAATAGGCAACACTTGTAAAGTGTGTACTATGACCAGACACTATACTGAACACTCTGCATGTATTTTCACTCATTTAATCCTTATGACAAGCAGACGAGGCGTGGATTATTATTATCATGGTCCGCATCTTATAAAGGGTAAAACTGAGGCACAGAGAAAGTAAGTAACTCATGCACGTCTCATAGCTAGTATGCGGTGGAGCCTGGGAGCCCACCCAGTCCAGGTAGTCTTGCTCCAGGCTACTCTCCACCACCAATGTACCAAAAAGCACAAAGAAGAAAATCAAAATCGTTTATACCGCAAATGCTGAAATGATACTATCTCGACATATTTCTGTAGTTGTCCATTTATGCTCTTATTCGAACACACTTGTTAAAAATAAATTTGAGCTTATAATGTACACAGGCTTTTTATCACCTACTTGTTTACACTCGACTACCATGTCGTGAACACTTTCCACGTTGCTTTATCTTCTATAACTAGCTTTTTTTAATACCACACAGTGTTTCACTGCGTGGATGCACCGCAGTTTATTTAACTAATCTCCTATTGTTGGACACTGCGGTTATTTCCAGCTTTTCATTATTGTAAGTAACATGCTTCCTCGTAGAGAAATCTTATTTTGAAAACCATCTGGCAGCGTTCTTAAATGTTTGCTGACTCAAACACTACACACATTTTTAAGGCTTCTGGGTTTAAACCAGCAAACTGCTCTTCGAAAGCTGCACTGACTCCCACCCTGTCAACACAAGCTGAGAGTACATGCTCCTGGTCCCCCTCTCGAACTACCTGGTCACAGAGGTCCTTGCTACCCAGAGTGTCCTACAGGTCTGCCTGTCTCAGCTGAGGGGCTGTGAGAGACGGAAAGAACACCTTTCTGGAGATGCTCCATAACACTTCTGTCCAGGTAATCACTGTGAGCCTATGGAGTTGTCTGTAGCAGCAGAGGTCGTGTGTGTGTGTGTGCGCATGTGTGTGTGTGTGCGCGTGTGCGTGTGTGTTTTCATATAGAAAATTGATTAGAGGCTGGACCATAGTTTGTTTACAGAAATCAAAAGGAAAACAAAATAAGCTAAAACAAGGTGAGCTAAGAAAATACATGGAAAGAAAAGGGTGTGAGGAGTAGAGCCTTGGGGTGAACATGACCATGGGTTTCTCTCCCCCTCTAGAAGATGATGGAGAGCTGCAGTTGTCCCTTTGGCACCATGCCTGCTGAGGTCACAAGGGAGAAGCAGGTGCCACTCCCATTCCTTGCAAGCCCAGTCTCGCAGGGTAAAGATTGAGAAAACCTGTGCCTTGCCGACTCTGGGATCGCCCTGTGATCAAACCAGGTGACAAATGAGGCATGCACAGCCCCCTGAGGGGAGAATGGCCCACGTTTACCTCGGTCTTGTTCAAGGCCAGCGGTTCCGTGCTGTTCCCTCACGTATGCATCTGTCATCTGCCCTGCGCCTGCATGATGCAGCTCTGTCCTTCAGGCCCTGCCAAAGGCCAGCTGGCTGTGCTCCCTCCGTCACCAAGCGGTCCTCCTAATTCTGGCCCCGCCCTCTCCCCTGCCCCACGTAGGCCCTTCTCTGCTGCTCCCTGCCATTCCCTACGCTTACGAACACTGCGGAGAGATTTTAATTGAAATCGACGAGTTAGGGTCTGTGGGGGAGGGAGACCTGCTCCTATTTTTTTTCACTATAAAGTGGAGATAATAATATACATGTTATGAGGCTGTTATGTGGTTTACGAGAGAAAAGGCATATACATCACTGAGTACGTAAGTGTTAGCTGCCTTCTTTTGAGTGAAGAATTGTATTTCAATGAATGTGATTTGTGTTTAATGGAAATTCATGTACTAAGGGAGCACAGAAGACAAATACTTCATGCCAATCAGGTCATCAAGGAATGCTTCCTGTAAGAGGCTGCATTTGAGCCTGGAGACCCAGGTGAAGGGAGAAATATAAGAAAGCGAGGTGATTGAATTGTAAAATGTGATCAGAAATCAGCAACAGGTGACAGAAAAAGGGGGACAGATATTAGGCAAGCATGTTGGGCCCTTGCTATATGGATTTGCATGATACGTGGAATTCATGAATTAAGGTTAAAAGATCTGAAGCTAGTAGCGTCCTCTAGTGGTGGTAGCAAGGAATGGTAACCAAATGTCTATTTTTATCCCCAATGGATACCCAACATTCCCTGAGGATTTACTACATGCCAGGCACTGTGCTATGCGTTATACACATCACCCCTGGGCCCATGGGCCCAATACGATGATGGCCCCATGTTACAGATGAGAGGCACTCATGGAAGTTAAATCGTCTATCAAAAACTAATGTGATGTCGGAGTTCATTTCTTGGGCTTGGCTGTAAAGAGTATCCTGTGGGCTTCACATCCGACTGCTCACCTCTCATTAGATTCAGACTTTGAGACCACGGGGCCCAAGATTCCCTGGAAACTAGCATGGTCCACACCTGGCTCTGGCCATACCCACTCTGACCTCGCTGACCACTTCCCACCCTCTGCCCCTGTGGCCTCGGCCAGGTCCGGGCCAACAGCACCTGCCGGAATTCTTGCAGCCGCTTCTGAACTAGTAGCTCTGCTTCTGCCTCTGTTCCTCCTCCTGCACAGGCAGCTGGACACAATCCAGCACACCCTGGGCCCGGCACTGCCTCTTCCTGTGCAGCCCTGTGCCCTCTGTGCCAAACCCCTTAAGGCGTTACAGAGCCCTCGGAGTAAAAGCCCAGGTCCTTTGTAGGACCTCCAAGGCCCCGCGATCAGCCCTTCTTTCCTCTCTGACTTTGTCTCCTGTAATTCTCACCTGGATCGTTTTGCCCCTGGACTATCCAAACAGGAAACGATATCTCCTGCCTCTGGACCTTTACACTGCTGTTCCCTCTGCCGGGAACGCTCTTCCCCAGCTCTCCATGGGGATCCAGCCCTCATGGTCCCTTGTTTAATGAGGCCTTTACCAGGAACTATCTATAATTTCAACCCCCCACACCCAGCACTTCATAGCTTCCTTCCCCACCTTTTTCTCCCTCCCCAGCATGCTGCTATCTAAGTGTTACGTGGATTACAACTATTTATCTTTACTATCTCTCTCTCTCTCTCTTATCATCACGTAAACTCCTTGAGGGAGAAGGTTTTCCTCTAGCTTGTTTATTGCTATGGTCTCAGTACCTAGACTGTGTCTGGCTCAGAGCAAGTGCCTAAGAAATCTTTGTGAATGAGTGAATTAATTGATTGATGAACTCGGGCATGCTACCAGCTGCAGGTGGAGGGTAGTGCCAAACCTTCCCACCAAGGTCAACCTGGGAGAGAGAAGGGGTGGGATACCACAGGGACAGACTCAGGGCTCTGCCTCAGAATTCACAGAGCAGTGACTCTCCATGCCTGCACCTTGATGTCTTCATCTGTAAAGGTGTAGGAAGGAAGTCGGCATGAAGAACTGTCTGTTCTGCGCCTGGTACTCATTGACTCCTCACAACATCCACGTGAGGGACATTGGCTGCCCATCCGACAGATGAAGAAACTGAGCCTCCGGGGCCACCGTTACTTCCTAGCACACGGCAGAGTCAGGAGTAGGATCCACACTGGTCAGTTTTCAAAACCTAAGCTCTTTATAGTCTGTACGCCAGCTCTCCCTTGAACAGAGAGCTTCTGTCCTTTACCTACGGGCACACAACTTACAATACCTCCAGCAGCGGCTGTCAGTTTCCAATGAGACAAACCAGCACCTAGCACCTCACCAGCCTGCAACCAGCATTGGCAATAAGCGCTGGAATCGAAACTCCCCGCATGAGAGCAAAGCTTCGCTTTGCTCCCACCTCCCACCATGGGGAGAAGGCAGAGGGGCCAGCTCATTCACCACTCACTTATCTTCCAAGTCGGGAAAAAGAGGGTGCAAAAAACCTGTAGGGAGTGAGTCCCTCTCTCGCCTCCCTTTACCCTTTGACGTGGACTGGGCTTAGGGCACTAAGGCCTCAGCTTCCCTCGATAGGTTCACCTGCGCAGCTCTGTGCTGAATCTGCACTTGGACGAGTGGGGAAATGTGAGCTCAGCACGAGACAGCCAGATGGCCCGATAGCAACGTGGCTCATCTGAAATGGCATCTTCGTGGCATCTGCACGTGCGTCTCACAGACCTCTCAGGGCTGCGAGATGAGGCTCATTAGCAGCTCTGCTCCCCGAGGGCAGAGATGACACCCCCTGCCTCCCTACGTCCCTGCACCTGCTGAGAAGCCACTTTGTGCCAATTCCTAGGAGCCTCCCCATCCGGAAATTCTACCCAGATACTCTGCTTCTCTGCTTCTCGCTGCCACAGCAGAATGCTGCTCTGACTCCGAGTCAGGAACCACTAAAGGAAATCCTCTCAGGGGCTAACAGGCCGTCGTGTGCTGTTTATAAAGTTAGTATGATTATCAGATTGCACATGATAAATGAGAAGTCTTTGAAAGATCATTTCGAATTTATCCACTTATTTAAAAAGCAAGTAAACCATCCATTTTTAGTAACACTAAGACACTCTAATCCCCTGCTAGCGGTGAAAGAAGCATTAACTAAGTCTTATCCCAAAGGCCTGAATTTAGAGTCATTTATTCTTATTTTGTTTGTACTATTAAAAGGAAGCAGTGATCACCAGGACCTGGCAAGGGGGCAGCAGGAACAGCTAGAGAGTGCACCTGTGTGTCTGCGTGGTGCATGTGTATATGTGTGCATGCATGTGTGTGTCCATGTGTGTGTCCGCATGTGTGCATGAGCACACACACTCGCGTGTGTATACAATAGCATATTAGTCAACAGTCAACTTAACAAAAGTCAAAGGAATCACTTAGCTGCTACAGAGCTGGTGCCGCCTTAGGCCGCCATAACTGCTCAAGATCAAGGGGTCCTCGGGTGACTTGTCACCACCCTGGGAAAATGCCTCCCACTACGTGCAACCCATCACCCTCTCCTTTTCACCGACACCACCTGAGGTTCCTGTTCTCATCGTAACCGACCATGTTGAGAAACAGCCAGAGAGATGAGGGCGGGCTGGAATGTGTTCCCCAAATCTAACCGCGTCAGAGAGCAAGCGGTCCCTCGGCACGACAGAGAACGCTTCTCCTCTCTCTGAAACTGGGCCAATGCATCCGTTTAAAGACACAACACACCTGTTATATTGTCATAGCTCCGGAAATTCATTTCGATGTGGTCCCACTCCAGGACCATACAGTTCTCCATGCTGGGCTGGGCGATGGCCACATACACGTCATTCTTGGAGTTGAACGTATCCACCGAAACCGACTGGTAGGGCAAGGTCTGATGAACCACAAAATCTGGGAGTGGGTGTTTAAAAAAGAAAAACACCTCATGAGATCCTCTGTGGGAATTATTAGCCACCATCACCCTTCCATCTTTTCTATTACCGGCTCTAACGAGTACGGGGAGGAGGGAGGACAGGGGAGAAGCGACGCGAACATCGTAGCGTGTCTGAGTTTGGGAGATCTCAGCCGGCTCTGGCTTGCACAGGACGACTGCACTGAACACGCAGCTTCTAACACAGCGTCTTTGAGATAAAGAGCTCACAAGTTCGGCTAAAGGATCTCCACGTTTTAAACAAATTTGGGGAGACTTGGCTTTCGAAAAGACAAGACGAGACAGAAAGAACGTCACAGAGCAACGTTCCTGAAACTATCATGAAAATATCTCTGAGGAGAAGGGCTGCCGTGGGAAAATTCGTTTGGGCAACGCCGGTTTTCGAGCCCTCTCCGAAGGGCTCGGGCAGTAAAGAAGCCTGTTCAGTGTCGTTTGCTGTGGTGCTTCTCATGCTTATCTGAGAATGCGATCCTTTCATCACCTGTCAGCACACTCCCCAGCTCTGCATGACCTAGGTGGGGAAATTGCCACGGTACGTTCAGAAGGAAGCCAACTCCCCAAACGGCACGCTGCACGTTTGGAAACGAAACCGAACCCTCCGATACGGTCCCGGAGGTTTATAAAGCCCACCGTGCGGGGAAGTTAACCTGAGTATGCTTGCAGGTTACTGGACGCGGTGCAGTGTATGGAACGGCTACGCCCGGGGTCCGGGCAGCGCTCTGCAATTCGGCGGGCACTTACGGGAGATCTATTGGATTCTCAAGCAGCATGGAGCCCAACTGATTTGAGCATGTGTTCTGCTCCTACGTTTAATGGTAAGTCAATACTCCTCGCCCACATCGCTCCCCCGAGCTACGACTGACTCACTGTAATAAATCTTGGTAGGGAATGTGCAATTTTACCAAGTTATAGGGCGAGGATGCTCTCGGATGCAAGAATGGTTATAGCGTGTGAGGTAGCAGGAGAACCAATGAAGAAAGAAAAAAAAATGCTAATAACGTTTAAGGAAAGGTATGTTTTTGGACAGAGACCCTTCAATGTGCTCTGCTTCTTGGCAGGCTAAACGTGCCCAGCCAGGGTAGAGCGACGGTGGACGTCTAGCAAAGGAAAGTTGTTCCTATGAGAAAATCCTGGCTTTGCCCATCTCTTCTCCATCCAGGCCTCGGTGGTCACCCCTCAAGTCCCACCTCACCGGCCCAACTCACAGGACCCTCCCTGACACGCTGGACCATAACGGAGCACTGTGGTTTGTCTCTTAATAGTCACGACGCCCGAATCTCCAAAAAACAGAGTCAGATTTGGAGAAATGAGAGAGATCCTCGAGCTTCGAGTCATTTTACGGAGCCGGAAGCTGAAGGCCAGCGAAAGTGCGTGTCTGGCCATGGCCACACAGCCAGCGTGGTGTGTCCTGAACAAAGCGAGTGCTTCCTAAGGTCTGGCCTACGTCTCATATTCCCAGAGTCCCCATAACACAAACCCACAGCAGTCACTCAAGAAAAAACTCTGACTCAGCAGCCTCATAAAGCTGTCACATGAGAAATGCAATAAAGGGGCAGGTCACTCGGCCGTGGGCAATGAGTGACAGAGCAGAAGGAATGGAGGCGGGAAAGGAGGCGAGAGCCGCTGAGCAAGCGCTGCGGTGGGAAGAGAGGGGCAGGGGCAGGAAAAGCAGGTGACGGGCAGGGGACAGGGGAAGGGGGTAGAGCTGAGGCAGTGAGGACGCCAGAAAGAGCACTGTGCTCGGAGTCAGACTGCCCGAGGCCACTTCCTGTACTTGAGACCCTGAGCTGTGCACTTCCCCTTACGAGGCCTCAGTTTGCTTATCCACAGTATGGGGGCAATGACACCTCCCAAGCCTAATGGCAGGGACACATTGTGTCATGCTGACGGAAAGGCTTAGCACATAGTAGGTGCTTGATAAATACGGACTTGAGGTCTGAGAAAGGACAGTCCACTTCCTCTGCTCTGGCCACCACTGGGCTGTCACTTAGGGGGGAGGGGTTGTCCATGTTAATGGCATCTAAGATAAGATACCAGAGCTGTGACTCCACCTTCTTGCTAGTGGAAGTTACTTAACCTCTCTCTGCCTCAGTTTCCTCATTGTATGTTATGATTCATACTCACTTAAAACTGTACCTAGCGCAAAGTTAGCGCTCCACACGTTAACTTTCAGAGTAGTCCCTCCCTGTGTACAGCAGGTGCTTCATAAATGCTTGCTGGCTTAATGAGTGTGGGAGGGCTGAATGAATGATGCTTGCAGGTACAGGGAAAAGGGGGAGAAGCGAAAAGGAGGCTGCCTCTGTACCCCGACAACAGTAAGGAGTGGCCGAGGGACAGTGAGGACAGGTGGGGATAGTAGGCAAGGTACCCTCTCCCGTACCCTGCAGGGAGTGGACCATCCAGAAGGTGAAACAGACTAGGCTTCGGGTTTTCGCCTGCACTTGTAGCTCCACGGGCAAAACACTTGAGCCTCAGTGTCCTCCTGAGTAAAATGGAGGTGACAACTATTTCATAAGACTGGGCATGTAAGTGTTAGCATAGACCTGGTCTATGGTAATCCCCCCCGCAGTTATATGTGCAACTATGTAGTTACACGATTAGATACAGTGACAATGATAGTATTGTGCTGCCTGCGTGAAGACTTGGGGGAGAGTCACAACAGCTTCCTAGCCCCGCCCCTCTACTAACACCCCCAAAATACTGGCGTTGATCAGTCAAAGACCGAGAGAGAAAAACTCAACCTCGGTTCTTTCCGGTCGGCACTGGCAGACCAGCGTAGAAGCCAGAAAGCGCTGGCTGACGACACAAGGCTCCGAGGGCTCTGTGTCCACGTGTAGATACATGGGCGAAGGGACACGGTAGCAGTCTGCTTCCGCTCCCTTCTCCAGAGTTAGAAAAGGACTCGGAGAATACAGCTGCGTTCCTTTCATTACAACCGAGACGGCTATAAATATCTCTCACATCCGGTGGCATTCGTCTAACCCAAGTCTGCAGAAGGTTCCAAACACGTCTGTGATGCCCGTGACTCATTCTAGTCGTCTCCCAACTGCACTCTGAATTCTCAGAAACATGAGTATCCGCTTAAAAACGCAGGTCATTTCAAGTGCAGATCAAAGAGTCAGGTTTTTTTTTTTTTAAAGAATCTCAGAACGAAAAGGAGTTGCCAGAATGGAGAGCATTTTACAAAGCTAGCCTTTAACGGCCTGAGTTTCATTTATTTCCCCAAAACATTGGTTTCATCTTATTTTCTATTTACTGAGTATCCGGCACAACACAGACTGTTAAGTCATTTGAATTATAAAGCTAATTCTTAATAGGAGACCCCTTCTCCCCTCCACCACCACCACCCCCCCAAAAAAAGGAAGAGGAAGAGAAGAAATGGGCGAAAGAAAATGATTGATACATATGTTTATATGTACGGGGGGGTGGGGAGGTGGGGCGGAGGTAACTCAGGAATTTAAACGTCTTCTTCCAGCCCCATCTTAATGTATCTTCCAGCAACGGCAAAAGCACATTCATTGTGGAAAGATCTCAGAGGATACACATGTTGATAGGACATCAATTTACTAGTGTTTAAGTATTGTTGGTATTCTCTGCAAAGACACTGCCACTGCCATTCACACAGGATTAAGTTCATGATGTCAGTGGGACTCTTCCAATTTAGGCATGGCTCCCACTGGAATCAACAGATTTTTACACAGCTATTTATAGCCCTTGCAGAAAATAAATTATACATGATGCCAACCCTATTGGGAGAGAAACTGCACATTAATGCATTATTTCTCTTTGCATTTTCATCAGCCCTGAAATAGGGACGCTAAACAGGACCATTAGGATGCAAAATTTTCTCCCTCTAAGGAATTTAGTGAATTATCCACCTAACACGGGGAATCATGAGCAGGTAGCAGGGATTTCTGAGGTGGTTAAAAATAGACTGGAGGAGGAGGGTTGTGGAAGGATTGTGATTAATCCAGAGAGCTAAAACAGTCCAGGGGTGGCTTCATGGTGTTAATTACACCCCTGAGCCCGGAGCGGGATGGTAATAGTACCCTCCTCTCCCAGGAAGAACAGCATCTGCTTCTCCTTCCTCTACCTGAAGAACTTACTTTTCTCCTGAGAATCTGAGCTAAGAGGAAAACGGTGCACTCAGAAAACGTGCTTCTTCTTTTCTGAGGCAAGGAGATGATAACAGTACCATGGCTCTCAGACCTGGGCTCTCCATCTTCCATCCCTCCTCACGTATTTCCTCCCCAGCCTTTAATAAAGCACCAGAGGATGAGGCTTGAGCTGAGCAGAAAGTAGGAACTCAAAAAAACTCGTAACTGATCAGCCTAAATTCTTACGAGACAGGGACTATATTTGGAGGCAGGTCACAACTTGCTGGCTCCATTTTCTTCATAAGGGAAGAAACTGGAAGCAAGAGTCAATTCGTCCATAAATCTTAAAGGAACAAAACAATAGCAAAGACAGAAGCATCATCTCCTCGCTACCAAGGAAGACTGCTGACTTCCTAAATTTTAATAGGAAGCTTTTGAGCCAAGACGTATATAAGAGAGAGTGTACCCTACAGCATTGGGGGCTCACACTTCCCCATGGATTCTGGCTTCAGGGCGGATTTCAGAACCTGGCTACCTGGGTTGCAAGCCCGCTCCATTCCTCCCACAATTCTCAGAGCCCGGATCATTCGCATAACCACCCACAGGGCTCCAAGGTCAGAAATCACATTTTGTCATATAAATGATCCCCAGTTCCCCAAGGCCCTCTCTAGCCCATGTCATTTCTCGCCCAGATTGGCAAACCTTTTACACATTATGGCCAGGTGTGAACAGAACAATGGAAAAACTGCTAACTTCACTTTTAAAGGTTCAAGAACTCTCCAGAAAACTAGAGAGAGACAGAGAGGCGCCCCAGGGAGCTTTGGCTTAGCATTTCATACCAAATGGCCTTGAATGCCACCTTTTGGCGCAAATGTCATTGACTATGACCTCTGATTTATTGCACTGCTCTGCAATACAATAAATCACCTGCTAGTGGCCTCGCTGGCTAAAGGGTACCTGCCAATTACACAGCTGAATGAGCTCCTGTTCAGCGATGAAAGACAAGGTCACTTCCATAAGATCCCAGGTTTTCTCTCAGATCTGTAGGGTCCCTTACTTACAAAGATAGATAGAAATAATTTTTACTTTGTGAGTTTTTGTTTATTTTGTTTGGAGGGCAGCAGCAGGACTGGCCTAAATGTGATATTTTGCTTTTGTCTTTTGAGTTTATGAAATTCTTTCCAAAGTTCTTATTCCTGCTGCTCCTACTGACATGCCTCGAGGCTCTGTACATATCAACTCTGAACTTAAACGTTTATTTTTTATAAGTCTGATAAGCAGGTTTCATACCGTGGATTGATCCACTCGCCTTTAAAATCTGGCTTTAGAAGCTATGAAAACTCCATCTAAGACGTTCATATGGAGACACTCACCTGCTCTCTATAAGATCCGTAGAGAGCTGAGGCAGTTAGCATTTAATTTTATCTCTTAGCCTGAAAAAACGTATAAACTGAAACCTTGAGGAGGGCCCTTGAAAACAAAATCAAACTTTCTTTACATTTTTCCCTCAATGTGCGTTTTTTCTTCTGACAATTAATTGTTAACTTATATTTCCATTTTGCCATTGCTTATAACTTATCTCTTTTTACATGGAATTATGAAAGCAATTTATAGATTGTAAAGTCTGGTATTTATTAGTTAAATTTTCAATAAACTTCAGTATTCAATCAAGAGAACAATAATTTAGGCTTCTCTGTGCTGGCTCTGCACTGGAAACCCAAGCTGATTTGAAATGTTCTTATGCCAAATTCACTAGTTTATACTTTGACCTTTAAAAAAAATCTTTAGAGAAATTTGAATTTTGTAAAGACTCAAAAAGAATCAAAATTAAAGCCAGTGTCGTTAACGAAAATCTGAACTGTGGAGATATTTTTCTTACAGATCAATTTATATCTTTTAGAAGGCTTAAACTTTGTCTATAATAATTTTCATACAAAAAATTTATACCCACTTTTCTCTACTCCCTGTTGACAATCTAAAAGAAAAACAATGGGAATATTCTAAATAACAATATTTAATGATAGAGGTTCTGAATACCTGTAGTTGTGCATTCGTAGTCAAAGCTTGTCACATCATTTAGCTTCTTTTCCTGGTATTCTGGTGGACCGATACACAGCACATCAGAAACGGTGGAATTTGTCATCTTCAGCCACAAATACAACCACTTAGCTTTGCAGTCACATTCAAATTTATTGCCCCTTAAATCTCTAAATACACAAACAGAGACACAGACATGCCTGAAATGTTTTGGCAATAATATGAGATTCTAGAATTATTAACATCTTGATATATTTAATACCTCCAAAAAATGGAATTTTAAAAAAATTTTGTATTCATATATCTTACTTCTCGTACATATCACTGACTTTATTTAATAATCTTCACTGCTTCTGATGTTAACTGTATGGCCTACAGAGAGCTCTCAGAGCTAACATATCATCATTTTTCCTAACTCTCTTGAAACTGTCACCATGTCGTGCTAGAAATGAGGGAAAGACGACAGAAGTACCACCCAACATAGGTTCTCGCAAACAAGAATAGGACATTATAGGAAGACGGTTTTCACAAACACAATCGAAACTTTAAGATATTGTTAAACTATGTCCAATAAGAAGTGACAAACACAAGAAGATAAAGCAGATGGATACGCTATCTGAAGGAAAGAGATAGCCAAATGCTACAAAGTATATTCTCAAACAGCAAAACCAAACACAGTACAAACTATAGGCACCACTTTACCATAGATTTTTAGCTATTATCAAAAAGAAATGCAGTAAAGGAGTAGAGGGCATTTAAAGACATGATTAACTGGGGCACAGTGACAAGCAGACATAAACTTGATTTTCATTACTTACAGTTCAATCAGAGAGTCTAAATCACTGAAGACATCCCTTGGGAGTGCTTTTATGTGGTTATTGGCCAAAGAACTAGAACAAGAAAGTAACATTTTAATGTGGTTATTATCTTCATGCCCTGTTACTCTGAAGTCCCTTAAATAAAGATTTAAATAATGATTTAAAACAGAGCTCTAAACCTCTTCAGCACAATGTGGTTCAATTTCTGGCTTTTTTCATCGATACTGAGATAAAGAAATGTGTTTAGTTATACAAAGATAATAATATAAATGCTGGAGTACATTGAAAGGTTTTTGTTTTGTTTTTAAAACAAGCATCTGTTAAGCTCTTGATATACATTTGTTAAATCTCAGATGACATCTCATGTTTCTCAGGATAAAAGCCAATGTCCGTTTGATAGCATGAAAGACCATTCTCTAGTTTACCTGCATGCCCGCCTACCTGTGAGATCACATCTTGACCACCGGCCTCTGTTATTCCTCCAACAGGAAAGGCACAGTCGCACCTCAAAGCTTCTGAACTTCGGAACTTGCTGTTCACCTGCCTGGAATGCTCCTCCCGCAGATGCCCACATAGTTCACTCCATCACCTCCTTTACCTCTCAACTATCACTACCTTCCCTAACCTTTACACAGCTCCCTTCCCTGCTCTGTTCTTCACCGCATGATGGTTACTTAGCATACTATATATTTTATTTATCTATTCGATTATCGACTGTGTATTTTCCTTATACATAACCAACATAAAGACAGGGACTCTTGTCTGTCCACATCTGTATCCTCAGCTCCTAAGACAGTGCCTGGAATATAGGAAGTACTCAGTAAATCTTTGTTGAATGACTAAATTATGCACTAAAATGAAAACGGTTAAAAAAAAAAAAAAGATGTACAGTCTCGTCCCATGAAGTTCCCTAAAGGTCCGTCAAAGTGAGTTCTATTTCTTACGATTCTTAGAAAGGATTCAGTAAATACTCTTTTACATAAAGACCCTCAGCTCTAACCCTCTGATAACAGAAAATCTCAATGAACCACCATGTTTAGGGAATGAATGATTATGATCAATTTCATTTTCTTAGAATGAAGGATGACCAGAAACCATTTTGCACTTTTTGCTCTTAGTGTTGAAGAGCTTTCTAGAATGTCCTAGCCCACGCCCCAACTCTCAGAAGTCGATTTGACTGTACACCATCAACTCTTTCTCTGATGATTCAGGATTCTGCAATGCCCTGTCATCATTCTGCTGAAGATAAACGTCCACGGTGCTGGGCTGCTGACGTGGAAAGATGCTGGGTGTTGAAACGATGTACAAATCTGTGGTTTCCCCAGGCACCCTACTCTAAGGTGAGTCAGTCAAGAAACTGACGCCTGCTTTTTTCTCCTACACGAGTACAAATAGCAAAACATGTAAATGATAAACATGTAGGCAATTCAGCATCAACCTCTTTGAAAATAAGCATGAGCTTAGTCTTTTGTAGCAACATAACGACCTATCCCAGAAAGAGGAATTAAGAAATGAGTGTTCCTCCGCAGAACCAGCTGGAGTAGAAAGCTTTGAGCCCATTTTTAACTGACTAGTCTTACTTCAAGATACCAGCAGAATATGGGGACACCCCTTCCCATCTAGGTAGCCACAAATGCATTAAAATACCATTTCAGGTGTTTTTTTTTAAACCTTTCTTTAAAGATGTTGGAAAATAGAGTGAATATGTAATCAGACTGAACATACTCTACAAAAGCTTCTTGAAATTAACAAAAGACATGTTTGTTCTGATTTTTTTTTTTCTGGTTGATGGTTACTTTTTCTGAAAAGTAAAGTACAATTTTTTTTTAGCTAGCTGAAGGTTAATTATTTAGCTAAAAATTTTTAACTAGTCAAATGTATAGTATTCAAGTAATAAGAATATATGAAACGGTCTAGGTCCAAAAAGCAGACTGTTTGGCAACCATTTCAAGTGCTCAGCTTAGATTTCAGAAAGCTGAATTATTTAGATGGACCATCCACCCCACCCACACTCAGTGTATAACATCTTACTTTCCACTTCATTTTATCTACAAATCCATGACACTTACTTCATTTCTAAAACTACTTAATAGCAACCCGTCCCTTGGGCTTTACAGGACTGCTGGAAAACGAACGTCCTAGATCTTACTTACAGATTGGCAGTGCTCCTTCAATGCTCTGAAACCTGATCTGTGTTTCTCTGTGTATAAATGTGAGCCTATGGTGTTGGAAAAGTTCATAAAAGATAAAAATCAGATATTTAAATAAGCAAATACAGATGGGGACTTCCTTAAGGGCAGGAGGGAACTTCAGATAGGTGATGAGCAAAACATGTAAATGATAAACATGTGATGGCAGGTGATAGGTGATGAGCTCTCTTTGCTCATAAGTTTACAGAAAAAGGAAGGGAAACCGGAGGATCACTATGCAGAGTGAAATAAGTCAGGCAGAGAAAGACAAATACCATACGATTTCACTTATATGTGGATCATTTCATTCTTAAACAAAGCGTTAAGTGCTTTAATTACAGCAGACATCTCTAGCTTAAAGGAGTCCATTTTAAAAGACAACTGATTTGCTCAGAAGTAGGTTTGCATGGAAAATCCAGCTCAGTAAGGAGCCCAATGGTCGACCAGCGAATCAGAATGTCCTGCTGGCTTAGTCCTGTGCTAGATACTGAGAAAAGAGCAGAGCTAATGGAAGATTCTCATGGGTCCTCTACTTGGGGAGCTCGCAATGCTGAGGAGATAAAACTTGTATTCATAACATAGCACCGACCAGTATAGCCTTAGTCTATGGTAAAGTGCTGGGTGTGTGAGGTCGACAGGGAGGGCTACAGGATGGTGACGGCAAATCAGAAATGGCTCCATGGGGGAGACAGCACTTAATCTGGACTTTGAAGAAAAAGCAGATTCTAAGAGATCACGAGCAGAAGAAACAGGGCAAGAAAAAGAATGAGAAGAAAAGCCCAGGAGTGGGATGAGTCGGACATGCATGGGGCCCACTCAGAGCCCAGTCGTCTGAGGACATTTAGGAAAATGAGGTCGGAGAGCTGGGGAGAGGGGGCCCTGCAGGTTAAACTGTAAGATACATCTGATACATGCTGGGATGCATCGGAGGCACTCTGGACCCAAGCAGGGCTCCTTTGTGTCCTCTGCATTTCACACAGAGAAGGAAGTGCCTCTTACACATATGCACATGTGCTATACACATATGGTTGCGTACGCAGATGCACAAGCAGGCACACACAAACGCAATTATGTACACACATGTAGAGAAGTCCATGCACCCAAGGGCACACGTGTGCAAAGCAATGCAAATATACGCACATGCAAATACCTCACAATGCAAATACCTCCATTTTTAGACCAAGGATCCACAGCCAATTGGTCAAATAAAAGTTGACATATCGACTAACTCAACCAGTCACGTGGGCTTTGCTTTAGATTCACAATCTGCCCAGAGTCTTTGTTTAAAAACAAAGCCCCTCATTCCTGACTGCTGGGAACTGGATTTATCTGACCACAGCTGTTCTTCTTCAGATGCCCACAGCTGTTTTCTTAGCAGACCCTGTCCGGCCACCCAAACTGCCGAGGCTATTCAATAGTCCATGGAGAAAACTGAAACTCTTGATGAGTGGATGAGTGGAGGAAGGGAACAACATTGTTGTTGTTGATGATGATGATGATGATGATGATGACGCTAATAATGATAATGACACCTACCATACCTTGAGTATTTGCCATGGGTGATGGGCTGGATGCTTTGCAAGCTAGCGTTAACCTGTGGGGTCAGTATAGTCATCCTCATTTTAAGAATTAGGAAACTAAGGCTCAAAATGGTTAAGCAATAGTAATAAATGATGGCCTTGAGATTTGAACCCAAGTCTTTGTGACTCCAAGCCCACTGTCTTAGCCTCTACAAGAATGTGAGGATTCAGCATCTTGATTGACTTTGAAAAAAAAAAAAATCAAGGTTTTTAGAGGAAACCATGAAAACCTGGAACAATAATGCCAGCAAGAGTCTGATGCTCTCCAGGATCAACTGTGCTGACGTTCGTCCAGATGTTTAGACGTCTCCCTTCTGCTCTTTACTGTATGAGCTTGAACTCAGGCAGAGCTGCGAGTTGGTAGGATTCCAGAATCAAGTGTTCCCTGGGCCTGGCGACAGGCACCTTTGCCTATACCAGGGTTTGATGTAAATGACTATCTCTTTAGACGCTGTATCCGTCAGGGTTACACATGTTGAGGGCTTTATTGCTCTTGCCCAACACCCCATTCGAAGCCCTCCAATTTTCCCAGTTCTCCTTTTACCATGCACAAGCTGACTAGGGAGACAAGACGTGTTATCTTACTTTACTCAAACACAAAATATCTGTTATGCCAATGGGACCCGGTTCCTGGCTAATAAATGGCTTCTACCAAGGCAATGACTATTTTTACATTTTCACAAACACAGCCCCTATTTTTTCCAGTTTCCTAAATTTGCTAAGTGTGTGCAATTGCTTCATTCTGATATGCCAATTCAAATCAATTTGTTTAATTTTTTTCTCCAGGAAGCTATTAAAGAACCCAGAGAGCTTAGCTTAAGCCACAGATTAATCCAACATAAAAGAAAAAGCTATTTGCATTCAAATTAAAGAAACCACAAAAATGTCTTTATTCCATTTTGTCCTAATTCTGACCCTGCATTCAACATTCCTCCATGAGTCACACAAGCTGCGGTTCCCAAATCTGTAAAATGGGGGCTCAGATTATCATGAAAGATAAAGAAAGGCTCACTACGAGCCCTGCCTTGTGCCTGGCACACAGTAGGTGTACGATACACATCAGTTCCCTTCCCACCTCTTCCATCATTTGACATAAATCCCTCACATCTTGGAGTGTTCCCTACTTGACAGGTACTCATGTGGTCCATGATGGTGATCCAGGATGATGGATAAGATAATCAAGCCAACTGTGTGAGTAATCACCATGGGCTGGTGCCTGATTGACAGTACAGAAACCTCTAGGGCAACCTGGAAATTAGTTTCCTTCAGAGAAGTTTACAATGTGGACAAAAGAGTTCAGAAAGAGAGCAGCACCAGGATGTAAACCTTACCCCACACATTCAACGACTGATAGTATGTTTGTAGGACTTACAGGTGAGTCAGGTCACGGAGGCCACGAAAGGCATTTCTTGAAATGGTTTCTATTTTGTTCCCTTCAATGAACCTAAAGAGAATGGCAGTATAATTAAACCAAATTTTCTCAGCTTAACGTCTCTAAAAAAATGATACTGGTAGGCTTTTGGAATAAAATCTAAAAGCATTCGTGAATTTTAAATATTCATCTCCGAAGGCGAGGTCAGCGCCACCAGATTCCAAGTGGGAGCAGGGCATGCGTGAAAGGATGCAGGACATAAGGGTATGTTCTGTATTCTTTCCAGAAGGAGCAATGGACGTCTTCAAATTCAGAGTCGGCAACATGGATGAAAACGTCTTGGGAAACAAAAAAGAATAAGACACTCCACAAAGGCAGGCAATGTTCATCTCTCTGCCAGCCTGGAATGCTCCTAGACAGTCAACCCTTCTTACATTTCATAGTGCCTGGCTATTAATACTTGTGTTAGTATCATTGTCCCTTGAGGGGAGCCCACTGTGTCAGATGTCCACATTAAAGTTTTCGCTGAGGGAGAATTCCATTAAGCTTGGCTTCTGTCAAACTTTGAGTTCATCGTGTCCTACACAGTCTAATCTCTGAACAAATGGGTGACAGGGCAGGAATCCTGTCAAGATCTCAAAGCCACTAGGAAGTAGGAAGTATAATGTAATTATGTATGGGCCAAACTTCTTTCTCTGACTAAAAGGTCTTAGGGCATGAGCATAAGGCCTTGAACTAATAACTTTGGCCACGCTTTCAAGTTTTTGTGGGAAATATATATACTACGATTATGCTCTAGGACCACCTAGGGACATAGAGACCAACAGTTTAGTTTATGGCATCATATTTCATGAAATATAAGGAGGTCTTTAATGAGATGGTTGAAGGGAGAGGCTTTGAAACACGAGGCGATTAGTTAGTGAAACAGTTCTTGATTCTTGCACTGAGAACGTTCTGATGTCTGTTTGTTTAATCTATTCAGTAACAGACTTCAGTACAAACTAAGCTATCCTCCCCAATCACCTTGACAGTAAGATGAACTGCCCATAAGAGAAAACTGGTAGCTTTACATCCACTACCGCCATCGCTTGTTTGTGCGCTTTGACACAAAGAACTCAGCTGGACTTCGCGCTTCAGTCTGCCACTCTTCCCACGTGAAGTACACTGTCAGAGTGTCATGAGCGCATACACGTTATGTGTACTCTGGGGGAACGAACTCCCCCATCGACATCCCTCCCGAGGACATAAAATGAGCAGACAGCTTTCTTAGACCCAAAATGTGTTTAGAATTCAAACATCTACCTGTTAACTTCAGATAAGAAAGCAGAGACAGGGCTTTAAAAATCCCTCTGAATGCTCAGGAAGGAAATCCCATCTGATAGCAGGATTAATATTATTATAAAGTTACAAAAGACAAGGATGAAAGAACTTAAGAGGAAAAAAGACATGAAAGCAGGAAAAGGCAGAAATCGGAGGGTAAAGCTCATCGCTGGGGGGGAACTGCACATCTGAAAAGGAAAAAAAATAACCCTTTTTTAAAGAAGAAGAAATAAAATTAGACCCTCGTCAGCAGCTTACAAGAGATACTGCAAACGGGATGTAGGCCAGCTAAATTAAAAACATGAAGTTGTATCCCCATATAGGAAGACTTTATTTAAAAATATGTAACCCTCAAAATCCTTCAGCTTTATTTCTGGCTCATCAGCAAATCCATGCCCAGTTATGAGAGGTAAAAATATCCAACGCAATTTCCAATTGTGCTTACTACATGACAAATTAAATGTCAGCAGAGAATGAATGAATATCCCTCCTTCTTTGTTTCCTTTCCCCACTCTTTGTCCCCAGCCTCCTCCTGTCCCAGCATGTTTATACACAAGTAAACTATAAAAGGTCAGCACTGAAAAGAGAATAGGGTTTTCTCCACCCCTAAGTTCTATAAGAGATGCTGTTTGGCTGGGAAAGCGATACAGCAATTCTACTGACAGACCAAACGCTCAGCAAATAGACAAAGCACAACACTTACAGGTATTCGAGATGGAAAAGCCCAGCAAAAGCATCATCCCGGATGACTGTAAATGAGTTAGAATTCAGCAATCTGAAAATAAAGGACAGATTTCAATGCAGAGATGTAAAACTGGAGTCACATAGTGAAGCCTAGCCTGTTTCTCTTCCTGTGTTCAATCCATGGGCAAACATGGGCTCTTCTTAGCCTAAGACTTACCCATGTGATGCACAACCCGACTAGCTGAGGCTGATGGACTATGGCCAGTGGATTCCTTTCGGTCACCTTTTCTGGTCACCCCCATTACTCTACCCTTTCTTCCCTGTGGATCTCAGTAAATATGACCTGAGAGCTGTTATTTCCAAACATTCTAATGCTTAGCACAACTAAACAGCCAGTGAATACTTACGATGCATGAACAATCATTGCAGTAGAGGTCTAAAAGGATCTAATCCAATGCTATTTTGTCAGAAATTTGAACCCACAGAGGTTAAGTGACTTGGCTAAAGTCACACAGCTGAGGCACACACACACACCTTTCTCCTATACAATATATTCCCATGAGAAATAATAAAAAAGCTTTTAAAAACCTCAAAAGACTCTTTATCACCATATCATTTTTAATGAGTTACCATTTAAGTCTATTCGGTAAAAGTTTATACAGACTATACAGTCACCAATTAAGTCTATTTGGTAAAGCACCTAAAATTTTACTTCTATAATATGAAAAATATATTTTAATAAAACTAGAATTTCTAAGAAATTTCAGATTAAAAAGTTTTAAGTATAATGTTGTAAGTAGGTACATAGCATTTCAAGAACAAAAATATCAATATTGACTTTATTTTTCTGTTGTACATTGTTTTTTTTAATATTGATCTCATCTCAAATTTAAGAAACCAATACAGGTACAGAGAATGAGAATATGTACTCATGAGTTTGCCTGTCACTGATTTGCTTTTGAAAGCTGCTTTTTTGGACATTTCTTTTCATTAGCGATCATTAACTGACCTGGACAGCAGGGTCCAACAGAGGTACTTGCCAAAAGTGGCAGTTAATGAGTGTGGGTTAGAATTCTGGCTGTGACTTTGGGCAAGTTCCTTAACTTCTCTGAGCCTCAATTTTCTCATCTGTCAAACGGGGAAATAAAAATATCCTCCTTGTAGGAATAACAGGATGATTAAATAAAAATTTGCATATAAATGCATAATATGCTTCCCAACAATGTATATACTCAGTCAACTAGAAATACTCCTATTTCCAGAGTAAGTTTAAGAACTTAAACCGTAGGTTTTCTTTTAAAGTGGAGAAACAGTTCATTTAGGTGAAGTTCTGGTCAAAACTCAATGTAATCATGTCC
Organism: Pteropus medius; assembly: GCF_902729225.1. NCBI lineage: Eukaryota > Metazoa > Chordata > Mammalia > Chiroptera > Pteropodidae > Pteropus > Pteropus medius. The sequence continues at coordinate 680,428 of NW_024349804.1, read as the reverse complement.
CCAGTTGCCAGCTATGGGCAATGGGATCTACGATAAAGTCCTTGAGGAAAACATGTGCCAAAAGGAAGGACACTGAGCAAAGAGCCTTGGGACTCAGCTTGTAGGGACATGGCCAAGTCACCATGCAGAGCCGGCCATGAAACATGTACTGGTTTATCATGGAGCTTGGATATTTCAGGAGGAACTGACACCGATGAGGCAGGGACCGCTCCTCCCAGTACCACACCTCCAGGACCCCCATTTTCAGAGGGAACTTCCCATACTCACAGCAGCTGCAGGGAAGGCAGATGGGAAAACATTCGATCCTTGATTTCCGAGAACGTTCCATTTACCAGGCTCCTACGGGTAAAAGAGCAACAAAACGAACCTAGTTTTCTTTTAGACATGCTGGGCAGGGTGGGCTATCGACCTGATCTTCTACCTGTACTTCAGACAACTCCACTCGGGAATGAGGCTTAACGCAGGTGGCCAGGGGCTTTGTAGGAGCAGGAAGGAGAAGAGTCAAGCCATGTTCCAGTGAACTGGATCAATATGAAAACCAGTCTGAATAACAGAAACCTTTACCATCAGTTTATCTCCTTCCACAGACGTTATCTCAGCCAGTTTAAATCAATCTCCCCGCTTCCTTTGCCTAACTACAGGAGGCCATGGCTGCAAATGGATAATTACTTCACCTCTGCCCATGATTCTGTTTGTGTAGACATAGTGTTGATGTTGGCCAATGAAACTCCGGGGTAGGATTAGGCATTCCCCTTGGGAGCCCATCTCTGAAAGACACTCAGAGCACTTCTGATTAAATGCACCATGAATGCCTTGGGGAAAAACTCAGAGACACCTGAACTTGATGTGCAGTGGGAGGCAATGCCATCTGCCAGACATAACGGTTGATGTGGGGGCAAGAGGTTTGCTCTATTCTTGCCACGAGATCCCCTATCCTTTCTGACCAAAGCAGAACCTCAACACATTATTTCAGAATTTCGTCAGATAGCATGCAGATCAGTTGAGCAGCTGCTGGTCTAAAGGATTTAACAAGGGGAATTCTAATTTCTGGAATCCTCCATGTTACTCAATTTAGCACTATTAGGAACCAAAAAGGCCTTCTTCGCCTGTCTGCCAGACTCCAAACTTTCTAGAAATGCAAATGGGAAGCCCTTCACTCCTGTGTCCAGGCCCTGTGCCTTGCCTGGGGTGGGAGGCAGGGTAGTACAGTACAAGAGGAAGAGCCCTGAGCATAGCAGCATCACCTGGGAATTCCCTGCCTTTGCTATTGAGTGGGTATCACCCAGCACCTTGGCCTGGAGCAAGGGAGTCGTTTCAGCAGGAAACATTTCCCAGCAGTAAAGATATAGCCCAGTAGCCCCCTCCACAGCCATTATGAGAGCTGGTCATGTGGTTTGAGTGGCTGCGTGCAGACAGGTTGAAAGCATCTCTTAGCAGGTGGATAAATGATGTGGATCCTTTCCCGTCAGTTCCTTCAGAGCAAAAAGAGCATCTAATATAGTATGTTGGGGCAGCAAGAAGCCCATGTGAACTCAGGCTGACTTCCAGCACTTGACCACTGGACTGGGTGCCCCACATGCCCCAAAGCTCCACCACACTCTCTGTGCTCCTGTTTCCAGGCCATACGGGGCAGACCCCACTTTCAGAGGCTATGCGCCTTTACCCAGGTTCTCCCTAACCTGCACTGTGGAGAAGTCGGGGGTGGAGACCACCACGGCCCCAAACCTGAGGCGGTGCCCTCACTCCAGTCATGTTCACTGCATATACATGCCCCTACAGCACCACCCCCCAACCACACACGTCCTCTCAAACTTTAATGCACCCCAGAATCACCTGGGGACGCCAAATTCAGACTCCAAGGCTCCACTCCAGAGTCCCTGCTTTATTCAGCGCGGGCCCCAGAATCTGCACTGGCACAAGCTCCCCCAAGTGGGTCTGATGCAGGTGGCCCGCGGGCCACTTGGGGAAACACTGCCACAGAGCTTTGTACCGGGTTCCCTCCATTCTCCCAAGGCCCCGAGACTCCACCCACGTCCCAGAGTGCGCCCCCACCCCAACGTAAAGAAACGGGCTGGGGAGTGGGGTCAGGTCGCGCTGTCCCAGCGCCAGAGGCAACTCCCTGGCGGCGGCGGGCGCAGGGTAGGGCGGGGCTGGGGCTGGAGGGGTCCCACTCACTCACAGGGAGCTGATGTCGCCTGGCACGACCCTGGGCACCCAGGAAGAGCCCACGCAGATGATGGACTCCTTGGTACAGCTGCAAGTGGCGGGGCAGCGCGCCAGCCGCCTCACCTGCGCGCTCGGCGGGACCACGCACGCGGCGCCCAGCAGCAGCAGCAGCAGCCCCCGCGCCGCCCCGCCGCCGCCCCGCCGCAGTTCCATGCCGGGTGCCCGGTCCCCGCCCCGGCCCTGACCCCCACCGCCGCGCCGCGCGCTGGGACCCGGCGCCTCTGCAGACGCGGGCGCCGCTCGCTGCTCCGCCGCCGCCGCCGCTGCTAGCGAGGACTCGGGCGCCGCGGGTGTGGGAGGCCGAGCCGCAGCCGAGCAGCATGCTGGCCGCCACCCCCACTCGGCGCCCCACCAGCCGAGCCCAAGCTGCTGGGCGGCCGCCGCCGCTGCGCCCGCCGCACTCGCGCCCGCCTGACATCAGCACTCGCGCCCGCAGCCCGCTCTGGCCAATGAAGAATGCGGGGCGGCTGCCCGCCCCGCGGGAGTGGGGCCGCGCCCCGCCCCCACCGCGCCCCGCGACTGCCCCCCCCTCCGGGCCCTCCCGGGAGCTGCAGGGAGCGGGAAAAGTTAGGTGACCTTGGGGGAGGGGCCAGCCTGCCCCGAGACCCCTCGGGGGCCCGGCCGAGCAGTGGGGGATCAGATGCCCGCAGCCCCTTCACCGGTTCTAAATCATTTGGGGGAGACTCTGAGCTCCTCTTGCCCGGCAAAATAAATAAATAAATAAAGTAGGGTCGATGACTAGGAAGGGAGACTTTGTCCTGGGTGCTTTGAAGAGTGCAGAATTTTGAGCAGCTTTCTTAATTTTTAAAAGAAGAAACGACTGCCGTCATTGAGTTGGGCGGGGTGGGATTTGCTTGTAATTTGTGGTGGGGCAGTGGGGTCTGCCTCCCGGTCCCACAGCACCCGGGGTTACTGAAGTCACCTTTTCCTGCTGAAGGGATGTGGAAAAGAGAAGCTGCTACAGAGTGTGCGCCGGGCTCCCCTGGGCCCTGCCTGCTGCTGCCTACAGAGAAAACCCACGGAGGCTTCCTCCCTCAGCCCTCAGCGTGCGCTCTGGCACCCTAGCCATCCCAGTTCAAGGACAGGGTGCTTTGTTCATAGATACTGGCGGAGAGATGCATTCTGGGCACTCTACATTTAATCTTCTCTTGTCCCTTTGAGCCATGTCCTGTTTATACAACTGATTTACCGTCGAGAAAATTGAGCGAGAAAATTGAGGCACAGGAAGCACCAGTGGTGGTCCAGGAGTGAATGGCTGGGCAGGGATGGGGATGGGTAACCAGGCCCTACCTTCCTCCTCTTCCACTCTGAACTTTGCTACCCTGAGCTTGAATCTTACCATAAGGTAGTGTGAACTGGAGAAATCAAAGAAAATGGCCCAAGCAGAACCAAAATGATGGCTAATAGCCCAGACTGCTCGGAGTGGGGAATCTGGGTCGCTGTCATCCAGCTACTAAAGAAGGAAACCCGTTTTATGTGTTCTATGACATACCCAGAGAAGGAAGGGCCCGATGCCTAAGGTTATGAGTATAGGAATCTCCGCTACTATCGCTTGTTCTGCAACCATTCTGAGCATGTACTGGGCTGGCCACTGTGGGAGGCGACAAAGGAACAGGCCTTCTCCTCAGGGTGCTTGAAGTCTAGCTAGGCAAATAGCCCTAAAGAAGTCACTCCACATGGCTACCTGGGGGCGCAGACTGATCAAAAAGGGGTTCAGGAATCGAAAGCGAGTGTGTCGCAGTTAACCTCAGGGAGGGGGTTGGACATCCATCACAGGAAGCATTTCCCCAGCACCGAGCATCTATGTGAAACCAGTCTACATTTATCATCATTTAAGTTCCACATCTCCCCCTGCCTCCCCCCGACGAGTGGGTCTTCCCATTTCATAGATGGGAAAATTGAGCTCTGAGATGTTTTTCTCTTGCCCAAGGTCCTCAGGACACAACCAGGGGAGTCCCACTCCAGAACAGGCTGCTGTGTCTAGCCCTCACTGCTGCGTTGGCATGCATTCCACAAATGCTTTACTCAGCAAGGCCCAGTGCCGGTGCTGAGGACACAGGCCACAGTCTGGAGAGGGTGACTGGCATGCCCAACTGCAATCACGGATGTGTGTCCTGCACCCCTGAAAGATGCCTTAAGAGAGATGGGCTACTGCTTTATGGAGAGGAGGGCTGTGAAAAGAGATGACTTTTCCCAACCTTTGTTCCTCCTTTATAATCAAGGGCAAAGACAGTATGGCACAGTGGTTCTTAATCAGGAGTGACACTTAGCATTGTCCGGAGACACTTCGGGTTGTCATAGTAGGGTAAGTCCTACTAGCATCTAATGGAGAGAGGCTAGGGATGCTGTAAAACATCCGGCAATGCACAACAACGAATGATCCAGCCCCAAATGTCACCAGTGCCTAAGTGGGGAGACCCTGGCCTGGTGTCCTGGAAAGGCCATTGGCACGAGGAATTTCAGAGTATAGATTCTAGGCCTGGCTCCACCGCTCATTGGCAAACCTTGGTTATGTCGCTCTCAGCCTCTATTTTCTCATCTATAAAGTGGGAGTAAGAAGATCTTCCTCTCTCTTCCCCGTACAAATGTGACATATCATCAGTTTTACTATCCTCGCCCTCCCCAAGCGAGGGCTGACTCCAGCTCATCCTCTCCAACCGGAAACACTAGAAAGTCCCCCGTAGGAAGGGTGCAGAGAGGAGACTGGGTAGCATAGCTGGCAGGGCTAGTATTTGTTTCGTCTGTTAGAAACACTAAGTGAGTGCTTGTAAATTATAAGGTGCAGTTTATAAATTAAGATATAAAAATGGAAATGCAGATTACTTTGGTTTGGTTCCAAGATCTTCAGCTGTTAAAAAAAAAAAAAAACTTAATAGACAATCAGAGAAACACAATCTGTTTCCAGGAAATAGCAAGAGTTTTTCAAAATGTAAGGATCCTTGTTCAGATGTGCACTTACTCAAGCTGTCTCCATGACACCAGCACACATTCATACCCATAGCGGGTGAATGGTGTAGGCTGGAATGGCAGGTGTAGGCAGATCAAAGCATTCATTGTTCATTCATTCTTTTTCTCATTCAACCACCTGTCAGTTCATTTGGTCAATACTAATTAAGGTTCTGCTAGGTGCTGGGTTGGATTTAGCCTTGAAGTCAAATGAAATGTCAAGAATGGCTCCCATGTTTTAGCTTAAGACAGTGGGTAGATGGAGGCACCATTTCTTCAGATGAGAAAGCCTAGAAGAGGAGAAGGTTTGGCTGGGAGAGAGGTATCAAGAGTTTAGTATTAGAGATGTTGACTCTGAAATGTCCAGGAGACATCCATGTAGAGCTGAGTCGGCAGCTAGATGGCCAGTGGGGATGGTAAGGAGGAAATGAGGGGCAGGGGTGAGATGGGAAATCTTCATACCCTAAATGAAACGGTGATTCTCCCTCAGTAAGCCCTCAGTGTAATGTTGGTTGATTGCATGAATAAATGAAAGAATGAATGAATGAACGACATTTTGAACATACAGACATTACAGGGAAAATATTTCTCAGGTACTATCAGCAAGGAACAACAGAAATCTTACAGAAGGGGGTGAATCTAGGAACACTGCAGTTGGGGATTTATTTTTAGACCAAAAATAATCTTCAAACGATAAACCAAACTGTAAGTCTCATAAGAATCTCAGAGACTTCATCATGCTCCTAACCCCCCTTCCCTATTTTCCAACTAAACTCCACTCCCACCAGAACTATAAGCTTTGGAAAGCCTTCACTAACATCTAACAGCTCTGGCTCTGATGCTCGCACTAACGGAAGGAAAAGTCTTCATCCAAACCTCAAAGGCACTGGGCTTGAATGGCTACAAATTAGATTCCCTGGGGCAAAACAAAACAAAACAAAAATAAAACAGTCTTGTCCACTTTTTTTTTAATCAGAGAATTTGCCAATCCCTCTTTGACCACATCGCCCCAATGCACCACTCTGGTGGTTGGCTGCTGGTCAAATGTAGCTGCCACTTTCTGGCTTCCCATCATTTCTTTTCTTCGTAAACTCAATGGGTGTCACAAGTCTGGAACTCGCTCTGAACTTGCCCCAGCCTGGCCTCTTGATTTTCCACATTGTTCTTGGAGGGCTGCCTGTGGCTATCTCATGCAGTTTCCTAAATCAGTTAAAAGACCCTCAAGACTCTGGCCATGGCTTCTGGTGACCTTTGCCACCTCCCACGTGCCGCCAGTGTAATGGGCACCTGTGGGGTATTTGTCACCCAACCACAGCTGCACCCTCTCATGACAGCAGGACACAGTTTTGCTTTGGAGGGAATGACTCCTTCTTAACATTCAATCCATGTTGCTCATTTGATGAATACTTCCATCTTCCATGGAATATGTCATCTAGACTAAAGCATTCCAGAACATTCCATTCTCCCAGCCACAGTGACTAGTTTAATGGTGAACACATCACTCGACTGGAGCAATCCAGAGAAGGGTGAATTCCCTCTCTGCTTGAGCTGGAACATCCATCTTCTCCCACCCTCAGACATTGGTGCTCCTGTTTTTCAGGCTTTTAGACTCAAATCGGGACTTACACCATCACACTGCACCCCACCAACCCACACCCTCCTGATTCTTAGGCCTTTGGACTAAGCAGAATTACACTACTGGTTTTCCTGGGTCTCCAGCTTATGGATGGCAAATTATGGGACATGGGACTTCTCAGCCTCCAGAACTATGTCAGCTAAT
>NW_024349804.1:631031-673445 GCF_902729225.1 Pteropus medius | reverse complement strand
TCATTAGTTCTGTTTCTCTGGAGAACCCTGACTAATACATCACTTTATCTTTATAAGACAGAATGACTTTAGCCATGTTCCTACTTCTAGGAGCCCAATCTTTTAGTTGGGTTGAGTTGATTAAAAATACATTTATAAGTCACAGACACTGGGTCTGAGTAAAGTCAATCCCCTAAGACAAGGACAGTTTTCTAAATAACAAACTTTCATGGTTTCACATTTATGAGTCAATATAATAATTTTATGGGAAATCTCTTTGCTCTTCTTAGCAAACAGACTTAGAAATTCTGCTTTAGGAGAACAAGTTACACAGTGAGTACAGATTTAAATTTATAGCGGTAGATCTGTAAATATTCTCTAAGTTCTTCCCTTATCCATAAACGATGGTTAATTCAATGCTTTGCATCCTGAAAGGACATATATTCTCTCAAAATTCCTACTACTGAAAACTGTGGCCTCTGGTCTCAATTTTAATCAAGGCTAAATTAAAGATATTTGGGGCTTATAATTTTTTCATTCTTCATCATCTGAGTTATTGTGTGTTCTTATACCCTCTGTTCAACCCACCCCAGATCAAAATGTATTCTAAGGGAAGTATCTAAAATGCATCCACATTTAATCCCAATGGCTGTTTGTTCAATGGACTGCCCTTCCCAGGGACATGTTTGAACATAGCTCTCAGAAATAAACTAAACACCAAGGAGGGAATTTCAGACAGAGTCCCTGAAATCAGAAAATGGACTAAGGCTTCCACTGCTACCTGTAGGACTGACTATTGGTCTCCCCTCTTCACTCCACCTATGTCTTATAGGAAGAGTTGCCCTGAAGGAAAGTATCCAAAACTTATCCTCAGAGCCCTCCCTGTGCCTCCCTCTCCTGAGCTCTTGGGAATCTAGCACTCAGAAACACTGGTTTAGTGAGGGGATCATGGAATGTGCGACTGGAGGGCCTGACGGGATCCCAGATTCACCATTTATCACCAGTGAGACTTTGGCAGGTCTCATCTTCTATGGGCCTTGATTTCTTCTTCTGCAAATGGGAGAGCATGATGCACATTGCCCTGGGCTGCTTGAAGGACAAAATCAGTTGAAGAACGTGAAAATTCTTTGCAAGTTAGTTAATTAAGTGGTTAGCTAGTAAATCTCTACTTATTCCTTGAGAGCCACAAATCACTGTAGATATTGATATCGCTATGGATATGGCTATGGATATAGAAATGGATCTAACCGCAGCCCAAGAAACAGAATCTGTGCATTTCTCTGGAAGCTAGAAAGATTAGTTTAATTGTTCAGCAAATATTATTGAGCCGCTCCACAGAGGCAGGTGCTGTGCTAGACTCTGGGAATACAGTGGTGGACAAGGCAGATGTGGTTTAGCTGTGCATTCCTGCTGCCCCCAGCCTGTCCTGCTCATGCAGCAAATCCAGGGGGATATCCTGCACACTTGGATTAGCAGCCCTCAGGCAAGTGGACAGACTCTCAGGAGCCCAGCCAGGGGACAGTATGGTGGTAACACCAGCGCACATGCCCCCAACTCCCTTCACACCAGGGCAAGACCAGAGCCGCCACTGCGCGAAGATAAAGTCTCATCCCTTAAACAAACCTCATGACTCCTTGTTCTCAATCATTAGGATGACACTGGAGCTTAGAATTTACGTGCCTCTCGGAGACTGCTAATTCGATAGGCAAGCAGGTGATCCTTCATTTAAGGACGAACAAGGGGGTGTGTCCACTGGCCCAAATGCAAACCCGCAGGAGCGGTCACTTCAGGAAGAGGTAGTTGTAAATCCCATTTATCCTCAGCAGGCTGTCTTAGCTCATATCAGACAAAAGCTTGCCTTGTATTAAGAAAAACAAGTTCTGGGAGTGTTTCTATCTCGAGGACATTTTCCCTCCAAGGCAGGAGAAGTAAAGTAGCTCATAAGGGTCCAGTGGTAAGATCTGACAGTTAATACAGCTCTTTCACAGTTAACAAGGCCTCTTCACTCCCATTATCTCAATTGCAGCCTCACCATAATCCTGGAACAGAAGACGTTTTCAGAGAAAGAAACTGAGGCGTGGACAGGTTAAGCGTCCTGCCCAAGATCAGGCAGCCGAGGCCAACATGCCAAAGGCTGCAGTGGATGGAGTTGTCCTAGCCATCACAGTCATGCTGGAGGGCATTGGGGTGAAGGTTACGGATGGATGTGTTAGGAAAAAAATCTCCAACGTATCAATGCCTTCCACCAGAGTCTAGAAAGCAGAAGCCCTGCCATTCCTTCCTCTACCATGTCCTCAAGGTACTTAAAGGCATACCTTTTTTTTCCCCTTGTACACCATTGGTGAGAATGTAAATTGGCGCAGCCACTGTGGGAAACACTATGGAGACTCCTCAAAGAAACTTAAAAACAGAACCGCCATGTGAGCCAGCAGTCCCACCACTGGGTGTAGACCCAAAGGAACCATAACCGGGATCTTAAATATACACCTGCGCTCGCACGTTCACTGCAGCATCATCCACAGCAACAAAATGGAAATCATCCACGTGTCATCCAATGAAGCCATGTTTTTGATGTTCAACTATTGCCTGAAAGCAATGGTAAATGGGACCACTCTACAAGCCCTCAGGGGGTGGGTCTCAATGATTTTCAGGCCACACGTCACCTAGGAGATGTCCAAATTTCCCAGGAGGCACCAGCTGAGTGCAAAAAAGCAAATGGTAAAATGAAAGCCCTCTGCAAATTTCTCCTTGTTGCAAAGGAGGCCTGGCTTGAGGCAAGAATCTCCAGGAGCCAAGAGAGAGCTGCTGAAGGGTGACAAGGGCAGGGAGAGGAAAAGACGTAGTCGCCCTTGGAGATCGCATGTAATCCTGGAGCCTCCAGACCAAAAAAGGGCCAGCTGGAAAACCTGCCCCCAGCCGGCCTCCACACCCCTCCCATTCCAGTGGGGCTGAGCAGCTCCTCGGGTGCACAGTCCCAAACAGCACTATTTATTTTTATTTTTTATCCTCTGAGAGCAATAATAGGATTCATCAATAATGTCTTACTTTTAGACTCATTTGGGAAATCAGAAACTTTGCCATGAGAATAGCATTCCTTCCGATCTACTTTACTATAATATTTTGGACAATGTGATTACAGCTGGATTTCCCCATAAAAACCAAACCATCTGTCTCTGGAAACAGCTTCTAAGGGCCAGAGTATGGCCAAAATTGATGCCGTCAGATAAGCTCAAGAGTCTGTATTTTTTCACCTGTCATAAATATGCACAGTGCCTGGAAAATGAGATCAGTCTTCCTTCCAGCTCTTTCTAGGCTCTCTTGGGACATTGGTCTGCAGTGGTGTGCTGTTTGGAACCTTCGGGAAGCAGAGGCTGAGTTGGAATTGAAAGTGCAAAAGGCTTATTAAGGAATAACATCTCTAATGGGGAGAAGCAGGCCAGGGCAAGGGAGGCCCCAGTCTGTGACCCCATAGAGTTCAGCCAGCCCTGTGCGGGGGGCTCTGAAGCTGAGACTGCCTGTTGGAGAAAAGGCTGACCTTTGTGGCACCACCTTGCTCAGTCACAGTCCAGACGTTCCCTGAGAGAAGAGGGACATTGGCTTGCAAACCAAGAAGGACCATTTATCTAAAAGCTGGAGACTGTCAGCTAAGCACAGTCCTGGCCACTGGTCATCCAGGTTTTTCAGGAAGAGACGTTCGAGCTGTGATGCGCCAGGTCTGCTAAACACGATGAAAGAGACATTTGAGCTTCGCCAGTTGACACAAACTGAGAGGAACATAAAAGCTGTGAGAGAAGGACTCCAGGCCTTTCTGGGCCCAGGAGAGGGTTAGCTATGATTCCTTCTGAGAAATTTACTGCTTAACGGGAGCTAATAACTGCTGCTTATTGAATTCCGTTTTTCATAGGTCATTGGTTGATTCAATACCTATCGAGTACTTTCTATTTTATTTATTTAGTTAATTAGTTATTTTTTTATTAAAGTATAATCGACATACAATATTATATTAGTTTCAGGTGTATAACGTAGCGATTCGATATTTATATACCTTATAATGCGATCAACACAATACGTCTAGTAATCATCTGTTACTGTACAAAGTTATTATAATATTATAGACTATATTCTCTGTGCTGTCTATTACATTCTCATGACTTTTATTTTGTAACTGAAATATATATTCCCCTTCACCTTTTTTGCCACCACCCCCCCACTGTACTCCCTCCCCTCTGGCAAACATCAGTTATTGAGCCTTTTCAATATGTATCTGCTGAGCTCCTTGAATATGGCAAAAACCCTAGGTGAAGGACAGAGGCTACAAAGATTCCCAGGGCTTAAGCCCTGCCCTCAAAGACCCAGCACTTAAACAACAGATAACTTTTAAAATGCAAGAAATTATATAATTGCCATTGAAAAGAGACACTCGAGATTGATCAGTTGACAAAAACTGAGAGGAACTTGGTCAAAGTTGTTAGAGAAGATCTTCTGCAAAGGAGGTGTTAATAGTCTCAGCATACTGGGGAAGAGTCTAAGGCTCAGAGAGGTTAAGTAATTTGCCTTCAGTTGCACAGGCAGAGGCAGATTCAGGTATCAAAGTCAGGTCATCGGACGTGAAAATCCATTATCAGCCCTATGCTGTCTCCTACCCTAATGTGGGTGAATTTGAGATAAATGACATCATTGGCCAGGGAGAGCACGCAGCAGGGTGAGAAGGAGGAGGGATTCTGGGGGAGAGGAATATGGGTCCAGTGCTGGGTTGTCTGTGGACCTCTGAATGGACGTGCCCAGGAGCCAGGTAGAAATCTGCATTTATAATGCAGGTGAGAGACCGGAACTAGGAAGGGGTTTGTGTTAGTAGCTGGAGACCTGCTTGTTTACCATGACGAGCAGCCGGATCGGCTTAGAAAAATACCATGATCTTGAGACTCCAAAGTTTGACTAAATGCCTTGTAGTGTCAAAAAGAGGAGCAGGGTATGTTTTTGCCCCTGGACCGGGGGTGGGGGGTGGGGGTGGGGGTGAAAGTGGGCTAGAGAAATAAGGAGCAAGAAAGAAGGACAGAGACAGATGAGGAAGGCTCTGCTAGCTACGAGCCCTTCCTTGTGACTCCTCAATCTTTGGAAAAACTGCCCAGCGCACACATGCTCAGGATGAGTGGGGATTTCTTGTTGTTGTTTGTTTGTTTTGGTGAAAGCCAGCAAAGGAGACTTTCATGCCAGGCCCACAGTGGCTGACACAGAGACTATGTGCTGAGAGCATGAGCCCAAGCAACGGGACCCGACAACAAAGCCTGAGAATCACAGAAGTCATGGGCAGGGCTCTGGCCTTTCACGGGCTGGAGAATCAAGTCAAATCTACCAAGTTCTCCGTGGAACAGGGAGGCCTGGATGTGTGAGAGCAGGCTTAGGATGGAACTCTAGCCACTGCTTGAGAAGCTGCAATGGAGACCGAATCCAGTGAAGGAGAAAGCAAAGGGACAGAACAGAGGACGGAGGTGACAGTGAGCAGAGGGAACAGCCCGGGGGCCTGGCTCTAGTCTGAACCAAGTGTTGAGCATTAGCTAAATCAACCAAATGCCTCTGGGTCTCATGGTCACCATAGGGGAGCAGGAGACCACACAACCCCAGAGCTTTTCAATTTATGATGCCGTTGGCTTTGGGGAAGAGTGAGCAGGAAGGTAGGAGCAGAAGGAAGAGCTACATGTCCTGGACACAAAGAGGAGAGACACAAAGTGGTGACTTCCAGTGCTGCCAAGTCCTGAGACTAAGAAGGTCATGGACAGAGCCTCCCACTGGGAAAGGGGCAGTGCCTTCTGGGAGTGTAGCAGGGCCAGAGGGCCATTCTCCTGTCTAGGAGATTGAGTGTCCACAATTTTTCTTTAATAAGGTGCCAAGTATAGTTCAGTTGGCAAAGTGTCTCTGTACCAGACCTGAGTGTCCAGCCCTGACGTGTACGCAAGGGCTGCACATTCTGTCCTGGCTGCTGACCCATTTCTCAATGCCAGGTGACAGGAACCTCACTGCTCAGACTCATGGCCCCAGGGATAATTAGGTTCTGATCATGCAGCTCTGGAAATGATGATCTTCTCTCCTGAATGGATGAAGGACTCCCAGGAGGTGGGAGGGATGCGACCTTGTGTGGCGAGTCTCTTTTCTGTCACTCTGACTTTGGCTATTCCAGCAGGCTCTCCGCTGTCCCCCGCTGTACTGTCTCCAGCCAAAGAAGATGTTGGGCAACTTCAGACACAACTTCATGAGCCCAGGAGGGCAGACCGAGCGACACTGAGAAGACCCCCAAATCACTGACAAATCCGTTCCCAACTCAGATGCCACAGCAGCTGAGATGACACAGACTCCTTTGTCAGTTCTTCTCTTGGGAGGAATAATAGCCCATTGCCCATTTTCACTCAGCAATGGTTCACCTATCACTTCGTTAAGATCTTTTCTCAGGTGTCTGGTCCCCAGCAAGGCCTTCCCTGCCTCCATTACGCAGCTTTTTCAACATTGTTTTACTCGTTAGAATGTGATCTCCATGAAAGGCAGAGACCTTGCCTGTCTTATACTCTGCTGTCTAGAAAAGCTCCCGGCACTGAATGGTCACTCAATAAATACTGGTGAATGAGTAGATGAGCAGATAGCATTGCGATGGTACGTTTCTGGGGGAAGCCAAGGGCAGACACCATGATGTTTGGTTCACTGTTCTAGTCCTATTGCCTAGCACAGTCCCTGACCCATCAGAGACTTTCAAATATTCATCAGATGAATAAATAAAAGCAAGCAGGAAGGACTGATATCCATCCATCCCAGCATCCACATAGTGTGACCGAGGAAGAGGCCCAAACAAGCATTGGGATTTGGAGCACCTGGAATGGTCACTAATGAAGAGGAAAAACTCTATGAAGAGAAGTCAGGAAGAATTGAAGATGCTCAAGGCCCCTGGAGTCATTTAGATCTCTGGTCTAAGATGATGAGGAGGTTCCCATCACACAGCATGAAGATTGGCTTCTGAAATTCTCCTTCACCATAGGGAGGATAGACTCTGTCTCTAACTGGCCCTACAATCTTAATCTCTCTGGGCTCTATAAAAGTTATTGAATGAATGAATGAGTGAGTGAGCAAATGAATGAATGATAACACTATGCTATAAGAACTTGCAGTGGCTCTAACCTTCGAAAAAGCATTGAGTTAGAAGGGTATTAGCCTGCATGAAAAATTAGATTACCTCAAAGACATTCTTCTAGGAAATCTTGCCATTTGCGACAACATGGATGGACCTTGAGAGTATTACGCTGAGGAAGACAAGTCAGACAGAGAAAGTCAAATACCATATAGTTCCATTTATATGTGGAATCTAAAAACAAAACAAAATAAAACAAACGAACAAAACGACAAGAACGAACTCACAGACACAGAGAATAGACTGATGGTAACCAGAGGGGAAGGGCTTGGGAGGGGGTGAAATGGGTGAAGGAGATCAATTGCATGGTGATAGATGGTAACTAGACTTACAGCCGTGAACACAGTGTAGTATACAGGACTGCCACATTAGAATGTTGCACTCCTGAAACACATATATATTTTACCACAATTAAAAAAAAATGAACGCAAACAAAAAAGACATTCTTCTAGTGCTAACCATCTACATTTCCATTTTCAAAGTGTAGAAGAGATTTCTTCTCAAGTTAAGGAAGCAGGTGTATTTAAAGGCAGCAGGGCTCAGCTTGGAAATAAATATATGGATCTGCTTCTCTTCCCTCCTCTTTGTTCTGTCATCTTTGCAAGAAAGGTTCTCAGCTCAGAGTGTCAGGTTCACATCCTGTGTTTGGATGGAGGAGGATTTCTCTTCTGAGCACAGAGGTTCAAATCTGGTGGGGTTTGCTGGGTGTATACTCAATAAAATCCTGGTGTGGTTGTAGGGGTTCTCATCTCTCTTAGCCCAATAAAAACTGGTCCTGTTGCCTGTCATGAAAAGGACATTTGAAAGTCACAGCCACCACTAACTCATGGGGGTATACTGGAGCTGCTTCATTTGAGTGATAACTGGAGAGTATTTTAGTAATTTGAAATCATTAAATTTGTTAAGGGGCTCATCTCACCTTCCAAGTGCTCCTGAATTACTTACATCCCTGTTTATTAGGTCATTTTCTTTAAGATTTCATTTATATACAATGTTCCCATAAACCGTTGACTTGTTTTTGATTTTTCTTTACTATTCCATGTCCATGGTTTTGTATTGCAGCACCCCCCAGCAACCAGGGGTGGGACTGCAGGGCATAATTGACCCCATAGGATTTGAATGACATTGCCAGAGAAATGTTTTATTTGGACGTTTGGTGTGTCGTTATTGACTAAGGCTCAGGCCAAGAGCCATGTTTTTTGTCTACCTGATTAGAATGGTTTGCACAGACCATTCCCTCTGCCTGGAGCCCATCCACAGCCTTCTCGCCCACTCCCTCACTTAACTAAGCCCTAATGATTCGCTAGATCTCAGTTCAGCCGATGAGAGGGACCGAGAGAGATGGGAGGACGGCGGAGAAAGAAGCTGGCGGTATTTCCTCCCTCCGTCTCCACCTCAGGTGATGTCTCCCACCCCAGAAGTGCCCCATGGTTCCAGCTTCTTGTAGGTGACCCTGACTTCTGACCACCACCTCCTCCCTAGCGATGGTCATGGCTTCTTGGCTGCTGCCAGTCTCTGAATCACCTCTCTGTCTCCTTTGGACTTCTTAGCTTCTCTATCAGTGGTATGACAAATTCCTTGAATAAATTCCCTTTCTATGAATACCCAAAGTGCTTTCCGTTTCCTCGTTGGACTCTGATTGATATCGTTCAGGAGAAATTATTTTAAGTAGACTTTGGAAGAAAATAGACACTTATTTCAATAATACTGTTATTGTTCAAATTAGTTCTGAAATTTCTTTCTCTTGGGGAATTATCTTAAAACCAAGTTTTCAAGCCAGAAAAGAACACCAGCATATTAACTTTCTGGAGCTGCTACAACAAATTACCATGAACATGGTGGCTTAAAACAAAAGGAATTTATTCTGTTAGTTCTGTAGGGCAGAAATCTGAAATCGAGGTGTCAGCAGGTCCGTGCTCCCTCTGAAGGCTCTAAGAGAAAGCCCTTTGTTGCCTGTTCCAGCTTCTACTGGCTCTAAGCTTCCCTGGCTCATGGCTGCATCGCTCCGGTCTCTGCCTCCATCTTCAGAGAGCCTTCTCCTCTTTGCTGCCTCCTCCATCTGCCTCTGTCATGTAAGGCACCTGCCATGGGATTCAAGGCCCACCTGGATAATCCAGAATGGGATCATCTTGGGATCCTTAACTTAATTACCTCTGTAAAGACTCTTTTTCTAAAAAAGGCCACATTCACAGGTTTCTCAGATTAAGACATAAACAGATCTTTGGGGGAGGGGACACTATTCAACCTGTACAACCATTTTCATCGCTTTAGCTCTCTCTGTCTCTGTCTCTCTCTGTCTCTCTCTCTGTCTCTCTCTGTCTCTCTCTCTGTCTCTCTCTCTCTCTCTCTCTCTCTCTCTCTCTCTCACACACACACACACACACACACACATGCATTACTCCATTTGATCGTCAACTTCATGAACCCAACTTAGCTCTCACATTTTTTGCTGTTTCCAAAAATTAAATCAACTCTTAAAAGATGAGGAATGTCTTCTATGGCCAATAATGGAAAACCTTATCATGGCAGCATAAATAGAGAGGAAAAACGACTTGCTGACATCCACAAAAGTTGGTCATTCGAACTCTGTCTCTCACCACGGCTGACTCCTCCAGTCAACAGAAAAGGGATTTGGGTCTCTGTACTTGAAAAGCATGCTCAGGACCCTTCGTACTCCTTCTCTGCCCTCACTCAGCAGTTGCTTTTTCTGTTTTTAATCCAAATAAATGTTTTCTCAATTATTCTTAGCATACATTAATCTGCCAAGTTAAATATAGTTAAGACAGCTATTTATCGGCCCTGTGATATTTTTAAGAGTAAAGGGAGGTCCTTCACAAAGGCATAATTTTTCACAGAATCATCTGAAGGCTTAATTTTTAGGTTTTTTTTTTTTTTTTTTTTTTTTTAGTCCTGGCTCAAGTCAATGAATAACAAACAGTGACGTAAATGAAGACTTTAGATGACTTTACCGAGATTATACTCCGGTTATTGGTTCGAAGCGAATAGAATTCTTTGCTGAAATATAGTAGCACTGACTAATGCTCACCAAGAATAAACTGGAATGAGCATTAGATGTAGAAATAGAACAAGTAATTGCCCTGAGTTAAAAAAAAAAAAAAGATGTGCTTTGTAGATGAATCAAATTCCACATAATTTTTAATGTAAGGGAGAAGCAAGTTTCTATTTAGAATATTTGTAGAGTCTTTAGAAAGTGGGAGAAAGGAAAAGCCAGCTTTCAGAGCTCACCCTAGTGACCAGTTAAACAGCGTCTCTCCTTGTGGCTATTGCTGGTGACGGCTTGCTTCACTAAGTAGAGATACCAGAAAGAGGTTTTACAGCATTAATTAAAATGTAAAGAAGAAAGAGCCCCTAAAATCTTCTCATTTCCTTTTCTAAAACTGTGAGTAGCAAAATATGTGACTGATCATGCAAGAATATGGATTGTTCTAGCAAAACACTAATCTGACACATATTTTATGAAACTCATAATAGACTTGCTGTTGATGAATTAAAGCTACCAGCCACCGAGGCCATTATATTCATCTCCAATATTTGCAACAACCCTGCCCTTTTATAGATAAGAAAATTAGGATGCAGAAAAACAAAGACTTTACCCAAGGCCACAAATAGAATTACCTCAATTCCAAAATGCCATTGACTGTGGGACTCGCCATTGATTTCATAACTGCTTTACAGGGACCAACAAAAAACACACTTCATTAAATGTACAGCTCTGTTGTAAGATCAATTGCGCTTTCAAAAACATTAAAATTTGAAAGAAAAAAAAGAGCATCTGAAATACACGGAAAATATGGCAGAACATCAGCCCTGAGGAAAGGCTTTCTATCAAGGTCTTTCTGGTCATAAGACCCAGGCTCTCTCCACAACAGTTTGCTCGCTCTCTCCTCTGTGCATCAGGGCCAACGATGGCAGGTCACACTGAGAACCAGAACCCATACAACAAAACCACATTTTTAGTCCTCTCCATCTCTTGTTAGGTATCATTGATACATCAACTTCCTTCTCAAAAGGTGTGAGCCAGACCTCGTGCCATGCCCCAGTGGGGCGGCAGAGAGAACTCTGTCCCGTGAAGCTTATGCATGGGCTAGAGGGTGTGAGGACAGTGGAGGCAGAGGCATTACCGGGTCGTCATCTGGACCCACAAGAGGTAGCGCTCGGGTGTGTGGTGTGCGGGAGAAGCTCTCAGCTCCCTGGAAGCCTCCCTAAGGAGGTCTGGTCTCCCGGAGGAGACCGCGGACAGCATTCCTGATGTGACGTCTGGGAAGAGTTACCTTTGCTCAGAGAGGAAGGAAGAACGTGGTCAGCAGAGCTGGGTGTGTGCAAAGGCCCCGCAGCGACAGTAGGAGGGGGACAAGGACTTGGAAGCGGGCAGGCCTTACTGGAATGCAGGGAGCGAAGAGGCTGGCCAGGGGCAGGGGTATCACAGAGGGTGTCAAAGGCCTCTAGGCCACCGTCCAAAGCAGCAGGGAAGATTAGACTCCGGAGCCCGGGTCCAAGTCGCCACTCCATCACTTACTAGCTGTGTTACTTAATCTTTCTGTTTGCTCATGTGAAATATGAGGACATTAATGGGAGAATTAAATTAATTAATACCGGCGTGTGTAAAACTTTCTAGAACAGTGTTTGGCACACGTTCATTGCCATAGACATATTTGCTATCATTCTAAGAGCTATAGGGACACAGTGCAGCTTAGAAGCAAGAAGGTGACATCATCAGGTTTGGATTTCAAAATGGTCATTCTAGACTCCACATTGAAAATGGATTATAGAGAGGCAAGACACTGTGGGTTGGCCACAGGCTAAATTCTATCCATTACCTGTTTTTGTAAATAAAGTTTTATTGGCACACGACCGTGTATAATTAGAATGGTGGCAATCGTGCAGGTGAGACTTGAAAAAGAATGGTGGTGACAAGTGGACAGAAAGAAGAGATAGGGGGCAAAATCAACAGGAAAGAGAAAGAGGAAGGTCTCATCTCAGTTAGTGTCATCATTCTTCCCCCTCGACCCCTCGACAGCTAAAAAAAAAAAAAAAACTGTGAAAGGAAACTCAGAGACGAAAGAAGTCTATTTACAAAGAATTGCAAGAAAGCTAGAAAAAAAAAACAGGTATTTTTTTTTAAAAAAACCTGCAAAACTGCCAAGGTTACCAACTTTCCATTTGTCTCTTCATGGTGGAATAAGAGCAATTTTCCGATGTGATTTTCATCTCCACATCTGTAGAAATCAGCATTGCGCAAGTCAGAGATAAAGGCATTTTGCTAGGTAATCAGCAACTGTCAAGAGATGCTCAAGGACTCATTTATTTTGGGTACTAGGACTAGACAGGGTGATCCTCCTCCTTTGTTGTTTTCTTTTGTTGTTGTTTTATCTCAGGATGCAATGTGTTTGATATTTTTTTCTCCGATGGGGCATGATGGGCGCACGTATTTATTCTTTGTGGAAATGTGCAGAGGGTCAGTTTTGCTTCTACACTCCCTGTTCTTCACACCCTTCTGTCGCCTGCAGTGCTGAGGGGCCTTCTGCCCTGTACACCCTTCTCCAATCTTTTCTGGGTCCTCCTACCATCTAGATGGTCTCCAACGAGCACCCTGTGCTCTTCTCTGGTACTGGGTTTCCTGGCGTGAAACAGGCAGAATTCGGGGACATGCGGGGAAGGTAGTTGGAAAGACTCTGGCCATGATTCAGAGTCCTAGTAAGGTAATGTAGCGGATTGAACAGTGTCCCAAAAATTCATGCCACCTAGAGCCTCAGAATGTGACTTTATTTGGAAATAGGGTCTTTGCAAGTATAATTAAGGATCTTGAGAATCCAATGACTGGCATCCTTATAAGATTTGAAGACACAGAGAAATACAGAGAAGATGATGTGAAGATGGAGGCAGGGATTGGAATGATGGGTCAATGAGCCAAGGAAGGCCACGAGCTAGTCCAGGAGCTGGGAGAGGTAGGGAAGGATTCTCCCTGAGGACTTTGGAGGGAGCATGGCCCTGCTGGCACCTTAATTTCGGACTTCTGGCTTCCAGAACTCTGAGAGAATAAATTTCCGTTGTTTAAGCCACCAAGTTTATGGTAGTTTGTTATGACAGCTCTAAGAAAGTAATACAGATGAAGTGTTGACACGAGGGATGGAGAGGGATTCAGAAGAATGACAGAGGGACCAGTGGTGCCAAGGAGAGGAAGACAGGATCTGAACAGAAACCCTCTATAGCTCCCATGATTTTCAGGACCCCCTAAGCCAGAGTATGATTTCAGACACATAAAGAAGACTGTTGAACAATTAAATAAAACTTAGATGGTATGGAAAAATATCACTGTCCACTAATCCCTTTTATTTCCTTCTTCCTCTTTATGATAGAACTGCTCCTGCCAAGCATTAGCTGGGCAGATGGCCATCTAGCTAGAGACTGCATTCCCCACTCTCCTTTGCAGCTGGATGTGTCCACATGACTAGATTTTTACCAATACTAAGTCAAGGAATGTGACATACGCAACTTTGGACTCTACAACAACTGGACACATTCTCCCCTTCTCTCTTCCCATGAGCTAGAATGCAAAAGTGATACCAATGAGCCAGCTTTAACCAGGCAGACAAAAGGCAACCCTCTAAGCCTGCGCTAATAGGAGCATCACTGGCCACGCGTGCTACCAAGCACTTGAAATGTGGCTTGTCCAAACTGAGGTCTGTGTAAATACATAATACACACTGGATATCACTGGATATCAAACACTCATTAACAAATATATATATATAAAATAGCTCACTAATATTTATTTTGATTACATGTTGAAATGACAAACTTTTAGACGTCAGTTAAATACAATGTAATATTAAAATTAATTCCACCTGTCTCGTTGTCCTTTTTTAATGTGGCTACTGGAAAATTTAAAAACATATGTGGCTCGCATTATATTTCCATTGGACAGCCTTGCTCTAGAGTGGAGCAAACAAAACCACCACCCACAGGCTAAATTCCGCCCATCACCTGTTTTTGTAAATAAACGTTTATTGGCACACAGCCACGTCCATTTGTTTACGTATTATCTCCAGCTGCTTGAGTGCTACAATGGCAGAGTTCTGTAGTCACAACAGAGTCCATTGGATCACAGAGCTGGAAATATTTATTGTCTGGCTCTTTACAGAAAATGTTTGCTGACTCCTGATCTAAAGGTTGATCAGCTTCAGTAGAGAAGCGGCTTGGGTCCCGAGAACCAGGTCTCGACAGACCAGAATTCCCCAATCTGCACCATCTTACTACAATTAAAGTGTCACGTGAGAGAAAAGTAAGTTTAAATCTTGGGCAAGGCTCTGTATTTTTTGGTATCATTGCAATAGTTTAGCATTTACCCTAAAAAATTATGGGGAGCCCACAAGATGAAGCTGCAGTGAGAAGTCCCCAAAGATGAGCTATTTAGGGTGAGATAGTGGAGCACAAGATAGGAAAAAGCATTTCTTAAGCTTTGCTGAGGGGTTTGGGCCCAGAATGTTAACTCAGCACAGACCACGAGCCTGTAATGTAGGGTCAGAACTTCATCTGGGGTTGGCATCTAATTCTGAGAAAACCAGTGGATAATAGGGGTCATGGAGGTTAATTGCCAGTTTTTACTCAATGGTCACACTCTTGGCATTTTAATCCCCTTTGTCACCAGGCTACTGCTCATTTAAAGCCCTCAGTAATAATGACAGTGCTATTTAGAAACAAGCTCCAAAACGTGCAACCACTCTCTTTCCCAGGCTTAACCAAGGCTGAATATCTAGACTGACCAGTTGACACGACAGTGCTTCCAAATGGGAAATGTCCAAACCCATAAGCCGGGTGGTCTTTTCTCTCCCCTGCCTCCTAGGCCCGAGCTCCCCCTTGCATCCCACCCGCCTGCCGACTTTAAACAGAAGCATGTCCCTTTCACACCACATTTGCAGTGCAGTTATTTACCTACATTCCCAATGACAGCAGTGCCTTGAATAATAAATTCTCTCTCTGACATGCCTGAGAAGGCAGCCTCTGTAAGGATATTTTTGGCAGAATTAACCTATAGACTGAAGGCCTTATTACTGGACACAGCTTGTAGCCCTACAAGCCAACCCCAACCTTCTTCTTTTCTCTTATTACATGAAGAATGTCACAGTAATATGTAGAACTGTTTTCATGGGCATTCAGGTCAGCAAAAGGTCACCTATTAAAGGGAGGCAAAAATGTATGCAGGATAGAGTGCTCTGCACGTGTGTGCATACGTGCATGTGTGTGGGTGTGCATGCACAACCGGTCTCCAGTGTCCAAAATATCCACCCATTTCAAGGAAGGGCTATTGTAGATATTCACAGAAAATCCACATTTTGAGTTTGACCACCAACTGTACTCTCTTATCCGTAGCAAATTCAGAGCGGGTATTTCATGAACTTATTTCTCCCATGTTCACTATGGAAGAAATTTGATAGAGAAAAGGCTAGAACAGGGTAGATACTAGAAACATGTGGACATCTGCCTGCCCACCTCAGGGTTTTGGAAGTGGACTGGTCTTCCTGGACACATTCCAGGGAAGACCAGAGATTTTATTTTCATCGGATAAGGCTGGCAGCCGCTTGGAAGGTATTCTTTCAGAATTCTTAATGTATGAGGCAATCACTTCCTCAGTTCCCATTTTTACTGCCTTCCTCCTTCATACCCCTTGCATTCTCAAAGGTAAGTGTCAACTGTATTCTAATTATTTGTTCCCATTTGTCTCAAAAAATTAAAAATACAGAAATTAAGTCTATGGTTATCCTCACCTTGACAGTCCTGCTTTTTCATGCCTGTCTAATCTTCCCCCCACCTCTACGTTGGGCCGAAGCTCAGCCAGCCTTGGCTGGCCTCTCGCTGGAGCCTGCTAACCGTCCCTCTGCTTCCAAAATGCCTCATGAACTTCCTGAAACAGAATGACTCCTACCACAACTCTGTTTATAAATTTTAATTGACTGTCCATTGTCTAATTTTCAGGATGGTACTAAAACCCCTGACCTCAATTGACTTCTCCCCTTTCACCTTCCCTCCCTCCCCCAACACATGCAACCTAGGTTCTTACCACATCCAACTCCTTGCTGTTCCTTAAATGTGTCCTTTCAGACCTCCCCACATTTACACATCTTTCTTCAGCCTGGACCTTCCTCTGCCTAGTAAACTCCTATTCATCCTTCAGGACCCAGTTTAAATTATTGCATGACGTGAGATGCTATGATTGTCTGTTACACAGCAAAGCTGCCTAAGACAAGCTATTTTCAAATTTCGAATTTTCACTATAAGTCAATAAGCAGAGATGCTTATCTACTTGGAATATGGAAAGTGGTATAGATGCTGTTGATTTTGTTTTTCTCAAAACTTTTCTCTGATTTGGCATCAGTAAAGATGGATGGCTAGAATACCGGGCAGTGAGAGGGCAAGACCACAAATTCTGATATATAGATGTGAACAAAAGTCGTAAAGCTGGGCAGAGCACCAACAATACTAAGAAGAAAAGTGCCAGAAAACTTTCCACATTCTGAACTTAACAGGACAGTGAGGTAAGTGCTTTTTACCCAACCACTGAAACAGAGTAGGTTAGCTCCCTCTGATACAGAGCAGAGCGAAGACAAACATACTTTTTTCCTGTTATTTTCTTTTCCAGCTTGACAATTACTTATTTCTAAATGGAGCAACTAAGGAAATGAGATAAGGAAAGGCAACAAGTGAAAAATCAACCCACAGAGGAAGGCAAATTAACAGACTCCCATGATTCTTCTTTGTGGGCTCCCATATCCAGCAGCCTGGGAATGGCTAAGTGTTTGGGGAGCCAGGGCAGGTGAGCGAGCAGGCCACCACCAGTCAGGCATTGCGCAATTTCATTAAAGACCGGGAGGCGACATCGGCCATCGATTCTGTCTTTCCCAGAACTTTTTTCTGACTCGGCACTTTGTGAAGATAGATGGCTGGAATACTGGGCCGTGAGAGGGCAACGAGGAACATCACAGATTCTAAAACACACCAAGCCACTGGGTCTCGGATTGGGCCAGATTATCACATTAAAGGGAAAATAGCAAATATATAGAAAGATGATTTAGGAATGCTGAGCTCCTGGCTTCAACACTCCAAATTAAGATTCAGCAAATATGGAAGAGGCTTTAAGAGTTTTGCTTTGGGAATAGAAAAAGCCAGGTTAGGTTCTGATCTCAGAAGTTAACTGACTGTAAATTCAGACAAATTACCCAACCTCCCTATGACTCAGCTTCAGAGAAAGGGATAATGAAGAATACCCATTTCCAAAGACAATTTTGAGGTTAAATGAGATAATGTATATAAAGTGCTTTACCTTACAGTAAATATTTAAGACATCTTGGCTGCTACTATTTTTGGTGCTGTTTTATTATTATCGGGTGGGTCGACGGAACTGATCCATGCCTTTGCATGTGCTGTATTTTCCACCTGAAATGTCTTTCTGTTTTGTCTCTTCACCCTCTTTAACACCTACTTCTCCTTCAAGACCTAAGTCAAATGCTACCTCCTCCAGGAAGCCTTCCCTGACCCCCACAGGTCTGAGTTAGCTAAGCCTCCTCTGTGTTTCCATGGCATCATGTTCTTATGCTTATAGCGCGTGCCACATTGTATTGTGTTTACCACTTTGCTTAGTGGACCACAAGCAACTGCAAGACAAGAACTGGGTCTTATTCATCTACCTCTCTAGTCCCCAGGACATAAGAGGTGCTCAAAAAATGCCTGTTGAATAAAGGAATTATATAGTATAACTTCAAGTCCCTGGATAACTCCTCCTGCTTCCAGAAGTACCTCTCCCAGTTCATTAAATTCTACCAGCAGAGCCTTTCCTTCTAGCCTAAGACTCTGATCCCATTCAAGTTCTATATATACCTCCTCCTGCCCCCTGACATCTGAATGCATGTGGCGGGTGCTCAAAAAATATTTGAAGAATCAAACTGCTTTAGAGATTGAGTCCTCTAGGAACAAAAAAAATTCAGACATCAGCATCAGAAGGAAGGGGATGGTGGGGAGAAAACAGAAGGTACCTTCTCACTGGAGACCTCTCACTAAAACAGAAACCCAGCTGCTCCCAGACAAGACGAAGTTCAAAGAAAGAGAAGGTTTTTTCTGGGTCCTCTGCTTTTCCCTAGGGTGTCGTTTTCTCCTCCAGACCTTGCAGACCCCCTAGTTAATCTCCTGAGCAAATTTCCTGGTGCCTTGGGCTGCTCCATGCTTTCAAGAGGACAGACGTTGCTGATGACCAATACTTAAGCCACAAGAAAGGTGATTTGAATAAAGGAAAAGCATCTATAGAGTTCCAGGTGCTTCACACACAATTCGCTAATTCCTCCAGTAATTCTGAAACGTAGATGTTATTAGCTCCATTTTATAGATGATGAAGGTGAGGTTCAGAAAGATTAACACCTTGTTCAAAGTCACACAGCAAATAAGTCGTGGAGCATGCACACCACAACACCGAACATCTAAGAGGCCCTCTGTGAATGCAGCTGTTTTGTTTGCTAAATCTGGCCACCCTATTCTATTTCAATGGTTGAGTAAAAAATACCTCGCTGGTCCGTTAAGTTCAGAATGAGAAAAGTTTTCTGGCATTTTCTTCTTATTCAGTATTGTTGCTGCTCTATATCCAGCTTTGCTTTTCTGTTTCCAAGTTCCCAGATTTATGTGTTATCTTTTGGTCATTTTTCTACACTCTCCTCTTCGAAGTTTTAAAAAGGTTATCAAGCACCAAGCTTGCTCTATGTCTGTTGACACATGCTGTATTGATATAGAATAGAAAAGAAATACTGTGTTGAAACATTTTTTTTAATGCACACACACTCACTCAACAGGAGATAGTGGTGGGTGATATGCTAAGAAGAAATGACATTATGTTTAGACCAAAGACTGAGAAATGCAGTCTTGCTGGGTGACAGCCAGTCGAGACAGCCCTACCTAATGGATAGTGTAAGCATTGTTTGGGGACATTTACTGCAGAATACAATGAAGTAAAGGCATTAAAGGTGAACAAAATATCATCCTTCATAGGCAAAAACAAAGGCAGTGACAGAAAATAAATTGCTGGAGAAGCATCTCTTAAAGAAGAGTAGGTTTAAACATCCTGACTTGAGTGCCAGAAGCTGCCAGAATTTTTATCAGCTGGAGGGATGGATCTCAGCAGAAGAAATTTGTTTTATTTTTCTTTTGAGATGTGGCATGATGTAGAGAAGGCTGGTTGGCTGTGGAGAGACATTTAAATGATTAGCTTCCTTTACCAAAGTAAGTACTTATTTTTTTTTTTTTTTGGCATCATTACATTTAACCTCAAATAAATAGTTTGGGAGCAATATAAGGTAATCCGATAGTAGTAGAGTGTAACGCAGAAGACCACAAAATTTGGTATCAGAAAGAGCTAAGGTCGAATCCTGACTCCAGTGACTATTAGCTATGAGATCATGGTAAGTTATTTTACCCCTGTATATTAGGCAAGATGGGATAGGTTCTGCTACAGTAAAAATGTGCCAAATAGCTTGGTTTGGTTTCTTGTTCATGTGCCAATTTGATCGATGCAGGTTGGGCACCAATTCTTGGTGGCTCTGCTCCAAGCAGAGACTCAAAGATTTGGCTCCTCCCAAATTTTGACAATGCCACGTTAACCATGTAGACTCTATGATTGCTATGGAAGGGGAAGCGAGTGTGGTAAACAGTATGGGGGTTTTAGGGCCAGGCCTGGAAATGATATGCATCACTTCTGTCCATTTGCCATTGTCCAGGCCCAGCAGCATGGTCCCACCTGTCATAGAGGCTAGAAAAGGTGGTCATCCAGTATGAGCACATAGAATCATCCCTGCCACACTGTCTAAGCATCTGTGCAATGAAGGGGTTGCAGCAGGACCTACTGAGATGGTTTCTGTGTAACTAGTTGCTCATACAAAAGTAGTTATTATTATTATTTAAATTTGAGCTGATATAGGTACAATTAATCTGTCATAAAATTAGGTCTGGGCTGTAGTCAGATTCATAGAGAAAGTAGAATGATGGTTACAGGAGCTGGGAGCGGGTAAAGGGGAGTTACTCTTTAAAGGGCACAGAGTTTTAGTTTTACAAGGTGAAAACATGCTCTGCAGATGGATGGGGATGATGGTTGCACTACAGTGTGAATGTACTTAATGCCACTGACCTGGGCACTTAAAAATGTTTAAAATGGTAAATTTTATATTATATTTTACCACAATTTAAAAAAATAAATAATTGTTTAAAAAATTAGGTATACGTTAACCTGGCTCTAGAACATGGTGAGAACAGTGGTGTTTGTGTCAAATGGTAGTCAGGTTGGTTCTGGACCTAAATTTCTGAGGAAATGAAAGAGTTTTAGATAATTTGCTCTCTTTGTGTTTTATCTAAGGAATCATGGTGTTTAAAGTTCTTAAAGTCTGTCTGCAAGGTAAGGTCACTTATTAATAGAAAAGAATGAAAGATAAAGTCGTAATAATCCCAGCCTTCCTTTTCCCAGGCTCTCCCAACATGCTCGCTGGCTCTCCTGCCTCCCAGTCTACGTCAGTCTGGGCCGCCTCAGGGCTTAATCCTAGCTCCAGATCATCCAGCCGAAGTTCCCACCCTGGCTGCATATCAGATTCACCTGGGAGCTTTAAAAATATATAGATACCCAGGCCGCAGCTCAATTCAATTAAATCTGCCCCTCCAGGGTGGAGCCTGGGCACCAGTGCTGCTTTAAAAGCTCCCCAGCTGATTTTAATGTGCACCCGGGCTGAGAAGCGCTGAATAGTCTGTTCTGGCTTCTTCCCAGCTGCCTTTCTGCAGAGCTCCGAAAAGCAGGGCACTTCAAACCAGAGTCAGGCTTAAGCCTCATCTCAGGTCCCTCCAGTGTGGTCTCAGGCACACCGGATAACTTCTTTGGTCCTTAGTCTTCTCATCTGTACCCTGGGGGCAATGAGAATGGATGGGATAATATGTGGGTACAGTGCAGTGCCTGGCAGGCAGTTGAAGTGCTTACTGCACGATGGGACATGTTATTATGAATGCTTCCGGGGACTATCGCTTCCTGGTGTGAGGACGAACTTGCTATTTTCCCACGGGAGTTCTTTAACTTGCAGTTTGTTGCCAGCTCCATCGGATTCTGTCAAAGGGGAGGAAGGGGCGTCCCCTTTTTGTCCCTTAACATGCCCCCTCCCCTAGCCAGCCACCTGCTGCTCTTTGGCACATTCTAAATCCTATTAAGCAAAACCAAACACAAATAAAAATGATTGAATACAGATTTCTTCCTAGCATGCACAGGCCAAGAAGTGTGACGGAAAGTTTTTTAAGGGGTGGGGATGGTGCCTTTAACCACAGCTCACTGGCATTTGTTCAGGCTGATTTGAAGCTTAGGAAAGGAACGCATTATTGAGTTGGTGCCCATCTAAGTTAAACCGGGTTTGGTTCTTAATCTCCCTAAATTAACCAATCAGACAGGCCAAGGCAAGAGGCATGCAGGGGCCAGGCCACTGGAACTGGTGGGAACGTCAAGGCAGCTGGGGCACAGAGGGGTGGAGGCTGGGAACATGCTCCAGAAGCTAGCCTAGGGATGGAGTAACCTTGAACTTGGTCAAAGCAGGAGGAGAGGCCCAGAAGCAAAATTGCCAGGATCCTATGACCCTCAGCCTGCTCCCAGACATTGTCACAAGCATGAGTTTTATTCTTGCTTTCTTTGTTATACTTAAATGTAAAATTGAATTCAAGTCTAGCCATCACCTACCAGAGTTCTTTTCTTGGGAAGGGTCCATTTGGGGGTAAGGTGGAGGAAGCTGGAGACTTATAAATAATCCAGATCATCTCCAGAGGATCCTTTGCTGCCCGGTTCTTATCGGACAATGCTGACAAGCCCATTGTCTGAGACTCCAAAATCTCCCAGGAAATCATGCTTGGCATGTTTCCTCCAAGGTGCTACCCACACCAAGGCACCTCCTGCCACCCTTCCAAACCCATTCTCTTCTAGTCTTTGGGAACTTCCCTCCTGGCACTTGCCACTTTGAGGTCACTCATTTAACTGCTCAGTGCCTTAGTTTCCTTATCGATAAAGTGAAAACAATTGCGTCTTCCTCGTGGGGTTGCATCATAGCAGAGGACAAGTGAGTTCATATAAAGCCCTTGGCACGGTGCCTAGCACAAAGTGCCGCACATGCGTTAGCTTTCGCTAACACTCAGAGGGCCCCCCACCCTCAATACCTCCTCAGCCCCCACATCCCTCGTCCCCCTTCTAGCACTTAGGCTCCTACTCCAAGCTTTCAAAAACAGAGGCCTCTTCCTCTGCCCTAAGGATAAAAAATACCCTTAAGATTCCAAGCTTCCGAGCTCTGCTTCCTTTTCGAGGAAAGGAAAGACAAAAAGAAAAAAAGAAAAAGAAAACCTTTCATTTTTTTTACCAACTCATCTACAAATGCAAGGACAAACAAAAACTAAAACCTCAATATCTCTTTCAGAAGCTGGGAGCTTATGGAAGAGGAGGATCCAATTTCCCAAGAAGGAAGGCAGGGCATTCATTCACTTGTTCACTTTGCATTAAGCGCCTACTGCATACCACCAGTAAGATAGGCCCCCTGCCTTCAAGGTGAGCTCGGCTTCACATTGGGATCACCTGGGGAGCTTCTAAAAGTGCCAAGCCCTCCAGACCCATTAAATCAGAATCTCTTGGGGTGAAACCCAGGGAGCAGTATTTTTAAAGTTCCCCAGAGGAGTCCAATCTGTAGCCAAGGGAAGAGCCAGTGATCTGGTGAGAGAGGCAGATAAAAGATTATTACAATCTGATGTTGCCGGAACAGGCAAGTGATGGAGTTCCATCTCAATAAAGCCGATAAAGACAAACAAACAAACAGGCAAGTGTGGGGGTGACAGGAGCCCAGGGAGGGCAACCTGATTCTGACTCGGGCTGAGGCTAGGACTCAACGAAGATTCCCGAAGTGGGGGAGTATCCTCTCTGCTTAGACATCAGCAGTAGCCAGACACGCTGAGATAATGAAGGGGAAAGTGTTCCCTTAATTCTCATTTGTAAAGCAACAACCCCTTATATTATTGACAGTATAGGACACACTGCATAATTAAGCCTGTTAATGAGTATTAATAAAATTGGCGCATTTTTTCATTCTCAGGGCTCAGGAATAGCTTTTGGTGGTTTGGTTGGAGCCTATCAGGAACTCTGGGGGAAGAGGTCTAGTGTGGGAACAAAAAAGCTAGTCCTGGACCAGAACCCCTCTGTGGCAGCTTCGACTCATCTTTTCCCTCCTCCCTGGGTCTGAGAAGTCACCAGTCCTTAAGTTAGGTCTCTACGATAACCAGACTCCAGACATGGCCCCTAATAAGTCCTCCCTTCCCTGTGCTTGCATGCCACTCCTGACATCAGAGATGGGGTCCGTCTCCTCTCCCTTGGGATCTAGACTGGCCTATGACTTGTGTGGATCAGTAGAAGGTTGTGGAAGCAACTTTCTGAATTTCCAAGTCCAGGCCTGAAAAGGACTAGCACTTGCTACCTCGTCTCTCTGGAGTCCAGATGCTGCCATGCTATAAAGAAGTGCAGGCTAGCTGATGACACGATCAGAGATTATGCACGTAGAGAGTCCTGGGAGGGTGCTATGGACTGAATTGGGCCCCATCCCCCCAAAAAAACTCACGTTGAAGTCCTAATCCCCAGTGTGACTATATTCGGAGATAGGGCCTTTCTGGAAGTAAATAAGGTTAAATGAGGTCATAAGGGTGAGATCCTGATGTGACAGGATTAGTGTCTTTATAAGAAGAGGAAGAGACCAGAGCTCTCTCTCCATGCACGAAAGAGGAGCCAAGTGTACACAGAGCAAGAAGGTGGCTGTCTACAAGCCAGAAAGAGAGCCCTCCCAAGAAAGTAACGCTGCCAGAAATTTCTCGGACCTGCCAGCCTCCAGAACTGTGAGAAAATAAACTTCTATTGTTTAAGCCACTCAGTCCATGGTAGCTTGTTCTGGCAGCCTGAGCAGATTAACACATAGGAGGAGAGGTCAGCCCGGAAGCTCCAGGTCTAGCCCTGCTCCCAGGTGAATGGAGACACATGAAAAACCCCAAGTGAGACCAGCAGAAAATCGCCCAGCTGAGCTCTGGACAAACACATGACCTACGGAATCAGGAGAAAATTTAGAAATCACTGTCTAAGCCACTAAGTTTTGAAATCTTTTGTTATATAGCAATAGTACCTGGAGAAAAAGTCCTCCTCTAGCACCTTTTCTTTCCATTGTATGGCACTGCAGTCTGACCTAGCTAAGCTCATTTGCTCACATCCAATTATTAGCTGGGTAGCTATTAGTAGCCTGCCAATAGGGGTTTTTAACCTGAGAGTCATAGAATTCAAGAAAGTCTGTAAACTTGGATAAGAAAAAAAAAAATGACATTTTTATTTACATTAATCTTTAACTGAAATTTAGCATCGTCCTTAATTATGATATAACAAGCCACACTAGTATAAGAATGCTTATGACTGTCATTAATAGAAATCACAGACTTTTTTCATATCACATTACAATTGTTAGCAAGTATCTTAAAATATTTTTCATGTTTATCACAACCTACTGCTAGGTCTTACTATTTAAGATAGCAATAAAAATTACATATAATATTATAATAAAGTATTTATTAATATTTTGATAACTGTACTTCAATGTAATTCATTTCCTCTGTAATACTAGTATTTTGTGTTATGCATTTAGAACCATTATCTTGCTCCATAGCACTGCTAAAGGGGTCCTTGGCCCTAAAAAGAAATAAAAGTCCTTGAACCAGAAGTAGGTATAGGCCAAAGTTCTCTACTCCGCCAATTTCTCGCCAGGTTGCATTGTGAGTCCTGCCGTAGACATTTATTAGAGAGCTGGCACTAACACAGTTCCTACAACTTATTCTGGAAGCAAGATCAAGTTCTGTCTCCATCGCTTTTAAGGAGTTCCTACAGCACCGCATCTGAAAAGTTCGTTCCGGGAAAATATTCTAGTTTCAGGTTTCAGCCAACTAACATCTAGACACTATAATCCTGCCTTAGGAACTTTTCCAAAGATCATCATAAAAACAGCTTGAATAAGAATAATATAATAATGGCTAATATTTAACTGGGAACTTCCTATTTGCCAGACACTGTTCCAAGTGTTCAACATGAATTAACTCATTAAGTCCTCAAAACAACCAGGTGAGGTAGGCATATTATTATGCCCATGTTACAGGTGAGGGAACTGAGGCTCACAGAGGTTAGTAACTTGTTCAAGGTCACCTAGCTTATAAGTAACAGAGCTAAATGTGGAGCACACCAATTAAGTCAATCTCTGCTGGTAGAACCCAGGTATTTTTCAAAGCTTCCTGCTCATTGATCACGATGTGCAGCCAAGTTTAAGAACTCATGGACTATTAGACTCCCTGGACTCCTGAACTCTGTTCATGCAAGAGCAGAAGTCTCTGTATAATATTTCAAGAGCATCTGCATATCAAAAATACTACTGATTTCACAAATGGAAAAAATAATTTCTAGCACCCATTATGTTAATTAACAAAGCCTCTGATATTGATCCAAGATACAGATAGCTGAAAACTTGTGGTAGTCCCTTCAAGAGGTTGGACTTCTAATCTGAAATGCTAACCAATCACCCCTGGAGTGTTCTGATTAGAACACTTAAAATGTTAATTGTCTCTAGAATATAGAACAAAACTAACCCATGTACATTTGCATATTATAGTATCTCCGTTAAAATATTTAATTAAATTATAGACAACATTACCACCACCTTCACTCCCCTCTTTTGTTGAAAAACCTAACAATTTTCCTCACCAGTTAAAGCTTCCTAAATCACCTAATAATGTTAACAACTCTTTTTCTACCATCAAATCTACATCACGTAACTTCAATATCAGGTGGTATTTCCTTGCCCCTTGAGATCAAGATAAGATCACCTCAAGCTGCCTCGGCCTCCCCTTCATACTTCACCAACACCATTCTGTCAGGGGCTGGGATTTTACTCTAATTGCAATCTAATAAGTTAATCGGCCACAGTTCATGGATGCCGGCAGAAGACACAAGACTCCCGAGTCAGAAACAAAGGGATTTATTACTCATAGCATAGCAAGTAAAAGAGCACGATGTTGGTATTGGTTCCCATTTCGCCAAAGTTCTATAGGAAACAACATGTAGGGGCCCAGACGGATGCTACACATACCACGGTTTTGCATCACAGACAAAGAACATTGCGCTTAGGGATCACGTATTATTCCCTTTAATCTTTCAAATCCTAAGAGGTAGGTATTTCCACCAGCCTCATCATCCTTCAACTTTACAGAGGAGGAAACTGAGGCACAGAGAGCTACAAACAGTAGAGCTGTGACTCAAACCCTGCCCCGCCCCTATGCTAAGCAGAATAATGGGTTCCCAAAGGTGTCCATGCCCTAATCTCCAGATATGTTACCTTGTATGACAAAAGGGACTTTGTAGATGTGATTAAGTTAAGGATCTTGAGACGATTACATTCTGGATTATCTGGCTGGTCCCAAATGCAAGGATCCTTATAAAAAGAAGGTTAGAGTCATAGATTGAAAGATGCTATCGGCTTTGAAGATGAAGGAGCACAAGCCACAGAATGCAGGAGGCCTCTAGAAGCTGGAAAAGACAAAGCAATAGATT
This sequence comes from Pteropus medius, assembly GCF_902729225.1. NCBI lineage: Eukaryota > Metazoa > Chordata > Mammalia > Chiroptera > Pteropodidae > Pteropus > Pteropus medius. The sequence goes on along the minus strand of NW_024349804.1, from coordinate 646,620 downwards.
CTTCCCTAGTCTCCAGAAGGAATGCAACTCTGTCAACACGTTGATTTCAGCTTCATTAGACTCATTTAGGACTTATGACCTCCAGAAATAGAACTAATAAATCAGTGTTGTTTTAAGCCACTAAGTTTGTGGTAATTTGTTACAGCAGCAACAGGAAGCTAATACACCCCCCAGTGACTGCTAGGGACCATGATGTTTTCAAGATGCATGTTATTTTTAAATAAATTTACACTCGATAGAAACAGCACAGAAGGTGTGTAGGATCCAGAAAGCCCCTCCAGCTACTCTGTATTGTCAGCTCCTGGAATCCTCGACTAGGAAATCAGTAGAGACAGGGCAGTGTGGTGGTTCGGGACAGGCCTTCTGGAACTGGCGATCTGTGAGACTATAAACAAGTTATTTAGCCTCCTTGTGCCTCAGTTTCTTCATTTGCAGATGGGAATGAAGATAGAAGAAACTTCAAGGGCTGGGAGAATTAACGAATGCTTGGAGGCGTGCCCAACACATGGCCATTAGCTATTATTATTGAAGGACTTTTAGTCCCGTAGAAGCCTGTTAAAATTTAAGTAGTGGAAGAGATGATGGGGGGTGGGGCAGAGGAGAAAGGAAGGGGGAGGGTCACTTACTGAGCCCCTACTGGGTTCCAGACTCTGTCTTGGAAACTCCAGACACACTGTCTTATCTTGCCAAGAGGTGAGGCTCAGGAGGATAAAATGCCCAGTTCCACAGCAGAAAAGAAGAGGCAGAATTCAAACCCAGATCTGTCAGATTCCAAAGCCCCATCTAGAACCACATCTCACAAAACCTCAGCAAAAGCAGCCAGAAATTGGAGAGAAACTGGCAAGTTCGTTCTTCCCTCAAGCCTCAGTTTTACCATCTATATGATGGAGATGAAGTGAGAAAGACCTGCCTCCCCAGACTACTGGAAGAGATCGAAAGAGATAATACGCGTGAGCTTCCTCTGCAAACCATGACGCGCCATTCAAACGACAGGGGTGCGCATGATTACTGGAGAAGTCAGCTGGGATGAGATTGAGAAGAGGCAGCAGTGGGGTGGCCAAAATGTGGACACAGCAGCTGGAGACGGGGAGCAAAATCCAACCCAAGACACTTCATTAAAGCAGCATGTGGTCTGAAGGGCAGCTCTGGGCTGGGCACTGTGTGAGGAGCTGGACACTCAGTCCTCAGGCCAGCCCTGTCTCCCCTGGAGTGTCGGATTCTTTTTCCTTAGAGAAAGAAGAAGCGGAGCCTTTGAGGGAAGTGCGTGAGCATTTCTCAGAGCCACAATTCATTTTCAGCAGCCGCGACTGAAATGCTGAGTGGCGGATGTTCTGGCCCAGAATGTATCAGCTGATGGGTTTTCCAGCAACGAGTGGCCAGATCTGTGAAGTCAGTCAGCAACCTAATCTAAGAGCAGATGTTCTGTGGTGGAAAAGAGGTGTCTGTGTCCCGTGCTCCCAGGTAGGGTGACCAACTCTCCTGGCTTTGTCAGAACTGAGGGGTTTCGTGGGACACAGGACTTGCAATTCTGAAACCAGGATGCCCTCAGCAAAGTAGAGCAAGTTGGTCGCCTTATTCTCAGGACTCTGCATCTCCCCTCACCAAAGCTCCATTGGGAACTCTCCCCACCCTGCCTTGGAATCAAAGATCTCAAGCCCCTGAGTTTGGATTTCTTGCCTGAAGTGGAGGTTGGTCATGCTTCCAAACCAATTGCAAACACTGTCCATTTGTTAAGTGCTTTACAGTTTGCAAAGTGTTTTCACGGACATCAACATGTCTAGACTTTAGAGCAATTTCATTGCTAAGGAAATTAAAAGATTGCAATACTAGGAATGCTTTAAGCTGTAAGGGACAGAAAGTATAACTAGAGTGGCTTAAGCAAATAAGTTGTATTTTTTCTTAAAACAAGAAGTTCAGAGGTAAGCAGCTGCTAGGTTTGATTCAGTATCAACATGATGTCAAAGTGGTTGTCTGCTATGCTCCTGGTTGTAAGGTGGCTGCCACAGCGCCGGACATCTAGTTGCATTCCAGGCAGGAAGAAAGGAGAAGGAACAACACCAGTGGAATCCTACTTATGTTTCTTTGCTCAGAACAGTGTCACATGACACTCCCAACTGCATGACCATTATAGGAATTGAGTAATTAGCTTCGTAACCTTTACAGCAGAGGAAGGTAAGACATAAAAGGTACCTATAGTATCTACCACAATAGAAAGAGAGGACCACTTACTAGAGGCTGGAAGAGGCTAGAATGACAGGATATCGTGGGTCCCAGTGGTTCCCAACACTCGTACATCAGAATCCCCTGAAGATCTTTTAAAATAATGATACCCTCCCCCAGATCGCTTAGATCAGAATCTCGGGGGCTACAGCCCAGCTTCGCTATCTGTAAAAGCTCCCCAGTGGATTAAAATGTGCAGCCAGTCCTCCAGAGCAGCGCTGTCCAACACATAGCCACTATTGACGACTGACACTGACATTAAAATAGATTAAAATTTTAAAAAATGGAAAATTTAGCTTCTCAGTCACACTGGCCACATTTCGAACCTGGGGCAGGTGGCTATGGTATCGGACATTTCCATCTTTGCTGACAGTGCCGTGATTGGATGGCACTGTTCCAGAGGTATCTGAGAGTAAGAACCTGTTCAGAATTTCAAGGTCCCTTAAATCTGGTCCGATTCAAGTGGGGCAAGTCAGATGGGTCTGACCTGAAGGCAGTGTAGAGGAGTGGTGAAGGGCATGAACTGTGGAGCCAGACGGCCCGGGTTTGAATCCCAGATCCCCCACTTACTGGGCGGGTGACTCGGACAAGTCACTTTCCCTCTCTTTCTCCATCTGTAAGATGAGAGTGGTGATAGGGTACCCCCTCCTAGGGTCACAGTGAGAACTCCAAGCTGATTCGGAAAATGTGCCCTGGCACATACTGCCTGCTATACATTTCAGCTGTCTTTGTTACCCGAGAGGCCTGACAGGTGGCCCTGACTGGACATATCACCCTTCAGCCCCTAGGGTTCCCAACTGGGGCCCTGGCACTGGCGTTTCCATACCACACCTTGTTCTGAGTCTGATCTCCCAGTCCTAGACAGCAGGCCCACTGGCCGCCCCACTGTGACCCCTGGCTGTAGGCTGAGTGAGAGAATGAATGAATGGACAAACACGAACACATCCTTATGTGCATTCACCAAGGATAAGCAGACCCTTTGAATTGTAACTGGGTCCTGGATGCAGCTGCTCCAGAGGGTAAGTGAACTGTGTGGTCCTGGGCAGGTCGCTGGGCCTCTCTGAGCACCACGTACCTGATCTATAGACTCAGGGGTTGGAGCCAATACAGACTACGGCTTCTGAAAAGCATGAAATCTCTGAAACAGGCTGTTCCCTCTTTGGGAAAACTACAGCTTTCTAACCAGGATGCTAGCTTTCCACTGGCCTTCTTCCCGGGTCTCTGAGCTCCCCAAGGTGAAATGAGGCTCCCAGGACTGCCACCCCTGCCTTCTCTGTCCTCTCTGTCTCTCCAGGCTGTGTTAAGTGTCTAGGAATGGGATCCTGGGTTAGGAAGATGCGACTTTACTGTACCAGAAATTAGTAAGATGTCCTCTCTCTGCCATATGAAGGTGCTCAGAAAGTGGGGGGCGACACCCCTCAAACAGCCCACCTCCCTGGGAAGGAAGGGCATTTGCAAATGCAGCAACCTTGAGCCTCCGCACATCTGCTCCCCGCGTGCGCATTCCATTCTGTAGCGTGGCAGACACGCCGCGATGGGCCCCAGTCATTAACTGGCTGTCAGGTTCTTCAGATGATGGAGCTAAAAATAGCGCGCTATAGATAGAACCTTCTCCCACGCAGGCAGGCACAGGCTGCAAATGGAAGTGTAGAGAAGAGGCTGTGCCGCTCTCTCTCCCCAAAGGACGGTTCGTGCCCATTTCCAGCCCCCCGCCGCACTTGTGGGCAATGCCCCATGCCTCCAGCAGCTTCCCTCCCTCCTGACCCGCAGATGCGCCCAAATGTTCCAACTCCGCGCGGCCCGCGGGGCGCGCAGCGGCGGGGTTCATTTGTATGCTGCACCCTGGATAAAAGTGATAAGGCCCCAAACACTCCAAGGAGACAGCACAGATGAAACGCGGCGCTGCTCGCTCGGGAGGTGAGCTATTTATAGAATCCAAATATCAGCATTTTCCACCCATTTACACAAAGCAATTTCAGCCTTTTCAGATGAGAAAAGAGCAGCCCGGGCAGTCATTCATTCGGGTGCTGGAATCACATTTGGGGCCAGGAAGCCCTGATTTTATAGGAAACCTCGAGGCAGGTTCGGATTAAAGATCAATGGCATCATAAAATGTAGGCTGTCATATTTTTGCTGTGAACATGTCCTGGTAATAAAAAATGTTGTTTTAGTAAATAAACTCGGAGTGATGTATTGTGAGCTGCAGTTTATCCCCAGGCCTCACCCTCAGCGCTCAAAGCAAAGGACTTAGAGAATAGGACAAGCAGCCAGCCCTGTAGAAAGCGTCCGCAGCTGAGCCCACCAGCTGCCCGCAAGCCTCTGACCCTCTCTCACCCTCAGAGCCAACCGTGCAGTGCTGGGCATTTCTCTGCTGAGATGCTCACTTTGCTGCTTCTTTAAGAAAACTATGAAAATGTATTCCCAAATAATGATGAGGCTGGCAGCTGAATTGGCTGGCTAGCAGTGCAGACCCTGGGGACAGACAGACGGGGTTAAGCAGGGGACCTGCCATACCTTAGCTATGGATCTGGGAAGTTACTTAATCCCACTAAAGTTCAGAGTCAGCACTGTTTAATGAGGATATGGTAGTGTCTTTCTGTCTGTCCATCCATCCATTTCACTGGGCAAAGACCCTTGTGCATGTAAACCACCCGCTCCAAACCTGGCATTTCTGGCCCCCCTGCTGATTCGGTCAGACCAAGCAGAGAAGGGAGCTGGCATAGGGCTGTCTTTTTCCCAGTTCCCATCTCATTTCCTGCTTCCTCCCCAGCTCACCTCTCTCCTCATTGTCTAGACTAGCGATTCTCAAACTTTAGGGTGTCATCAAAATTACCAGGACAACTCATTAAATCCCAGAATGCTGAGCTTCACCTCCAGAGTTGGCAATTGGGAAGGACTGGGGTGGGGCCCAAGAATTTACATTCCTAACAAGTTCCCAGATGAGGCCAAATGACATTGATTCCATCAGGGGCGACACTTCGAGGGCCAATGATCTAGAGAAACTCATAGAAAGGTGGAGGACTAGGACATTCTGATGTCACTCATCACATCTTGTAGAGTCTCAGTACATATGTTCTTTAGGTCTTGCTGAGCCTGGGGCCTTTGAAACACACAAATAAGTATATAATTACAAATATAATTGAGATGCGTGGTATGTAGGCAAACAGCCAGTCTTGAGAGAACCTACGGGGGGGACTTGGTTTAGGATCCACAGGGACTGCTCTGAGGACATAACCATGGCAGCTGAGAAGGCATGGAATTCTCAGCGTATTTCGAGTGAGGGTGCATAGAACTAGGCGAGGAGCCATCAGAAAGCATGGCAAGAAGGGAGCCCAGCTTATGCCTTGGAGCCGCATTGCCAGTGAGAGGAAAGGAGAGAATATAGTAAGTCTGAGTTGCCAACCCAGAGAAATTCACTTCCAGCTGTGGCCTCCTTGAGACTCCCTGATAAGAGGTCAGAACAGACGTGCAGGCCCCTCTTTCTCACCATCCATCCCTATGCCTTGTCCCTCCCCTGGCCCCTCCCACCTGCCCTGGGTGCCTTGCCATCCTTAACTTCATTGTTTCAGGTGTCGATTGCTGCATAATAAACCCCAACATGTAGTCCTCACATTTTCGTGGGTGGGTTGGTTGGTTGGCTCTTCAGCTGGACTCTCCCAGGCTCACGCACGCAGCCATCCTCAGCCAGCAGGTAGGCTGGGGCTGCGGGGCCGTCTGGACTGGCCGTCTCTCTTCACGTGGTCTTTCCTCGCGGGTTCTTTGTCCTATAGTGGTCTCAGGGCAGTTCCAAGACAGTGAGTTGGGAGCCATAACGCCTCCTGAGGCCTAGGCACCATGACATATCTATCATCACTTCCGTCACCTTCTGTGAGTCGAGGGAACCTGGAAGGCAGGAGGGGAGGGAGAAGGAGCTTGTTCCTTTCTCTTCGTGTTCTGTTCCCACCTGCGGAGCCTCAGCAACAGCCTTCGGCCTGGCGGCAGCAGTTGCTTCCAGTCTTCCCCACCCTTCCAGATCTAGCCTGGATGCAGGTCCTGCAGAGCTCATTCCCTTTGGCTCTAAATCCCAAGAACCCCGACCTCTTCCTGCTTCCTCTTAGCTGCTGCCTCTTGGATGCCTCGCTGTTCCTTTTTTGCTTTTTTAATATTCTGTTCAGCCAATTCCCTATGTTAAACTATCTTTGTTAAAAATAGTTGATTTAGTTTTTGCTTTCCTGACGAAATCCTGAGTAGCACTTAGTCTATCAGCTAAAGTGTGTTTTGCTGCAAGTATCAGACACCCAACTCTTGGTGGATTAAACCCTGAGGACATTTATGGTTTACTCGGGAAAATGTCTGGAGGCTGAGAGTCGGAAGGCTGGCTTCGTTTCTCGACATTGCTGCAGAGGACTCGGGCAGGTTCTATCTTCCTGCTCTGGCATCTGTGGGAAATTGTCTTTTCATCTTCATGTCTGTCACCACAGAGTAGCAAGATGGCGGCTGCAGCCCCAGACGTGGTGGCTACATTCAAAGGCAGAAAGCAGAGGGACATCCAGGGTAGTGAGAAAGAACTTCCCTGATCAGTCCCTCTCTCTCTCTCTCTGTCTCCTTTCCCTCTTAAAATTTCTTCAACGGAATTTCCCTTACATTTCATAGACCCAAACTAGGACAACGGTCTACTCCTCACTGCAAGGGAGGCTGATAAATCTAGAAAAGGAGGCTGGGGTTACCGTGACAGGCTGAGGTCAATCGTCACGTCCCACCTAGGGCTCCACATACTGTCTTTAAAAAGTCGGGGCTCTGTTCTCAGTGGGGGAAGGGGAGGGAGTGGCGGCAGCGGGGACACCCCTGAAACAGTCCTCCATGCAGCTGCTGGTCTCGACCGCCTCCCTGGCCCCCTGGAAGATCCATTGGCACTCAGTCTTCTTCCAGGTCCCCTTATCCAGAACTCGCTGCAAACTGGGCCCACCACGCAGCACAGGAAGGGAGGACTGATAACAAAGCTCTGGCCCTCCCATTGCCGAGCATGCAATGGGATAAGCCTGAGGTGACCTCTCCCGCTGTCTTGGCTTCCACACTCCTAGCTGAGGGCCCTGTGTCCAGCCAGCTAGGGAGACGCGTCTCTCCCTTCAGGCTCAGTCGGTCTGCATGTGATCTGGGCTATGTGGCAGGAGTCCCCTTCAGAAGAGAGGCGCAGGCCTTAAAAAATTCAGAGTCTCGCCAGGGCCCTGCCTTCCCCTTCTTCATGCTCCCACCCACTCGCGGGCCTGCCTATTTTGAATAGGGAAATAAAGGAATTTAGAAGGATGTGTTTCTTTTCAAAAGTGCCTGGCTTTGCAAAACTGCTCTCTTACTAAAGAGGGTGAAAATGCCCCAGTCCTGGAAGCCGGGGGACACCACCTCAGGCTTGTTCAACGGCCCGCTCCCCACCCCTGCCTCTCTATCATCGCCCCATGCCCATATTGCATGGGAAGACACTGAGGGTTGCGCTTCCTCACCCCACGCCAGGGACCAGGAGCTTCCTCGGACCCGCGCCCCGCCCAGCACAATAGGTCTAAACTCCATGTTTCCTAAAGCAGGGTGGACCCGGTACCTGTCTGTGGCCTGCTAGGAACAGGGCCACACAGCAGGAGGTGAGCAGTGGGCAAGAGAATGAAGCTGCATCTGTATTGGCAGCTGCTCCCCAGCGCTGGCATCACCGCCTCAGCTCCACCTCAGACCATCAGGCATTAGATTCTCATAGGAGCACTGGTCTCTGGTGCCAAAAAAGAGGGGGACTCCAGACCTGGAGTATCCCTGCCTATCTGGATACTTCTAAAGCTTCCTACTCCACCAGTGGCTAGCAGAGAACACAAAAGCAAAGACCAATTTATGGTCTTTATGTTATATTCACTTCTTCCTAACTCTGGCTGAGCCTTCATGATCCATGTTGGTCACTGCTCTATCCCCAAGGTATAGCACAGTGCCTGTCACTCTGTGGCGTTCACCAAGTGCACTCTGGATGGGTGAATGCCTTTGTTCCCTTCCCTTGATCTGACCTAGGTTGCCTGGCCCATCGCCCCACCACATCCCCAAATCCTACTGATCCCTCGGGGTCCAGAACACATTCGAGGAAGCCCTCCCATTCTCTCTAGATGTCTGAATGACTTGGGGAGTTCCTTCTTTCTCTTCAGGCCTCCCTTGAGCCTCCTCCTGCCTTTCCTCTGCTTAGAAAAGATTTTGTTTGGCTATATGTTGGAGCAAGTGGCATGTGCATCCTGCTCATTCCAGGCACGTGTTACATATAGATGAGAATGGGAGACATTTTACTGTGCTTTGTATTTATTCCTCCATTTCCAGTGGCCAGCATCATCCTGGACACATAGCAGGCACTTACTGAATATTATTTGTTGAATTAGTAATAATTATTAATACATTGTATATATGTATACATACATTATATGTTATCTATAATGTATATATTAGTGTTATATTTTATCTATGTGTTGCATATATTATATATACTGAGGTTTGCCTAAGGCCATGCAATTCTTAGAACAGAGAGCTGGAATCTAGTGCTAGTGCATTCCAAGGAAAGAGTATTGGCCAGTTGAGCTCAATAAATCCAGGAAGGCTTCTTGAAGGTGGGGGTAGATTTTACAGGACTGGAAGAATGTTTTCTTGGTGGGAGCAGACAGAGAAAACCAAGGAAGACTAGGAGGTCCAGGGATAAAGCCGTTTGCCCTTTCTCTATTTCTCACTCATCTGGCTTAAGTCAGCAAACTTGAAAGAGCAACTGCTTTATTTGGTTCCAGCGAAAGATGGCTCCAAAGAACATTATCCTGATGTGCTGACTGTACCAGCCACCGCCACTGCTGGAAAAGCCGCTCCCGTCTCGGCATATCAGACCTTTTGGAAGAGTTCATGGTCAGTTATCAAGGTGCATTACTTTCCGGATAGGTATTCAGTGAATTGCAGAAACACCATCCACTGTAGCTAAAGGGCTCCTTCTCCATCTGCATAATTCTCGACGCTGTCAGTCAGCATGACATGTGTGCATTGGGCCTCTCACCACCATCTGGCATCACAGCTCCCCCTGCCCCTCCCCCCTTCCTCCATCAGGGGTCCTTAGCCAAGACTGTTCGTAAAGCAAGATCAGGACGTTCGGATGCGCCTGCGATGACAGCCATGATTTAGCCGCGTCAATTGCTTTATGACATTTCCATAGCTCTTCCTGGCTTTACCTCTGCAGTGGCCAGTTGAGAACTGCAGGAAGCAACAAGCAGAAATTGAATTTTCCACAGTATGCTCGTTCGAGAGGCTCATCCCTCAGTTCCACAGGCAGCTATCTGGGAAGTTTCCAGCAGCTGTTACTGCCCCCAACGCTCTGCCCTGGCCAACTCCCCTGGGGGGATCTGCCCCGACCCAGGAAGAGAAACTTGATTCAGGGGACAGACAGGGCAGTAAGAGTGTGCTCTTCTGTGCGGCCACTGAAGAGCTGGACAGAGGTCTTCCACTGAGTATCCTGAGTGAGCTCAAGAGAACTGCCCATCGCGTTGACAATTTAGCCACACGCAGACTCTCAAGGGTGTCGTGATGAGTGTAATTGTATGGAAGACACATCAGCACCCACATTTGGCCAGTTCTCTAAATCCTTCAGACTCGAACAAAGAAACGTTCACCACAGAGTTCACAGAGGGGCCGGGAAGGGAGGCGGATTTCCTTCCCTGTCTGCTTGATCCCAGGACGATGGGCCGCTGTGAGGGTGCCGGGCAAACTGCTTATTTGCTTTCGTGCAAACTCTAAATCCTCTTTCTCTGACTATTTCACTCTAACACCTATGAGGCGGGGGTCACCCTGAGTGATGGCTCCTGAGTTTAGGTGCGTAAAGGAATTTCCTGGTGGCTGCGTCAAGACCTGTCCAGTCTCTAGAGGTCCTGAATCTGTCGCTTTGAGATGAGCTCAGGAAAATGCATTTTGAACAAGCACTCAGCAGTGTTCTCTTGTAGGTGGTTCTCAGCTGTAGTAGAAACGTGGTTGCTACACCTAATGCCTTCCTCCCACATTGACTCAATCCTCAAGGGCTACTGCCAGGATGCCAGCTCTGGGATGTTCCGTGCTTCCTCCTTTTCACCCCCAGACCTCGTGTGTGCTCCCAGGACACAGCCTCTGCAATTTACTGCGTGGGATGACCCTCGCTGTCCTGTTTATCTCCCTCCCAAGGCATTGCTTGTTTTTCTCCAAAGGCAGGTGCCCCCACACCAGGTCTTGTGCTGGGTGTCCCTGTAGGCAGCGGCAGAAACCACGCCATATTCCTCTCCATGTCTGAGAGTGCATAGCATGTGATGGGCTTTATAAATATTCGTAAGCAACTGCATCACATATAGATTAAATACTAATTTTGCTTCAGACCTTAGGGTAGCTGCTAGTGAGGAGAAGAAAGAAGGTAGACAAATAATTTTAGCCCAAATTGATAAATGGTGCTTAGAGTAAAGCGTAAGGCATGGAAGCTGTTAGATTGGGAAAGGTTTGAAAGAGGGAAATGCTCAGCTTCGGCGGGGGCGGCGGGGGTGGGGGAGGGTGCGGGGAAGCTCTGACAACGTGTGTAAGATTGTACGTGTTTAGGACCATTCTGGAGGGCGATCTGGCAAAAATGACTAAAATCAAAGTGTCTCTTCCCTTTGATCCTAAAATTCTAGTTCTTGAGTCTTTTCCTAAGGAGATCACAGAATGAGGCACAAAGCTGTTCATCTGGGTTGTTCCCCAAACATCTACTGAGAACCTGCTCACCACAGGGCTGGACAGAGTGTAACGCAGTGGGGGCAGGAGGATATCAAGGCATGTGTGGGTCTGAGGAGAATCAACTCCAAGGGACATTTCAGAGCAAAAGGCTAGCAGCAATCTAAAAGTCCATCCATGGATGGCTGAGAGTATGTTTTGATGTCACCATGTAACAGAATCCTAAGTAGCCATTTAAAATGTTGCTGTGCATCTATAGCCATTGCTGGAGGAGGCTCTCTGTGACGTTGTTGAGTAAAACAATGCAAATTGGGAAACAGAAAATGTCTCATTATGTTGAGTGACACACAACTGTCTACATGAGTATATACATAGAGAAAGGTCTCGAAGACTTCACTGTCAAATGTCAGAACGTTCAATGGATTTGTTCCTGGTTGATGGGGAGTTTGACATTCTTTTTTCTACCTTCATGTATTTAAATTTCCTACAAGAGCGTTTACACAGAATGCAAATATTATCTTCGTAAACAGAATGAATAAATGAATGAGACAAAAGCAAAATAACTTTATAATTCAACCAAGGAACTAACTGCCTGGGAAGGCAAAACAGTGTTCACAGAAGACCTGGACGCCCTCACACTGTGCCCTGGGAGGATCTGAGCTCCTGAAGTGTTGGGACTGGGGCTGGCACATGGCAGCTATCCAATGACAGCTTGTGCCTTTGGGGGCTACTGCCCTGAGGTGAGACACGCTCACCTCAAAAAGCCTCATGGGGCTCCTACAATCTAACAACTGTTGGACTCCACGACCTTCCTGCATGTCTTCCAACTCCGAGGCTCTCGGAAGCTGAGGCGGCTATCAGACAAGTGAAACCAATCCAGGCCCCACGCCGGGCTGGGAGTTGGCTGGCTAGCCCTGGCTCTGGCTTGTTATTTCTGTCTGTTGAGGCTCCGCTGAACTGGCCGACTGATGAGACACAGCTGAGGCAGTTAAACTTCCCCAGCAACTACACGTGCTGTCAGGGTTATTCACAGCAGCTTGGGTTCCCTGCCCAAGACCCCTTTTCCCCAAAGATACCCTTCCAACCTGACTCACGGCTAATAAGCCCATACCCAAATTGATCTACAGCTGTTCTTCAAGTGTGATGCCAGACCCCTCATCCGAGCCAAGCTGTTTAGACTTGCAATAAATTGGGGCAATGTTTCATCCGGGCTTGTCATTGGTTTCAGAAACTGTTCTCCATCAGCAAAAACTTTTTTAAAATTCGATTTTGTTTAGGGCAGTTTTAGGTTTACAATAAAATAGAGAGGAAGCCACAGAGATTGCCCATGTACCCTCTGCCCCATGCATGTATGGCCTCCCTCATCATCAACACCACTCACCAGAATGGTACATTGTTTACCAAGGATGAACCTACGCTGACACATCACAATCATTCAAAGTCCGTAGTTTACCTTGGGGTTCGCTCTTGGTGTTGTATATTCAATGGTTTTGGACAAATGTACGATGACGTAGATCCATCATTATAATACCAGGCAGGTATTTTCACTGCCCTAAAAATCATTTGTGTTCTGCCTGTTGGTCTCCCCACGTCACCTCCCCATCCTTGGCACTCACGGATCTTTTTATTGTTTCTATACTTTCAAAAAAGACTTTTCAGTGGAGACAGTAACACATTTTGGCAACATCATGAGTTTGGAGAACTGGCTTTCTCTTACTACCAGATATACTGCCAAAAGAGCTCCCCTCTATCTGCTAACACAGTTTGGTTCTTCCATGACTACATGATTCGCTAATGAGAGAGAAAAGGGGACAGTGAACGTACCCCCTACGCATCCCATCTTGGCTTCTTTCCATCAGTTTGAGCCACAACCTCAAACGACATGGCCCAGATGTGAGAGGTAGGCTAGAAATTAAACACCAGTTAATCAACTCAGTACCAGACAGTTGCAGAAAAAGGAGAAGGGTGGTTATTTGGAACAAGGTGTCTGATGGTCCATGAGGACAAGAGCTGCAGACCACATCAAGGCCAGCAGTGGCACAAGTCCTAGAACCAATAGCCACCATGGTGGTGATAACAATGGTGGGAGAAGTAACGAATATAACAACAAACATTTGTGGAGAGGTCGGCCCTTTACAAAGCATGTTTTCATATGTAATCTCATTAGCTGAAGTTGAAAGACAGGTTTTCCCTTAAATACATAGCACCTAAGAGCCATGCAGGATCCATTCCTTCATTCATCCACTAATTCACAAACACAGAGCTCCTACTTTTTTCCAGGCACTCTGCTAGGTACTTATATTAGTCAGGGTTCTCCAGAGAAATAGAACTAATAGGATGTGTCTATATAAAGGAGAGATTTATTTTAAGAAATTCACTCATATGACTATGGAAGCTGGCAAGTCCAAAATCTGCAGGATAGGCCAGCAGGCTAGAGACCCAGGAAGAGCTAATGCTGTAGTTCAAATCTTCCAGCAAAGGCTGTCTTCTGGCAAAATTCCCTCTTGCTCAGAGGAGGTGAGCCTTTTGTTCTTTTCAGACCTTCAACTGATTGTGTAAGGCTCACCTACACTGTGGAGGGCAATCTGCTTTACTCAATATCAACTGATTTAATGTTGCTCTCATCCAAAAACACCTCAAAGAAACATTTAGAATAATATTTGACCAAATACCTGGGCACCACGCCCAGCCAAGTTGACACAGAAAATTAAATATGATAATAAAGAAGGCACTGAGCTGAATAAAACCAGCCCTCAAGAAGATCACAGACTAGTAGTAGAAGCAATAGTGTGTACTAGCATAGTAGTACAGCACAGGAAGGGATGTGTGCTATAAAAGAGACACAGACAACAGAGCTAGAAGTCTCAATGCATTTCCTTTGACCATGGGGAGGAGATGAAGGAGTGAGTTGCTCATGGAAGGCTCTTTGGAGGAGTAGAACTTGAAGTGGAAGCTTGACGGATCAGTAGAATTTGGACGTGTGCATGTAAAAGAAGGAACTTGACACCAGGTAGATGAAAGAGCATGATCTGAATCTGTTCAGGGAGCAGCTGGGAATTTATTGTAGTTGTGTAAAGAATTAGCAACAACATGGCAATCAACAGAGTAAACAAAGGACATTACCCCTGGTTCTTTCTTGTCTTCTTCCACCTTTCCGTTTGCTGTAGTCTGACTTATTTCTTTGTGTGGCTATAATTAACTATGAGCAAGGCAGGTTGTAGGAGACAGGCATCTACTACGTTGCCCCAGCATCCACTATATCCCATCAGTAGTATCTCTCCTGGGAACCACTCCCTCTCCAATCTCCAGCCCATACTCCTCAGTTTGCACGCCACCACTGGCTCTGAAATAAACCATGTGACCCAGTGCTGAGACAATCAGTCTCACACACTCACCGCTAGGGTGGTTGATTGGTCAAGGATGAATATGTAACACCACTGAGGCCAGTTATCCCCGCTGAGCTAGATTTTTGACTCTTTTACTTTCGCCATGAATACAAGAGGTGATAGAAGCAAGACTAATGTCCCTGTGGAGTCAGAGACTAAAGCTCACACACTGGGGGCAGAACAGAGAAGGGAGAGAAGGTGGGTCCTGGTACCTTCAAATACAGCCCACAGAACATGGAGGGGGCTTCCGGTAATATTAACCACAACCATTTATTGAGCAGTTACTGTGAGTCAAGCACTAATATATTTTGTCTCTTTTAGTCCTCTCAACCTTGAAAGGTAGTTTCTATTATCTTCCATTCTATGGCTGAGAAAACAGCCTCAAAGACTTTTAAAAACTTCCTCAAAGACACCCTCCAAAGGCAGCAGTAAAATCAAGTCTCGAACCCAGATCTCCCCGGTGTTGAACCCCAAGCTCAGTGTTAAGAGACTACAGAAATCTCAGAAATCTAGAGATTTGGGTCACTCGGTCTGGAGCGGAGCCCAGCACTGGTATTTTCTCAAAGCTCCCGTGGTCCTGATGGGCAGCCAGGATGGAAGTCACGTGGGATGCAGTTCTCAACTCTCAAGTAGCTTCGGCCACTTCCAAGAAACCATGTGACTCCACACTCCCAGCTGCTCAGGGCAACTCCGAGTTTGACTAAACACTTCCACTTGGATCACACGGGTCCCGTCAGCCCCTGACTGATGGAACTGCAACCTGATCTGGAGGGTACAAGTGAGGGGTGGGGGTGGGCTAGGCAAAAAGAGGAGAATGCTTCTTCCCTGTTTTATTTGGCCTGTCGTTTTTAGAAAACACACTTTATAGCACTAAGAAGTAACGAAACG
Source organism: Pteropus medius (assembly GCF_902729225.1). Taxonomy (NCBI): domain Eukaryota; kingdom Metazoa; phylum Chordata; class Mammalia; order Chiroptera; family Pteropodidae; genus Pteropus; species Pteropus medius. The sequence goes on along the minus strand of NW_024349804.1, from coordinate 631,432 downwards.
CAGCTGCAGCGGGAACCTCTGGGGGATGGTGGCTCCTGGCTTGTCACCACGATCCATGTTTTGTTCCACTCCACTTACAAGCACACATTTCTCTGTGATATGCAGGGGACAGTATATGCAGCTGGTCCCACCACACACATACCACAACGAGGGCCAGGAGCGGGACTGGCTGTGACTGGGCAGGAGCCAGCACTCCATGTTGGGGGGCTCTTTGGTTTTTCAGTGGTTGGAGCAGTGAGGGTTGGGGCTGGGGGTCATTTGCATGTTCTCCGGGATTGGCCAAATGTAATCATTCAGAAGTTCCTGTCTGAACACTCCTCCTTGCTTTAAAGAAAAATGCCTGGACTGCAGTTTTGGTTTTATGGCCTCTCCCGTGAGATCAGCTTTTTTTTTTTTTTTTT
>NW_024349804.1:526950-631020 GCF_902729225.1 Pteropus medius | reverse complement strand
TCCCGTCAGCCCCTGACTGATGGAACTGCAACCTGATCTGGAGGGTACAAGTGAGGGGTGGGGGTGGGCTAGGCAAAAAGAGGAGAATGCTTCTTCCCTGTTTTATTTGGCCTGTCGTTTTTAGAAAACACACTTTATAGCACTAAGAAGTAACGAAACGCAGCTGCAGCGGGAACCTCTGGGGGATGGTGGCTCCTGGCTTGTCACCACGATCCATGTTTTGTTCCACTCCACTTACAAGCACACATTTCTCTGTGATATGCAGGGGACAGTATATGCAGCTGGTCCCACCACACACATACCACAACGAGGGCCAGGAGCGGGACTGGCTGTGACTGGGCAGGAGCCAGCACTCCATGTTGGGGGGCTCTTTGGTTTTTCAGTGGTTGGAGCAGTGAGGGTTGGGGCTGGGGGTCATTTGCATGTTCTCCGGGATTGGCCAAATGTAATCATTCAGAAGTTCCTGTCTGAACACTCCTCCTTGCTTTAAAGAAAAATGCCTGGACTGCAGTTTTGGTTTTATGGCCTCTCCCGTGAGATCAGCTTTTTTTTTTTTTTTTTTAAAAATAAAACCCCAGTACAAAAGGTAAGGAAGCTCGTGAACCTTTTGAGGATGGCTTTCATTAAAATGGGCCTGCAATTTCCATGCCTTTTGTGTTTGTTCTAAAAAATCTCCAGTATCCTTCTGATAGTGACTTGTGTCTAGCACAGTGCCTGGCATTTAGTTGGTATTAAGCAAATTAAAAACACACACACACACACACACACAGCAGAAAAAAATGCCTGTTGGCCACCTGGCTTCCTTCTTCATTGTCCAGATTCTGCAGGGACTTCAGTATTAATGAACCGTGAAATGAGGACCAAACTTTGAATTTTGATGAAACGTTACACCACTGGGAGAAAATTTAAGAAAAAAATGCAAATAAAAAATTCTCCTACATTCGTTGTTAGTTTTAAGATGCTTCTACAAACAAACAAACAAACAAAAATCTTTAACACTAGATGCAGAGGAAGAAAAAAAAAAAAACCCAGAATAATAGATCCAGTGCTGGGGAGGATGAGATCTATTTCTAAAAGGCAACAGAGAGATATTTGGGCCTGGCGCTCAGCTTTGCAGACCTTCCTCTCAAACAGTCATTATTCGACGTTCTTCAGTTACAAGCAAGATGATTTGACCTACCTGTGCTAGATAGCCAGACCACATTTCTCCTTCCAAAAGGCAATTGTGAGGGTCACTGCCAAATATCTCACCAGATCCAGGTCCGGTAGGTCTTTAGAGTTTTCAAAATTCATATTAACCCATCCTCAAAAGGGATAAAGTAGGTTGGCACGACTTGTTTGTAGGGAGCCCACGATAGCACTGGGTGAGCCCTCCTTTCTTCTACATGTAGGCCCAAATCGTCTAATAATTTTATAGGGGTTTTTATCACACCAACCTGGAGTCTCTACAATTCACCCTTTTCTCCTTTAAAAAGAACTAGAACCACTCTTTCTGTCCCTGCCTCTCTCCCACTGTTCCCCTATTTCTTGATTCCTCATGGGACACTAACAGTTCTGAGGCCATGTTAGCAAGTTTTTCAGCGTCCTGAGGTGCGGGTTAGCTGAGCTTTGGGAATGGTGCTAACTGGAGTAGCTGATAGACTTTCACTATCGTCCTGGTCTTCAGGATTGGTTTACTTATTCCCCGCACTGCTGTTTTAAGGTGATGGCCCCTCTGAAGAAGCTAAAGGCAAAGAGCATGTGGTCAGACCCGCTCTGAGCCACACACTCACCTGCTCACATCCCATGTAGTAACAGCTATGTTTACTGAAAACCGTATGCTGTGCTGGCCATTGTTCCGAGGGCTTTGCTTACCGGCTCACACGTGATCCGTGCGACAGCTCAGTGAAGTGAGTGTAGCTATTGAGCCCCTTGTGCAGATGAAGCAGCTGAGGCACAGAGAGCGTGAGCAATTTATCTAAGGTCACACAGCTTATAAGCAGCAGAGCCGGCACTCAAACCCGTGTCCTGAACCACTTTGCCAACCTGATCTGTCCATTCTTTCTCACTTTTTCTGAACTTCACTTAAAAAGCCCTTTATGGCATGATGGAATTATGGGAGATTTTTGGTTTTCTGTTGAATTTTGATGAGTAGTTGTTTTTAAAACCCGTGCAGGTGGCTCTCGCGCATCACTGATTGTCCCCACCTTTACAGAGGCCCAGTCCTCCTCCCGCCCGCGCCTGGCTTCCCACCTCCCGATCCCATCATGGTTATGAGCCACTCCCTGCTGTGCCCACATTGTTCTCCTTTTCTGAGAAATAGTTCTACAGCTGCCATCTTCCCAGCTGCCACTTCATTCTTCACCAGGAAGGCCGATCAGGCTCCCTTCCTGTCCCCTGACTCATTCACCATCGGTCCTCTCAGGAACCACAGGCCCAGACTAAGCTGATGGTAGGGACAACAGACTCTTCCTCCCCGGAGGCAGCGTCCACAAGGAATGACTTGGTGTTATGGGTTGCACTTTGTTCCCCCCGAAATTCATATACTGAAGTCCTAACCCCCAGCACCTCAGAAGGTGGCTTTATTTGGAAACAGGTAAATAAGATGAGGTCACACTGGAGCAGGGTGGGCTTTAATGCAATATGACTGGTGTCCTTATAAAATGAGGAAACCTGGACATAGACACACACAGGGAGAAGGCCATGAGGAGACATGGGGCTGAAGGCAGAGATCAGGGGGATGCAGCAGAAGCCAAGAACGCAGAAGAGTGCCAGCCAACCTCCAGAAGCCGGGGGAGAGGCAGGGGCCCATCCTCCTCACAGCCCTCAGAAGGAACCAGCCCAGCCGACGCCTTGATCCTAGCCTGACAGCCCCCAGAACTGGGAGACAATACACTTCTGTTGTTTAAGGCACTCAGTTTGGGTCCTTCGTTACGGCAGCCCCAGCAAACTAATACTCTGGATATTAAGGAGAAAATCTAACAAGGAAAGAAAGAAATCCCAGTCAAGGCTCCCACTTGGGCTCCGTCCTGCCCCTACTCTTCCCCGTCTTCCCGTAGCACCCCATCTTCACTTCCATGGCTTGATGATCACTCCTTTGCTTGTCAGCTCCCCCGCTGGCCTCAACTCTCAAGACCTAACTGAGGCCAGAACGAAGCCCGCTCAGTCACCATCGTAGCCGCACGGCTAGGCGTGCGCCTGGCCCACAGTGTGTGCGTCTCTGCTAGGTGGATGGTTGGGTGCAGGTGTGCACAGGAGGAAGAAAGAGCCAAAGAACTAAGACGGAGAAGTAGAAAGGGAAGGAAAAGAAGAAACAAGATATTTTTTAAAACAAACAAACAAAGAAAGAAAAAAACAGTATTTCTAAGGGGTAAAATAAAAAGGGGGAGGAAAAAGGAAGAAGGGCAAAGAAAGAACGAGAGAAGGGTGAGAGGGGCGTCCAGCCAGCTTCCGATGTGGATTTACAATTCCTTTTGTGATGTCTTGGGACCAGATGTTTCCTGTACTCAGAGTTTCGGGCGTTTTAAGAAAGATACCGTGGACCATAGCCCCTGTGAGGCAGTGTCCTGGACACAAACACAGTGACATTTCTGCAGCAAAAATGGAGGAATATTCACACACAGAGGGGTCGGCGAAGACTAAAAAGAGCCTTGCATAGTGTATCAAGTCAGATGTTTTTAAACTTTAGGTTTTCGGCGGTTTTGAGTTTGGGATAATGTTAATGGAGCTTCTCATTTTTAAGAAAGGAAAAGCTTGGGGCAGAGACCTGTTGTGTTCTAAGGTCATGGCCGGGGTGAGTTTGGAGCCGGGGTTCCCAAGAAGCTGTTACGCACGAAATGTTTGTTCAACATATAAAAAGTGCTTTGTTCTCGGTCAAAGCCAGTCGAAGAACGAGAGGCCTGGAGGAAAGCCTTCTTATTGAAAATGAAATCCTTCCTTTCGTTCCAGATTCCTCCCCTCCTTCTCCCCCTAAGAAACCACATTTTCCATTGTTCTCCTTTTCTGGAAAACAGTTCTACAGTCATCTTCCCAGCCGCCCAAAGCCCAGCTGCCCCAAGCTGCAGATGGTCTGGGCAGTGTCTGGGTGGAACCCCCATCGGGGATACTGAAATTCGGAAAGATGGAAGCCACGTGCTTAAGGTCACAAGACGAGTAACAAGGATGCAACTGAAAGCAAGGACAAAGACCTTCCTGGACCAAACTCCCCAACCTCAGACATCCCCACAGCTTTTGGGGACCCTCTGGGGAGTCCCCTTGGAAGGTTTTCCTTGATTTGGGGCTAGTTCCTATAAAGGTAGGTTGATCTCAAAACTCACTGTCGCCACTACCTAGAAGAATGGGTGGGGACTTGTATCAGTTGAGATCCGGTTTAGTTGTACGTAACAAATGAACTCACAACGATAGTTTTAAAAGTAGCACTTTATCTCTCAAGATAAACGTTTGGAGGTGTGCAGCCCAGGAAAAGTTTTGTGGAGCTGTCATCATCAGAGGCCCAAACACCTTCTGCCTAGCTCCTCCATCAGGCTCAGCATGTTCACTTCATGGTCCAAGATGATTGCTTGAGCTCCAACCATCACATCTGAATTCTGTGGTAAGAATGAAGAAGCACAAAATTGTGTATTGCTTCTCTTTGAAGGAAATTTTCAGCAGTCCCACACAATAACTCAGTTTACATCTCATTGGCCTGACCTTACTAGGTGGCTACACCTAGCTCCAGGGCAAGCTGGAAGACTTACTTCATTGGAAGGGTGCCATTAATCCCAGTTAAAGTTGAGAAGAAAGTAGCAGTCTCTGGCCAGTGCTCAGACAGATATCGGTCAGACAGGCAGATGGTCCAGCAGCCTCGGTCCTTTCTAACTGCACTCTGGGAAGTCCACTGAATTGAAGGCCAGTTGGCCTGTAATTTGTGCCAGCACTGCACTGTCTACACCAAACTGTGACTACTGCCTGAGTGAGTGGGAGTCAGAAGGTAGGAGCCTGGCTCAGGGGAGAGGGGTGGGTGAGGTGGAAGAGGCCACTCTTCAGTCCCTGGTTTATCTCCTCCTTCCCAAATGGAAGGCCCCCGAATCACTGCCAGAACCATCACTGGGCATGGAAGGCATGACTGACGACGAGGCTGCCTGATGGAGTGGGGACAGCCAAGGACGGGGCTGACCTTCTTCGTTTGCCTTTCACCCCAGGACTTCATCTGCTTGGTCAGTGATGGTTTTCCCCATCTGCCATCTGGGCAGGTGCAGATTCCAGCTGACGATAGGGAACTTCAGGCCAGAGAGGCAGATGCCCCACTTGGCCTTTTTGGTCCCAAGAGCCTTGCTCTCCCCTCTGGCCCGCATCCTCCCTGACTCAAGGGTGTAGAATCATCCAAGAAGGTTGGTCTATAGAAGATTCCAGAAACAGGTGCCAAGTCACAAGCTTCTGCTTCTGAAAGGAGAGAGCAGGGAGCCAGATTCAGGCAAATCTAGGCCAGGTTGACACATGCTGAGGAGACAGACTCAGGACTTCTTCCTGGATTCAGCTCCTCAGCAGCTTCCTGTGCTCAGAGGCATCTCCCACCTGCGTCCATCCCAGCATCCTCTGGTGATGCTGCAGCCCCGCAGACAGTGACTCCTGGCTGGGCCGAATCCTCTGGGTGCCAGGAATGGAGAGTTCCCACAGTTCACAGTATCTTAGTCCTCAGGTATAAAAGGTACATATTTGGCTACTAGACAATCCCCCACCACCAACACCACTGCCATTACTACCAAGACCGGTCTCTTCAGAACCTGAACTTGGGAGGCGGGCACAGTGAGGTGCAGACATGGAGTTCTGCATGTGCTCTGGGACTGTGCTTATAGCATGCCAAGCATCGCACTATGCATTTGATGCCCAATATCCTGTTTCATCTTCTCCTCAGTCCTTTGAGATAGAGATTATTGTTATTATCCCCATTTTATAGATAAGGAAACTAAGGCCAGAAAGCAGAAGCTCCTTATCCTGAGTTTGTGTCAGCAGGCCAAATGTGCAGCCTGTTTTCATTTTGTTTGGGCCTTTCTTGTCACTGATGAGTTATTATTTTTTAAAGACTTATCTCTGGTTTTAAAAAAAGTATTTCTGTCCTGTAAGCATGTCTGGAATCCCCTTCAACACACAATTTTTCATTAGCACCAGGTGCGGAAAAGGCTGAGGTTGTTTTAAAGAGACCGGAATCCCCTATAAGTGTATTTTGGGAGGACAAACTATTCCCTGAACTTAACATTATTGAGTCACAACACCTCCCATTTACTGAGGGCCAACTGTATGATGACTATTATGTGAGACATGGGGTAGTCACTGCAGTTCATCTTCCAGTTCCTGAGGTAGAATTCATCACCGCTTTTCCCCTCTTTTAGATACTGAGGCTTATCCAGATAATCTGCCCCTAGTTACATGCTTCATAAATACAGCCAGCTCCAAAAGAAGGTCAGCACACAATGGCCCATGAGCAAAATCCAATCAGCCTCCTATTTTTGTATGGTTCCAGAATCATTTTTACACATTTAAATGATTGGGAAAAAATATCAAAACAAATAGTTCGCAACTCATGAAAATTAAATGAAATTCAAATTTCAGTGTCCGTAAATAAAGTGTTATTGGAGCACAGTCACGCCAGGTCAGTTACACTCTGTCTCTGGCTGCTTGTCAGCGGTTGCAACAGAGGCCACATGGCCCGAAAAGCCTCAGTCAAGCATTTACTACCTGGCCCTTTACAGGAAAAGCTTGCCTATCCCTGCTCCAAACTGCAGAGTCTTAACACTGTTCCAAAGTTTCCAAGAAAGCTCCAAGAACAGCATCAGAGCCCTGAGCGCCAGAGTTTCTAGATCCTTCCCCTGGAATGAAGCCAGCTAAGCCATTTAAGTCACCCAACTTCTCTGGGGCTTAACTGCAAAATAAGGATCATCACGCCCTGCCTGGCTCCAAAGACTGTCAGAATATGGAAACAAGATAATATATGTGAAAGCATTTTGTAATCTGGAAAGCATTCTGCAGAAATGAGAAGGATTATTACATGATCTGATTCAGAGAAAGGAAGTTGGGACAAAGGAAATAAGCCAATTGCAGGGAAAGGGGATTCTGCCTTGCTTTTCATGAGTCATTAATAAAACAGACCATACCTGCTAGCATGACTTTTGTCATAAAACTGTGCCCCTTGCTCATGTAGCAGTTTCTTTGGCCCTGGAGACTGAAATCATCCCTTAAACATTCAAACGTGAGGCCAGTGCCTCTACCCCAGAGAAATGGCTTCCAGGGCCTTCCCAGGCTTGGGCTTCCTCCCAAGGAGTGGACTTCCCTCTGGGGAATCTTAAAATGCCAGGAATTCTTCCCTGCCCCGAACATGCCCAGAGCTTCCTGCTCACTGAATTGCAAACTTGCACAGAGATTTATTTCTATCTTAATTCCAAACTTGTCAAAACAAGTATTTCTGGAATAGGCTAATGTTAAACCCGATTGGTAATTTCTATAGCGTGAACAAGTTAGTTGGTCATGTGTTCAACATATTTACTAAGGTCCTCCAATGTGCTGAGGAAAAGGAGGAAAATGAACGAAATAGGCAATGATCCCCAGAAAGGAGGCATCCGAAGGACAGGCAGGGGAGGAGAGGAGGGTAACATTGCATCTGATGCCATCACTGCTGTGCTAAACTGACCCCATTTTTCAAGGTGTCTGAAAAAGTAAAAGGTGGAGAGGAAGATGCAGGGAGAGTTGCAGGAGGTGCGGGCAGGTTTGGAATAGTTTTGTAAGAGAGAAGGTCAAAGGTGTGAGGCACATCTTGAGTGTAAAGCGATATTGGAGCTGCTACCTGGTAACTCTGGGGCAGGGTCCACTGTCACAATGAGCCCCCTCCCACTTATGGGGAAACCTGCTGTCCTCGGGCCTCTCAACACAAAAGCCAGTCTGGAATCTGACAGCAGCCTTGCTCTCCTAGGCCCCCGCCCGAGTCTCCCTGCTGGCACCGTGCAGCCCTGACACTCAGCCCATCTTTAAAAGTGAGAGACAAACAAAACTGTGTGTAGAATTGGATGTTTATTTCCACCATCTGCGTGGCAATACAAGTTCAAGTTATAATGGCATCCGCTCTCCATCAGTATTAGGGAACCATTTAAACATCCACAGCCATTTACTGATTATAAACACACACTAAAAAAAAGGCGGCAAGTGGCATGTGGCCCCGCACCTGCTGCCTTTGTGTGCGTCAGTCAATTTCATGCCTAGGAAGCGCTGGGCTCCATGGGGATGGCTATATAAGCAGTTTGGTTGGTTGTGGGTTTTTCTTTTTTTTCCTGGGGAACAGCATAAACCAAGCTGGCTCGAAAATACACTTATTGCAAATAGATGGGAATAAATGGAAAATAGACAATGATCATAAATGCAAACAAAAAAATGCTGAATTTCCTAATGTTCAAAGGTCCATTTACTTAGAATTAGTAGATTAAAAGTGAAGAGTAGTTTTACTGGTCTTCAAGAAAAGTTAGCAGGGAACGTTGTGCACAAGGCTCCCATCTCCCACCCCCGGGCCCCTCACACCCCCACCGGCCCCCCTCCCCCAGCCAGAAGGTTAAGTCACCAGGCAATGGCGAATAGGGCATAAACTGGACACGGTGAGAGCAGGCAAGGGACACTGAAGGAACAAAGAGAAATTGATGCATTTTACAGAGAAACAGAAGCGTTTACCTAAAAGCCGTGAAAATGTTTTCTGGATCGACTCGAGGAGGGTTTCTCCGCCTCCTTCAGACGGGTCCCTGCCCTGTCATAGGTGCATTGGTGGCTACAGCCTCTGACACTTGCCTCAGCCGCGTGACTTTGCGTAGTCAGTCTCAGAACCTGTTTTCTTACGGGGGACAGCTTCACGGGGTGGGGGCGGGACAGGCCATTAGACCAGTGTATCCCAGGAGCTTGGATGACACATTTCCAGGTTCACTTCTCTGTTTCGTTTTGTTTTCCTGACAGCTTTCTAACTAAAAGCACTTTCTGCCTTTATGGCGTAAAGGACCCTTTTTACTGCCTGTGACCAAAATTTTTGGAGGGGGTAGTGCAGAATAACGCTTTCAGTTTTTTGTCTGGTCAAAAGCTCCAAGTACTTTTCTATAAGTTCCTTTGTCTCTGCAATGTAATCCACAAGACACATGAGGCAGACTCTTCCCACTGGAGCATCACACCCAGCTCCTCTGATCTATCCTGCGGGCCTGTCTGCCTCCCTTCTCTGAAAACTGGTTTGGAGATGGCACTCGACCTTCCACTGCTCATTAAGCCTGGCTGCCTGGAACCCAACATAATAGCTTGATATGCCTGCAATACATTTATTCCGTATAAGGATTCCCTCTATATCGTTAGAACGATTACTCTCCCACCCCCCACCTTACAGGTCTAATCCACTTTGGGGTTCTAATTTGCAGCCTAATTTGCAGGAAGTTGGTATTGAAACTGAATGATTATTAGATGTGAGTGTGAACTCAAGTCCATTTCTCATGATAGCCAGTGAAACTTGGAGGAGGTCAAATCGTAACTTCTCCAGCATCCTGGAGGGATTGTCAGGAGTCCCTGTGGAGTATGAACAGCCCCATAAATCCAGTTTTATTAATCCGTGGAAAAGCTGTTAGAAAAACACTGTCTCAAGTACTTTTCAATTTCCTCTCTACGCATTTGTCTAAATTTCACTGGTTCTTCACGTTCTTACCTCTCCCCGTTTCCATTAAAATCTACCCTTAGAGAATCGTATTTGGATCCTGATATAAACATTAAAAAAAAAAAGATAATGGGAAATAAACACTGATAGCATATTTGATGATATCAAGACATTATTGTTAATTATTTTAGGTGTGATAATGATGTTGTGACTAAAAAAAAAATGAGTTCTTTACTTGAAAATACATATTGAAATGTGAGCTACACCTTGAAATGAATGATGCTTGAGCTTTGTTTTAAAATACTAAGGTGGCGTAGGTGAAACTTAGCAACTCGAGTGTCGAAGCTGTGATGGATTCTGGGCTTCATGACATGGTTCTCTCCACTTTTGTATATGTTCGAAATTTTCTATAATAAAAAGATTTAAAAAAAAAAATAACCCACTCTTAGGGAAACATTTGATAAACCCATCCAAACTAAGATGTCATTAACTGATAAGGATAAATAGCAGTTATCTATTTCCTAATGCCACTGCATTTAAATAGGAGAAAGAAGAGATAAGACAAAGAAGTGAATCCAACAGTGACAAGTCAGGCGGGAACGAAGGGGAGGGGGCGAGTGGGCCACTAGGAAAAGGCCCTTAAGCCAAGAGCTCTGAATCCAGTTCCAGTCTCAATTTTCTTTTTTCATCTGACCTAATACAATTTAATAGAGATCAGGCCAACAAACATAGTTACGTTTTTGAAGTATTATTTCTGATGCTATTTTATTTTCCTTTTTTTTTTTTTATTAGCCATCATTTAACAATAACTACTATCAGAGCACTTGCTATGTATCAGACTCCTTGCAAGGACTTTACACACATGATTTCATTTGATCTTTATTTCAACCCTTTTAGATATTACTATCCTCATTTTGTGGATGAGTATTTGTGCAAGGTCACTCGGCCACTAAGTGGCAGAGCCAGGGTGGAAGTCTAGCCTCTTAATTACTTCACAGTGACTATAGTACCTTGAAGGAAACTCTTCCTGAAGGTTGGTCATTGGATGATTTACTCCCCGTACATGGACCACTTATGAAAGGTATGCTACATCATTCAGTCTTGCCTTATACTTATAAATAGTGTTCTAAATTGTGAAACAGCCAAAAAATGATGCCAGACTAAAACAACACAATAATCTGTGATGGCCAACAAAGGATATGAAACTGAAAGCAACAACCCAACATGACAAACAAACAGAGACTCTTGGACACGGACTGTGGATTAGCAGTTACTGGGTGGGGAGCAGGGAGGAGATGGGGTAAAAGGGTTACATATCTGGTGATGGAAAGAAATCTAACTTTGGGTGATCAACACGCAATGCAATATATATACAACATATTATTGAACTGTACACTTGAAACTTATTTGATTTTATTATGTCACTCCAATAATTTTTAATAAAAAAATGAGGCTAATGAACTATACGTGGATGGTATCACTTAAATAGTAGTAAGTAGGTGTACTCTGGAGTTTGGCAGGTCTGTTTAGAGCAAGGGTGAAGAGGGGTGAGAGATGAAAGAGACTAAAAAGTTAGGCAGGGAAGTATAGCCCACCTTGTAGGCCACAGGTATCATAGGTTAGATTCTTTGGGAAGCAGATACTGAGACCAGGTTAAGAATAGATTGACAAGACCGATGCCTTACCATCGGGTAATTAAGAAGTATAAACTGCCAGTTATAAGTCATAGGGATGTAAGGCACAGGGAATATAGTCAATATTGTAATAACTCTGTATGATGACAGATGGTTACCAGCCTTATTGTGGTGATCACTCCATAAGGTATATAAATGTCTAATCACTATATTTTACACCTGAGATTCATATAATATTGTATGTCAACTATAATTTAAAAATAAACTTTAAGAAAAGCTTTAAAAGAAGGGTGCAAAAGGTTTATGGGGGAGTAATGCCTGTATAAAAAAGGGGAGAAGTGGGCTGGGGCAGAGGGAGCCATCAGTCTGTGATGCAGACCCCACAAGTTCAGCCAGCCCCCAGGGGGACTCTGAAGCAAAGACTGCCTGGCAGCGGAGTCCTGTCTTGGGTGGGAAAAGCCAGGCCCCTAGACCACCACGTTGCTCAAATATTGGCCAAAGAGCTTGACTTTGGCTCAAAATCTGAGTTTTGCGCTAACCCTGAAGGAGCTAGCAGCATGGAGGCTGTCAGCTAAGCACACGCCTAGCAGCTGGGTCCCGAGTCTCTTCTTGAATGGACACCAGACTGTTACCTTTTTGTGTCTGCCATGCCAAGTAGAATTTTTGGAGCTCTGTTCTAAAAGCAATGGAAAACCACTGAATAGTTTCGACCAGACAAGATAGGATTTCATGGTTACATAAATATTTAATAATGCCCACTGAATCATTCATACAGCAAATAGTCGAGTGTCTGTCGTGTGCCAGGTGCCGCCTAGGTGCTCAGGATACATGAGGGACAAAACTAAGCGCCTTATCTGATGGAGCTTACATTCCACAGAGAGGGAGAGACAATCAGACATCGTATGTAAATTTCGTAGTATGTTGGACTTTTGCTCCTCAGTGTGGTCCGTGCCAACGGTATCAGTGTCACCTAGGGGTTTGCTAGAAATGCCAGCCACACCCTAGACCTACCGAATTCAAATCTGCATTTTATCAGGAACCCAAGGTGATCCTTATGCAAGGTAAAATTGAGGCTCCGCTCTCAATTTTAACCTTTTAAGCAAGGCTAAAGTCGGGGAGACAACTACAGAATTAAAAAGGGTAGTCCAGGTAGACCTCTTTGAAAAGGGAAACTTTGATTAAAAACATCAAGTAGGTGAAGGAGTTGGTCAAGAACTCTGGGTTGACACGTTTGCGGGCAGAGGGAATAGCGAGAACCAAGGCTCTAAGGTGAAGTGTGTCTACAGTGTTTGAAAGCAAGAGGGCCAGTTTGGCTGGAGCAGAGGGGACAAGGGTGAAGAGTAGGAAGAGAAGAAGCAGGAAGATAAAGGAGGTAGGGTAGGATGTCCAGATGCTATTACGCCTTTGGGAGCACAGCAAGGATTTTGCTTCTACTCAGTGATTTGGGGAGCCACCCCAAGAATTTGAGCAGATAAGTGATACAATACATGTCTTAAAATGATCACCCTGTCTGTTGTATTGAGAATAGACTGTAAAGGGGCATGGGTAGAAAGCAGGGAGACATTTTTGTGGGTGTGAAGGGGGTACAATATTAATCCAGACAAGGAACATTGATAGTTCAGCCTGGTTGGTAGCAGAGGAGGAGTTGAGAAGTGGTTTGACTCTGGGTAAGTTTTTAAGGTTAATCCAACATGATTTCTTGATGGGTTAGATTTAGGATGTGAGAAAGAGAGGAGGTGAGGGTAAGTCCAAGGTTTTTGGCCTAAACAATTGAAAGAACATAAGTATGATCAGTTCAAGTGGAGAAGGATGTGGGTGGGACAGGTTGTTTGGGAGATCAAGGATTTTCCCTTGGCATGTAGAAGTTGAGGTGTGTTAGACACCCAAGAAATGATTAGTCAGTTTCACACAAGTGTGGAGTTCAGGAAAGAGGTTTGCTAAAGACATAAATTTGGCAGCCATGACCAATCATTCTACTATAGTTATCTAAGAAAAGAGCTGAATATAATGTACTGCTATGTTTGCAGATTTGCTGATGATATCAAAAACTTTGGTCAGATAATACAATTGATGTGGTAGTCATTGTGACATAAGCTTTGTCTGTGCATCTCTCCTGGATTGTGATCTGAAATTTTAGGTGCATAAAACAGTTCATGCACTTTATATATGTTTTCTTTTTTTAATTCTCAAATGTAAAACAAAAACTAACTCATATAAACCAAAATAGAAAAACTCTGAAAATAAGAGATGGTCATCTAAAATCAACTATATACCTTTTAATTTCCACTGGAGAATGGACAAAATTCATTGATGACTCCCTCTCAAAAAAGAGCTCTACTAAGTAAACTAGATAATGAATGCATTTTAATTTAAACCTAGAACAACTTGGTATAGTATAGCCTTATTCAGAGCATTATAGGAGATATTAACAGTAAGCATTATGTTTCAGGCATCGAGTTAATTATTTTACATATACTATCGTCTCACTTAATCCTCAATCCTGTAAGGTTGTACCCATTTCACATAAGATTGAGATTCAGAGACGTTACATATGCGAGCTCACATGGTTAATAAGAACCAGTGCAGAGATCTAACCCCAAATCAAATGAGAACTGCCTGCAAAATACAAACAGCATATTTTGGAAATAAAATCTGCTGAAGAAAGTGATAGTAAGTCTATTATATTTTCAAATAAAAGATAAAGTGCTTCCTTTAGAAAAGATTAATTTCAAGGCATTCAACGTTCTATAGTCAACAGATCCTTTAAAAATGGTTGCTGGAATGTTACCTCCTCTCTCTTTAAAAAAATAAAAATCTAGCTCCCTCCCCCACCTCCTATAACTCATGATTCTCATTATAATTAGGATTTTTCTTGCTGATATTTGGGCAAGGTGATACTAATGACTGAATCAAAAAATGAGCAAGTAATTTAGTGTTAGTTATCAGTACTTTCAGATTTTATCTGTAACAATGACTGGAGAAAGTAATATAATGCACTGTGAATGATTAAAAATTTATTTCATGTAATATATAATTCATTTTTAAACAGTCTGCAACAAAAATATTTTTGGAAACATCTTTTTCTTTTGGTAAAACAAATAGGTTAGCAATGACTAACAAATGGCTAAAATCCCCCACAATGATACAGTCAAATATAACCTTTCTTCACATTTCTCTAAAAGTTCAAGTTGATACCACTTGATAAAACAAGACAGTATAGACATTTCAATATTTTATTTAAGGCTTTTGACTGAACTGTAGAATATTAGGTGGGAAATCATAAAGATATTCATTAGCCTTGAACTCATCCATCTTACATGTGTACATACTGTAATAACCAAAACGAGCACGAAAGTTAAAAAAAATAAAGCACAAAAGGATGCGATGGGTCTTAGCCCTATATATTAAGAGTGGACATAAAAGATATATAATCAACACAATGTAACAGACAAGGAAAAAACAGTTTACAGGTGTTTTGGTTTTTTTTACTGTTAACAGCATATTCAGTTGTTCTTATCAAATTATTCAGAGGGTATCAAACTTCTGAAATGAACAAACTTCTGTGGATTATTTTTTAGTTACAAAATAAGGTTGGCCTCATGAAATGCAAAACATAACAAAACCATTTAAAGGCTTGGCAGAAATTAGTACATCTTAGAAAGCAGGAAAAGGAAACTCAATGTTTATATGCACCAAATATACACATACGCAAAAAATTTTCTAAGTATAATATGAAGGAGACTCATTGGGTTTTTTGTAGTTAATTGTTGGCTACTTTCCTCCATGAAAGAACACAAGAATTTAACTCTCACAACGAGCTACTAGTTCAAAATTAAAGTAACATCACTGATGTTTAATTTAAATCTTACTAAAACCAATCACAGGCATATAGTCTAAACATAAAAGTACATGCCGTAGCTTAGGCCTCCTTAAAGTTCTTACTACAGGGTGGTTAAAGAAATAGAAACACAAGTAGAGCTATGTGCTGGGCAAAATATTAGCAAAACTTTAATTTATATTTAAATTTATCATTCTGTATGTCAAGTGCCTATTGGCTAAACAAAACTGTATTCAGAAATTCATATTTTATAATTTCATTCAAGAGTTGCTAAGGCTGGTATCAGGTATCATTCATTCTCTGATAAAGTGAGAATTCATTGGCAGAGGATTTAACAGCCAAACTGAGTGGTGAATTTAAATACCTTTCCCTAAATAACATACTGTGTAGTGACCTAAAGAATATTTTGTGTTATTCAACTTTCTTTTCTGGGCAGACTACCACAGCTCAATGACTTAAAAAACCAAATTCCAAAATTCAACCTGATAGCCTTAGTAAGGACAGTTAAAGGTATAAAGATAGAAGAGATCATCCTCATCAATCATGGGAAAATGTATCATCTGTGCCCCTCTGCCACAGTTCCAGGATAGCTAAGACCAATTATGAGGATTACCAATTAGTACTAGCAATTTAAAATAAAGAACTGTCTGTGCATACTTTTTTTATACTTATATATGGAAATGGGAGAGAGCAGAGCAGAAGAAGGTCTGAATATGCAAAACCTACAACACCCCTTCAAAAACTTATGAATTCTATGATCTCAAGGTCAAATTTAAATCAGCAAGAATAGAGCTGGAATTCCAAAACCTCTGAAAAGAAAAGGGCTAATAATAAAAACTGCAGCTGATTTTATGCACCAGGAATGAAATGTTATAACATATCTATCATTCACATGCAGGTTCATGTAATTTATCTTCAATAAGAATTATTATCTGTTTAGCAGCTGAAGCCCAGGAACTGCTGATACACTGCAGATGAGAAAACATTTGCTAGTCTCTCTGCTCTGGTCTTTCTTAAGCTAAATGATGATCACGCAATGGAGATCACTTGTTCTAGAAACGTTTTGTTTACGTGCACAGTCAGCTGCACTTCCAGCACTTGTATCGGCAACATCGCTTCGTTCCCTTTCACAGACTCTAGAGGTTCTGCTGTGACTCTTCAGCTTTATCAGTGCTACAATTCCATCCCAAATCCGCATAGAAAACATTATACAACTTTTAAATCCAGGATTTACTCCTTTCAAATTAGTTGTTATAGCTCTTTTTAAAACAGATATTTAATATATTTGAGCCCCAAAGATACAGTAATTTAAAAGTAACTTTTACAATATTTATTACATACTGTATCTCAACACAGTCCTGACTTCCAAGGTTGTCGAGCTAGTGTCTCAAGTATTAACTTACACATTAATGGCAGTGCTGTCTGAGCTCATGTTTGACACAGTTCACATTGCCGATCAATAAAGAAAAATACAATCCGGAAATCAAGGTGGCATTTTCTACTGCAGTGTTTTCAAAAGTATGGTTAATGAATGTTAACAAGTATTTCACTTTAAAAAACAGGTTCCATCTTTAGATAAGGATACATTCAAAATGGTTTCAAAGGAATTCTTAGAGCATTTAATATGCCAACAGGCAGCTGTGCAAAGTCGTCAAATTATTTTTCCACAGAACTGTTTATTTCCATGAGCATCTCTTAGGAATAATGCTCCACAGAGCAGGTCTTGAGAAACACAGCTTCAGCATTTGGTATAGTCAGAAGCTTCACTAATTCCTCAGACTATGAGACATCGGTCTATTTCTTAAAATTAACAACAAAAATAACCGTTTAAGCCCGTAAGTCTGGAATTTCAGACTCAGAAAGTGAGCACTTGGGCAGGGAGTGGGGAATACACCTGTTTATCATATTACTTCATTTTTGCTTCCCTAGTAAAATATGTTCCAAACTACCCATGTTAACCCACTCTTACTGATGGCTGTGCACAACACCTGAACAAACTAACTAATAAACAAAGGCTGCTTAAAGCAAAAACTGTGGAATAAAGTTTTCACTTGCCCAAATACACAAATGCCATTTAAAATCATTTATAATTACATGTTTAGAACTAATAACCCTGGTTATCACTTAAGAGTCTATATACTGTATATAATTAGATAATATTATAGAGCTATCTTTGAAGCACAATTGAATAATTAAAGATGCTATGGAAAACTCTTGAGTTCATTTACTTTAGAGTAGTGTTTCTCAACCTTAGCACTACTGAGATTCGGGCTAGAAATTTCTTTGTTTTGGAAAGTTGTCTTGTCCATTGTAGAAATAAAATGTTATCTCAATTGCATCCCACCAGTCATGACAACCAAAAATGTCCCCAACATATTGCTTAGATATAAGCAGATCGTTACCAGTTGAGAACCATCACTGCTGAGAGAAAATTAAAGTTTATACCTTGATTCTGCTCTCCTGGGAAATGTCAATTTTATAGGCATACTGTGACTTAAAAGTATCAATAGCATCTAGTAATTTAGTAGCATGAGAGATCTTTCTAAATTCTATGTGATCAGAAACATAACGAATTTGTGAATCGTAGAGAATAGGAGGAAGCAGTCTACACATTTCAAAGAGAATTAGGGGTAATTTTACTATCATATCAGTTAAGAATTTTCTGAAACATGCTTAACTGACAAATATTTTAACAACTGGAAAAATGCTAATTGTATATTATAATCTGTTAAGGATCATGACTGAGGCAGTGCGAGAATAAAAACATAACAATCATAAATGGCTAACTCAAACCACATTCTATTCCTCGACTAAACATTCTCCATAAAATTCTCAATTCGAAAATCTCAAGTCTTGTCATTAAACTGCTTGCTTGCACTGTCAGCTCATCATTTCTTTCAAATTATCAAAAAGAAACCCTCCACATGTCATGAAGAATCCTGGTATGTGTCAAGAAGTACATTATCTAGTTTTAAATCCATGTCTTCAACATCCACATCTTCAGTTTTGTCATGCTTGTCAACTCCAGATACATTACTCTCTTTATTTTGTTCTTTTCTTACTGTCTTTAAACACTTGTCAAGTCTCTTTATGAACACGTCCACATCCTGTACCTGCATTCCGATGGCTGATGCAGCATTGAGGTAAGCACAAGGGTAATTATTTGTATGTGACATAAAGCCTCTGAAAGTGTAGCCACTCACAGTTTGCATAGACCCAGGAAGCACAACCCTGAAAGGGAAAAGACGTACTGATTTACTATGTCGGGTGATATTAACAGAATATCCCCCATAAGCAACAACAAAATCTGTGTTACTTAGCCTTACATCTACTCATTAAGAAGTTTAAAAACAGGCATAAATCATAGGCTATGAAGGCACTTAAAAGAAAAAGTATACAACACACAGCAATTTTACCAGGAAAAGTAATGTTTGCTGATCACCATTTACTTATCTTCTATTAAAGAGGTATAAACTCTAGGAATCGCAAACACCTCTACATCTTCTTCAAAGAAGTAAAAAGAAAATGATTTCTGTTTTTGTACCAAATATGGAATCTGACTTCATATATATACACTTTAATGGAATGGTGAAATTTTTAAGTCAAACCACTTTGATTAATTGCCGTGTGTCACCTCAAACAATCAACAAACTAAAATGACACCTATCTGGTCAGTGCTATGCAATGGAGAGTATTAAAGCAAGGATCCAAAAGAAATTACGTAACTGTTTACAGTGGGGTAGTAGTCAGCAATCAGTAATATTCAGCAATGGTACAACCTTCTTTAAGCTTGATTTCATTGGCATACCTGATATAAGCAGATTTCTAAGTACTTTTTTTTTTTAAGTCAATTAAGATCAATTTAAGCATAAAGACAAATAGTGGCAACTCTAAAAGGCCAATAAAACTATTTTAGAAGTGTCAAAACTATGCTGTATTTTACAGATATAGTTCATCAAGGTAAAAGCTGAGTTAATTTAAGATCTTTTTTTAAGTTGTCCTTTGTTATGAAATCTCTAACCTCTGGTAGTCAGAGAAAAGTACTTTAATAGAAGAATGTACAGCAGAGTACTCAGAACAAGATATTTCTTTTCAAGTCATTTCTCTCTCTGACCTCATCAAATAAAAAATGAAAAATGAAATTAATTTTTAAGCCATGTACATAAGAGAGCAAAAAGTACATTTTCCAAAGACAGTACTTAGACAAGAATCGCGAAACCTTTTTAGTTTAGGAAATGGGCTTTTCCTTAAAAACATTTTCACTAAAAACATTTAGTAATGAAGATGCTTATTTCTAACACCATTATGTGACGCCACTGAAGATGATCTAATAAAGGAAAATAAAGACAAAAATTTATACAGAAAGGCAATGAAACAGTTTCTATATGTCTATTATAACAAACAAGATTCATAACTTTCTGTGACTACTGCAAGTGTAGGCAGTCCACAGGTGGGCCTTCCAGATTCTCTACCTCATAATTCTTTTAGCCTATGATGAATCTTAGGGGTAGTTTGGCATATACTTGGGGGACTATTGTTAAGGAAAGGTACTTTATTAGCGTTAACTTTTAAAAGCCAAATAAATCCAAGCCTCTTTTACACAGACTTACCTGGCTCCAGAAACCTGTCTGGTAAAAAGCATTGAGCCGAGGTGAGTGACAGCTTTGTCATGCTGTTCATTTAGTGTCTTAAGTGTCATGGCTGAAAAAGAAAAAAGTATCCCAATGAGCCTTGGTTAACCAGCACGAAAATCACTCAAAAAACACACTTAATAATGGAGACATTACTTTTTTTTATTGTGTTAAAATATACACAACATGAAATTTATCATCTTAACCACTTAAAAATGTATGTTTGGTGGTATTAAATGCATTCATCGTTGTGTAACCATCAGCACCATTCATCCATCCCCATAATTCTTTACATCTAGTAAAACTTAAACTGTATACGTATTAAAAAATAACTCCCCCCAGCCCCTGACAACCACTGTTATACTTTCTGTCTCTACGATTTTGACTACTCTAAGTACCTCAGATAAATTGAATCATGTGGTATTTGTCTTTTTGTGACTGGCTTATTTCAGACGTTACTTTTTATTCATTGTCAAGAGGCATGATTTTACTTTAATGCACTTAATAAATTATATTAAGGACCTGTTTGCATATCAGACAAAAATATGTTAATATAAACTGAATCGGACAGAACTTCCATATCACACTTCTAAAGAGTGAATTTTCCAATTAAAAAGATGAAACAATGGTATGATCAGTATGGAAGTTTATTCAAATTCAATCATGTTTTAAGAACTTGTAAAATGAGAATGTGGGATGTATTCTAGCACATATATAAGACTAAACTATGATCACCTCTACATATAGAAATGAAAATTACCTTCTTAAGGTTATGTGGGTAAGCTGTAATCTAGTCATACCACCAACCACCACTACTAGTTACCATTTCCTGAAGATGGACTTACCACACTAGATCGTTTACAAAATAATCTCAATAATTCTTTAACAATTTTGTATGTGAGGAATCATTATCTCTATTTTATAGATAGTTACGGGATAGTACATGGCAGAATTCAGATTCAAACCATACCATATCACCTTCTATAACAGTTACATAGATAGATTATAAACCAGCAAGGACTGACTAAAGTGGGTTTTATTATATATCGACAGCCAAATAGTTTTTCATGGAAGCCTATTTCTGAAAAAGGTTTCATTTAGAGATGACTATTTCCTTGCTTTCCTCAGATACACGTGCAATATGAAACATATTACACTGCATACAGTCACAAAAGGATAATTATGGAGCTTAAAGATTACTGAAAATGCATACAAAATCAACATTTATATTATCCTATTTAGTAGCTCTTGTACTACATGACAAAAATACAGTCCTTTTACAAAGAAAATTATCATAAATACAGACTTCTCTAATATTGAAATGCTCAAGAAAACAAATAATAGCATTAAAAACAATATAACCACCACCTTACCTTCTCATATTATGGTGTTTTGTTAACCGGTAGAAATTTTTTAATATTTACATAGAGTTCTTAGTAGTAACTAAATTATTTTGGTTAGAAACGAATGTTAAAGTATTTTCTGTATGTTCATTATAATTCTATTGATTTGGATCCTTTCAGTACATAGTTTTTATCTTAGAAATACCTTAAAGCATTTCTAAAGCCTAACTAAACTTTTTCAATTTACAAAGTAATACTGTAATAAATTCAGAAATAAAACTGTAACCAGAAAGAATTCATACTCTTTCTAGTAATACCAGCTTCCTGCTGAGAATGGTTCAGAAGTGCTGATATTTTTTTTTCCCCCCAAAAAAATTACCTAAAGATATGGGATTGTGAGGTGTATGCAACAGTCTTTCATTGTAGGCTTCTGACAGCTTCTTTACTTGGATGGACAAATATGAAAATACTTCCTGCAACAACAAAATGTTAAACTTAAATAAAATCAAATAAGTACTTACTGCAAATTGCCAGATTTAATAAGACAAAATCTGATTGGTGTGAAGTCTGTGCTGTAAATTAAACTCATTCATGGGCCTTAGGAGCAATTCTTTCCCTTGTTGCAATATAGTGAGATTCAAAGTTGCCACAACTATCAGAAACCACAGGATTTAGGTAAAGAAGGCAATGAACTAGCACATTTTTCCTGCTCCGGAGCTATTATGTATCAATCACAAATCCATCCTCTTTTCTGAACCTCCAGGGCTACTGCTCTGGTCCAAGCAGCTGTCAACCCCTTCCCTGGACAACAGCAATGCATTCTAAATGATTTCTCTGCCTCCTGTCCTGCCCCTCTACAATCTGTTCAACACACAGAGTCCAGAGTAGCCTTTTAAAAGCATAAATTAGATCATGTCCCTCCCAATGACTTAGTCCTGTAAGTATTAAAAAAACTTTTCATCTATAAGGCCCCAAATGATCTGGCCCAGCCAACATGCCCAACTCAGCAACTATCCCTCTCTCGCACTGACCATGGTGCCAGCTACATCAGCCTCCTTTCCAACAAAAGAACATGCCAAGCTCATTCTAGTGTCAGAACCTTTACGTCTGCTTCCGCTCGACTTGGAAAGCTCTTCTCCCAGATCATTCCATGAGTGGTCCCTTTTGTCACGCACTAAGGAGATCTTCCTTTATTATTTCCCTATAAAAGTAGTTCTCTGACTCTGCCCACTTCCAGCTCTCAGTCTACCTCTAATACCATTACCTGTTTTGGTTCCTTCACTATACTTATCACAACCAGAAAGTATCTCATTTATCTGCTTAAGTGAACAATGCCTATGACGACCAACTAGAATGGAAAAACTCCTTTAAAGCATGGACTCTGTCTTCTTCGCCATTGTTTTCTCAACACCAAGAAAAATGTGCCAGGGTTTTAGAATGTAAGTAACTTAGGAAGGAGTAGTTAAAAATGGATTTCCTTTAAATTATATAAATTTAAAGTTAATAATTCCCTCAACTCAAAAAATATAGCAAAAACTAAAAATTGTATTCTTGATCCTACTCTAGAAAATAATGTATATCTAACAATAGAAATTAAAAAAATATATTTTACAAGTATAAAATTTCATGTGCACATGTATGTAAGTAGGAATTTAACGAAGTTACAATAAATATTAAGTTGGCACTTGTTTGACCTAAAGTTAAACTTTCTTCTCCTAGTAAGCCCTTTCAAGAGTATTAAAATGAGAATTTGCCAAAAAAAGTCTGTCCCTAAACAAATCCACTTGCACTGACTGCCTCCAGCCACAGTCAAACCTATAAACTCTAAAGATACACACTCCTAAGAGCCAAGGGCCAACAGAATATCCTGTTGGGGAGACAGCAGGAAACGATACTTCTCCAATTTCAAAGGCCACACAAAAGCTGCTTCAGTTTTCTGTAAGGTGAGGGTTGCACGGTCTGATCCCACACTGGGGCTTAGAATAGCTTTTTCATGTCTAAAGCACATAGATGACTAACTCCATCTTTTGTTAGGTAAAGATTAAGAGGAAAATTCCTACCAAGTTTATGAATTATTGAGTCTACTGAAGACCACAAATATTTTTACTCTCGTCGACACAATATATTTTACATTCTGACCTGAAAAAAATTTAAACTAATTGCTGTCCTTAAATTTTTAGGAGATACTATAAGATCAATTCTTGGCATGTCAGAACTATGAAATCTTAGATCTGTAAAAGAAATGGATTTTTTTAATATTCAAAAAGTTATCCACATTTGTCATACCTAATGAACCTATGAGTAAGTGTTACTGATACAAGTGATAAGCCTTTCTCTTTTGTTATTTAAAAAAAAAGTGTAGAGAAATATTTAAGGAGGCAAATGTTATCACTGGAAACAGAAAAAAGAAGTTATTGTAGGCATCTTTTCCTAGAAATATAAAGATTTCTGGCGCCTCCTTCTTAAACTAATATTCTGATATTCACTTCAGAAGGTGAAACAGTAAGATAATCAAATGGAATAAAGAAATCAAGCAACTGGAACAATTCATAATCTTTTAGCACCATACCAGTGATGATGAAGAGTAGAATTTATATATTTTCATCTACTATAAAGTAACTAGAGCACTAATTTAAATGCTCTATATCGTTTTTTAAAAAGTCACATTTCGATTTATATATTAATTGCTCATTTTTCATCTATATTATAAACCACAGTCTTAATTTGTATCTGTCTAATTCTCTTACTCTCAAATTCATCAACCTCTCACAAGCAGAAACAAATGTGACAGCCAGGAAATGCCTTTTATAGACTCTTACATTTTCCCTGCTAATAGTAACAATAAAAAACTTGTTTCAGTGGTGAGGGCCAATTTAAAATATTTATCTACTATGGCTGCCACAATAATCACCATTGTGGTCACGCATGGAGAGTACAGCTGACCCTTCAACAGCCTGAGTCTGAACTACACAGGTGCACTTATATGCAGATTTTCTTCAATAAATAGAGTTGGCTCTCTGTTTTCCACGAGTTCTCATCTCTGGATTCAACCAAAATGGATTGAAAAAAGTATTTTTGATCCACAGTTTGGAATCTATGGGTGTGGAGGGCTGATTATCTGCACTGTTCTACGTCATTTTATATATGGGACTTGAGCATTTGCAGGTTTTGGTATCGGAGGGGGTCTGAGAACCAACCCCCTACAGATACCAAGGGTGCACTGCAGTTAAGCTTTGGGAAAGTCAGAGTTATACATGGATTTTCAATGTGCAAGGGTTGGTGCCCCAACCCTGCTGTTCAAGGGTCAACTATACTTAATTTACACTTAGCTACTTCTAAAGAGAGAGGAAATGTTTCCTTAGTAACATCCCTAGACAGCGTTTTTAAACTTACGATGCATTAAAAATACGTGGCTATTAAAAAACTGAGATTTCCCCCAATATTCAACTTCTAAAACTTTAACAAATTAGTTTTACCAGTTCTATCAATCACTTGCTAATGCCCCTAGAATTCAGTTTTAATGAAGCTAACATTAAGAAAGAAATCTTGACTATAAACATATTACTAAGATAACTAAATCTCATATAGATCACTAGTATGGGAATAATTAGACAAAATATTTGTGAGTTAAGTTCACATCTATCTGCAAATATTTACAGTATCTCTACTCTGTGTAAAGGGTTATGATAGGTAACCCAATAAGCAAAGAAGCTTAAATTATCTTAAAGCTCAATATACTGAATCCTACAATATTCCACATATTAAGGTCCTAAATGCTTTCCCATTAATGTCACTACATTAAAATATATCGTTTAGGAGACTGTACACTATTTCCTACACTAATACTTAGCTAAGCAGTTTTTTACCTGATATATTAAAGGTGCTACAGAACCTGCACAATTTTTTTGCTACAGTTAAATCTATAACTGACATTTATTATAAAATACTCTGTAAAGGGAGAAATTTATAAGCACCCCAAGCAAAGGTATATAGAAAGATCTTACTTATAAGAAATGAAATATTATTGATTTTCTATGTCTTTTGTGCTGTATTTAACTTAATTTTAAAAGACTCTTCACTAGAGATAAGCTGAACTGTATACCTTAATGCTAATGTCAGCTATATTTCTAGAAAATACAAAACTTTACACCATAGTTCAAGATGTTAATGGAAGAGAAGCTGAATTATATTAAGCATTACCTTTCAAATGGCCTTTTGCAAATTGATTTGCAGTCATGAAACCCAACATTCAGCCTATCCCTTCCCATAACCCAAAGATGCACACAATTCATTACATTTTAAAGAAAAAGGTCTTATGTAATCATGTTTTTTGAAACATACTATTTCATGCTAGAGGATAAGGTGAAAATAGAACTTCGCGTATTATTACAGTACGTCTCATGTGGTGGGTAAATAAATCAAAAAGGAAACTTAACAAGTAGTCTAGTATTTCAATGATAACATGAAAGGATGGACTAAATATAAATAGACTGTAGGTACACATCCCTGCACAGATGTCCATACTTGAAGATAACAGTATAAACGCACTGTGCTGCTTCTGTGACTGTGACCAGACAAATGGACCCAGGCACACTCGGCATTCTTGCACCGCAGGCTAATGCACTGCTTTCAAATTCTTCTGTTGAGGCCCCACCTTCAGGCCTGAAATCTCAGGCTTCTGTTGAGATTCAACTACTCCACTTTTAGGACTGTAGATCTACTAACGCTTCCAAATTCAGCTTTGTTATAGGATATTGTTTGCAACTGTGTCTGGTGTTCTTTTAGAAGTTAGTTTGTCCGCCAAGCTTCAGCTAACGAATTCCAGCCACTGGAACAGCCATTCTACTATCATTCCTCTTCTGCAGTTGTCCAATTCAGCAAACATTTGCAACCATGATTATCTGCCTGCCCTGTTCAATAAAGCGCTCTTCTAAAAGAAAAGCAGAATAATGGTCTTCTCTGGAAGCAAAACAGAAGTGAGGATAAATTTCACAGATTGATCTTTATTTCTGCATAGAGAAACTCAAAGAAGCAGTTTCTTAAATTTGAACCCCTTTTCTTAAAGGCCTTCTCAGTTAAATTCATGGTCATTTCTCCCCTCAATAAAGCAGATGTGTTGATCAGGAAGGGCCAAGGGCAAAGAGGTTCATTTCACACACACAGTGCCACTCTCTCTGATCCTTTCACCCTTCAAAAGAGAAGGCTTGAGAAGGAATGGCTTCAAGCTGAGTTCTTGTCTGCCTCTACTGTGCAAAAGATAAAGCCTTTTCTGAAGAGATATACTAGATGAAATAACCTCTAAAAATATCATTGTGGTGAATAAGGGCATAGAATAAAAAAAAATCCTACGTTTTCTTTTAACACTCTTTTTTTAGTAGGCAATAACGCGATAATATAAAAAGGAGCTCTCAGTGATGGTATATAAATAGCTCTGGCTGAAGCAAAATAGCTTTGCCTCAGCTTCTCCAGAGCTGAACCAATAAAACTATCACGATTAAATTTTCACAGTTCAAAAGCAAGTTTATTTAAACAAAAGCCCTTATTTTTGCAACAAAGCCAATCAAAAAAACAATATTTGTGCTACATATATGCAATTATGGTTTATGGAGGACATCGATATATTTCAAAGAAAAGAGTTGCCTGTTGAATGAAGTTGCTAAAGAACAACTTTTACTCATTTACAATGACAGAGTTCTCAAATGAGCATTCTAATACTTTGAAGATTACTACTGCAGATAGTCTCTATCGTAAGTAAATTCTATACGAAGAATTTTAAAATCAATTAATACAACAGAGCTTTTGGAGTTTTACATACCTACACTAGGTAAGAATGGCAGGTCACTACATCATCACTTTTATGGCTCAAATGCCTACTACAGAGCCAATAAACGCTCCCTCTGTACCAGAGGCAATCAGAGGGGAGTGGTAAGACAAAGTGCAGAGACTTTAGATCACAAAGGCCTGAGTTTCAGTGGCAGTTCTGGTACTTACATATGGTCTTTGGATAAGTATGTGACTTTCAGAGCCTCAATTCCGTCTGTAAAATGGGGGTCACACCTACCTCCTAAACTTTGAGTAGTATGAAATAATAGATACGATGAGCCTGATGGAGTTCTGGGCATACAGTAGACATTTGTAAAAATGTTTGTCTCCTTACTCATTTACTTTTCCCTTAGCCTAAAAATGTTTTCAGATTAAAAGAACTAATGTTAGCTAACAGGTCTCCTATAAACACATACTAATTCCCTGTAGCTACAAACCTATTCTTGTCCTGTTCCTGTTTATTCCAATCTGTCTAGATAAAAGGAAAAGAACAAAGATTCAGATGTTGCTAAGAGATTTACCTCTTGAAATCTGAGATGGAGCCATCCAATTCATAAATATCACTAGAACATAAAATTTCTCCCATAAAATACTTATCCAATAATGAACAAAGTCCTATGAAAAGTAGAGCTGGGTTGCCATCTGAAGCCATTCACCAGCTGAGCTACATACTCCTGCAGATCATTCTCAAAGCAGGTGGATTTTCACTCATGCTAAGCACAACATACACGTGCATGGGCCTCTGGAATCATTTACAGGTAGCTGAAACTTTTAAAGTCAAACTCTAAATGTCAAAAGTCAGAAGAAGAATCATGGTGTAAAGGAAATTCTTAGATTCCAAAATGATGACAAAACCCTCTTAAAATCAACAACTCCAAAATCCTAATGCTGTGAAAAATGCTGTGGAAGAGGAGCACCAGCTGAGAAGGAAGTCCCATTTCCAGAAGTGCAGTACCTGTTATACACAACAGGTAATCACTCTTTTACTTCATTCCTTTTTACAAGTTTTCAACTATACCCATACAGGGAGATGTTTCTGTAAGAACATCTAACTTAATGGAAGTCAGCGTCGAAATGTTATTTGCTTTCTGACTAACTTTCCAAAAAGATACTTATAGTGTGTAAAACAAGGGATGACTATACAACAGTGAACCAATGTATTCCCAAATACTCTGCAGTGGTTCACTCAACAAACATCTGATGAGCATCTACTATGTATCAAGCAAAGGAAGCCAAGATTAGAAGGACTGATGGCAAACTCAAAGGTGCACAGTGGTCTAGACTACCCATAATCAAGGCCCAAGTTTCATTACAGATACCTGATGGTAATTTTTTAGGGAATGTGCATTCAGATTATCAGTTTAATTTGCTAATTATATAAGTTTAATTTGCTAATTAAATAAGTTTAATTACAAAATCGCTAAAGACATATTTACTATAGCAAATATTTAATGTTATTAGCTATTATTTAGTTTCAAGTACGAAACCAGAAAATACTAAATAGTATGCTTATTTGATATTATAACAGCATATAAAAATTTTTAAGTTTCTATATAATAAATTATACTCTTTAAATATCTAACTTAAAACTTTGTATCAGAGCAATTATATATTCCATTTCCTTAGTTTAAAATGAATTTTTACCCAAACCTGCAGAGTGATCAATATATGGCAAAAAGCAGCTACAATATAAGACTACACTATGACAACTAAAAAGGTCAAAAATAAAAAGCAACTACTTATATTTTCAAGCTTTGATATTTGAGATATTTGTGCAGTCTACCTCAAACACCACAAAATATTATCTACCCATAAGTATTAAAATTCTATGACATTGTTTTCTCTCCAAGTTTCTGTTATCAGAAACTCCTCTGCTGGTCCCTTTTCTTCTCCCAGACCCCTTTACACTGGAGTGCCCCAGAGCTCAGTTCTTGTACTTCTTTTCTGCTTAGACTCACTCTCTTGCAATCTCATCCAGTCTCTTGACCAATTAACTCCCCAAATTTTTATCTCCAGCCCAGCCCTTTCTCTTAGTACAAGACTCATATCCCACTCTCTATGTGACATCTCTATCTAGATGTCAATGGATATCCTGAATTCAATTTTGCTGGGAACTGAACTACTGGTGTTCTCCGGAGGCCCACAGGCTTACCCATCTCAGTTAATGGCCCCTCCGTCCTTCCAACTGCACAAGTCACAAATTTCAGAACCATTCCTGACTTCTCTCTTTCTCTCATACAATATATTCATCAGGAACTCCTCTTGGCTCAAAACAGACCTAGAATCCAACCACTTCTCATCACCTCCATTGTCACTATCTAGATATAAGCTAACATCACTTCTTAACTACTGTAAAAGCCTAATAGGTATCCCAACTTCTACCCTGCCTGCCCCCGCCCCCCGCCTCCTACTGTCAACACAGCAACCAAAGTGATCTTTCAAAATATAAGTCAGATCATGATACTCTTCTATTCAAAATCCTCCAGTGGTTCCTTATTTAACTCAGAATTTGAGGCAAAGACCTCACTATGGCTTAGAAAGCCCTGCATGATCAGCCCACCCCCATCACCTCCCTGACTTTGGCTCTCAAAACTCTCCATGCTCACTTTGCTCCGGCCCTCTTTACTAGCTCTCTTTACTGCCCTAGTCCTTATATTGGCTTTCTGCCTGAAACTCCATCACACATGTACGCTCCCTCAGACTTCTCCATGTTGACTCGAATGTCACCTTAAAATGAGGCCCGCCCTAACCACTGTATTTAAAAAAATCAGTTCCCACTACCACCACATCATCATTCCTAATTCTCATTTTACTCTATTCTTTCTTTTTTCCAGAGCACTTTTCACTTTATAATTTACGTATTAAGCCAACTTTTATAATTTATGTTTTATGTTACTTCTTTATTGCTGGTCTCCCCAATCTGCAATATATATAAGTGCCACAAGAGCTGGCATCTCTATTTATTGATTGCTATATCAATATTATATTCCTAAAACATAATATATGCTTAATAAATATTTAACCAATGAAACTTACCCCACACTCAACTTTATCTACTTTGAATTTCACGAAAACACTGGTCCATACTTTAGACCATGCTACCATAAGTGGGTTTGTCATTGTTTAGATGGTAAGCCCAAGACAGCCTAGTAGGAGTGGAAATGGTTATGAGCTACTATGAGACCATCGTCTTAACATTTCAACCTTACAAAATGTCCGACTTAAAAATTACCAACATAATGTGCTAGATTACTAAATTATAGGCCAACTATCATGATTATAATGCCCATGGTCCAGGAAGTAGCTGTTTTAAGAAATATTCTACAGTCTTTTGGAACTAGAAGTGGCCTGAGATATCAATTGTCTCTTTCATAAATGAGGAAATAAAATCTGTGAGTTAAGTATCTTTTCCATAATGAAACAACTAGTTACCAGAGAGCTAAGACCCTCTCATGTAAACAGATGGCAGTCTTCCTCATCTATAAACAAAGGCTTCATCTGCCGTGTGGAGAAGGTTCCTTGAAAGACTTGCTGAGGTCTTCCCTTGGATACAACAATCTATGACCATGATTACTTTTTGGAGTTTATCAAACTGAAGTTCTAATCATCTAAATTTTTTTCTCGGGTTTATTGAGACAATTACATACAGTAAAATCTTAGATGTCCACTTTTCAGGTGCCCACTTCTCTGAATTTTGACAAACATATACAGTTATGAAACTACCCTCACATTTTACCATGCCAATAGTCCCCTCCCTCAACCCAAGCCTCTGGTAACCACTCATCTTTTACCTGTCCTGATTATTTTTTGCTTTTTCCAAGATGGCATACAAATGAAACCATATAATATGTAGTCTTTTGAATCTGGTTTATTTCATTTAGCATAATGCATTTGAGAGTTATTATGTTATTGCATATATTAGTTTGTTCCTTTTTATTGCTGTGTGTATATGTATCACAATTTGTTTATATACCAGACGATGAGTTTCCAAAAACTAAAAAGAAAAGGCTTGTCCATTTATCCTTCAAGAGCCTCTATCTAAGTGACGAATATGATGAATTTTACTAAACTACGAAGATTCCTTGATGTAGGAGTTTCTCAAAAAAAAAAAAGCAAAGTCACCTATGCAAGATTCCCCACCATTCTCCTAATATCTGGATAAACGGAATGATAATGATTAATTGCAAATCTCCCAGGGTAGTCCCAGATCAAAGTAAATCCCCTAGGACGATACTCAGTATCTATAATCCAAAGTGATAAACCAATAGGCAAAAACATCAATGATTTGGAGTGCTGTTCTAGTCAGGAGTATTATTTTACACCTAAAGGGAAAGCTTACCTTTCTTTCTTTTAATAGCTTCTTATAGCCATTTGATCCAAGTGATAATAAAGTAATAAGGACATCTAAAGAAGGTGAAGCTGAAGCTCTTCCTGAAATAAGAATGAATAAGTTACATTCAGGAGGGGAAAAAAGCTTTGGAAATTAAGATTTATTATAGTAGCCTATGTACAAATGAAGTTTTTTTTGTTACTCTTTCTGAAGAGCAACTGATTTATTTACCTGGATACATCTTGCTAATTTCCTGAATGAAGGAATCATTAAAGCCAGCAATTATAGCGCCACCTACTGGAACCATAAAATTTTTGTCCAAGCTCTGAACGAAAGCGTCTATTCGACCAACCTGAGCCCCCTAGAATGAAATAACATGTAGTATTACACATTAGTTTTTAGAAGAAGAAACAATGGCTATTAACAAATAACTACCATTAAAACAATTAATGAAAATCAAAATATTTGTATTTCTTTGTAACATCTGTAATATTTTTAGGTATTGAACTGAGTTTTTAAACGCTGCTCCCTGTAGGTGGAAGAGCACTTTCTAGCTTACAACTTGCTTTCATACACAAATCATTTAATGCTCACAATCCTGTGAGGAAAGCAGGGTTTCGGTATCAGTTCAGGTGGTAACTATATTGAAACAGAGCTTTTCCTCCTTCAAATTGGTAAGACAGAGTGGATTCCTCCTGTGCTGCTCATCTGTGATCTTCTATTTAACAATAAAAGTCAACGGTGGGCCCTAAACTATTAAGTAATTTTAAACACCTGTGAGGTTAAGAGTGGCCACCATAACCTAATGGACTGCCACCACCCATGTTGCCAATCAATTAGTTATACATTTAAAAGCCTCTCTTTGATGCTAGGATAATATATTACCTGCATGATCACTTTAAGCAATAAGTTCTGCTCCTACCGCTACTCAGATAACAAAAGAGGAAAAAAAATTATTTTAAACATCAACTAATGGAAATTTTTTCTGTATACTCTTGGCAATATTTCTATATTAATTCATGTTTCCTAATATTATAATCTTAGATGATCTCATTCCACTGCAAATGAACTTCAAGTGAAAATCTAATATTCTGGTGAAAAATTGAATACTTACCAGAAATATAAAACTAAGTTCTAGTTCCCATCCAACACAGTCTATGACCTTCTGTCTAATGTGGCTCAATTTTCTCCTCTTAAAAACAGAGATACTATCTAAATTTCAAATAAGATCATTTTTTTTTCTTTATCTGTGGCTACAGATTTTCAATCTGTATTCACAATCTACATTCCTATTAATATTATAAGCGCATGTGACCTTCATCTTCACAGTTTCTCTCCACATCCATATCTCAGAGAGAAGCAGCAGATAGCTGGCCTAATCTAAGAGACCAGATCCAGGAAACAGGCAGCAGTAAAAGCTGGAGAGGGGAGCTGACTACTCTGGAGGCTATCACAGGATTGTTTAAATCTTAACTTTCCCATTACCCTTTTAATTTCCTCATAAACTATGATTGCAGAAAAATCTCACCATGTCGCAGGAAAACAGAAGCACTAAGAAAATAAGACTAATAGAATAATTGAAAAACATGCAAAGTAGTTGTATGTAGAAATAGAGTGCAACAGTTAGAGTTGCCTTTTATTAATACTTAAGTACTGCCCAAGGCTTCCTGAGAGAAACATAAACCTAAACTGGGAGCAGGATTACTATGAGAACAATCAGGGTCCTAGACTTTGCCAAATCCCTTTACCACTAAAACATAGCAAGCACTCAAAGGGCAGCACACTGGACCCAATCTCAGGAATGGTATAGAGATCTTATTTCCCACACTAAAGTCAGAGGCTATCAAATAGAAGGCGGGGTGGGGGGGCGGGAACACTAGAAAGATAGAAGGGCTTAAATAGAATAGGAACACAGGAACATGGTCTATGAAGTAAAGGGTTGTCATTTATCAGTTCATTTACTCATTTATTCATAGAACAAATATGTGAACACTTATCATTTGCCAAGCACTGCCCTAGGTTCTGAGAAGAGCTACAATGAATAAAACAGTAAATTATTCACATAACACTTACAGCTGGCCCTCGAACAATGCAGGGATTAGGAGTACTGAGCACCTACATGCACAGTCGAAAATCCACATGTAACTTAAGCCAGTCCTTCACATACTTGGATTCCCAACTACCTGATTCTTGGAAAGGACCCTGGATCACTCCACCTAATCTGACACCCCTCCTCCACCCAAATACGAGAGTGTTGATCAAGACCTGTCATATTCATTGTTTACTGTCTGCTTCTGCCCCATGAGGATAGGATTTTGTCATATGCACTACTGCATCCCCAGTACCCACCCTGGTGCCTGGCATACCAGTGGGAATCCTGTAAATATTTGTTGAATAAACAATTAGGTCTGTGAATAAGTAGTATAACACCTACTTCTCTCAAATTCTTAAGCAAAGTTGCTGTTTCCCACACTTTGGAGCTTTACAATCCATTCTGACTCTTAAAATAATTAATCCTGTGTATCTTTGTGACTACTACACTACTACATCCCCCGCCATTAAGCTGTCCTAATATCTATATTCCACGAGTCTCCTGAATAAGTCAGTTCAGTATATAAACGGAAGTGTAGGTTGTTCAAAGCTAACTTCCTGGGGACTACATGTGCATACCAGAACGTTCTATATGCTCAGCATTGTCTTTTTGGGGTATCATTCTTAAAAAAAAAAAGAGTCTTGACATATTTTAGTTATAGCTCTTCACTGACTATCGCATTACACCATCTTCTCAAGAAAGTATTTACAGTTTAAGTACTTTGTCTTTTAGAGAAAAATATGGGGCTTTGGAGTCACAATGAACCAGATGGGCCATTTTGTAGCTCTCAACCTTGGGCAAGTCACTTAATTCTGAGTTTGTTTCTTCATTTGTAGAATGGAAACAATAAAAAAATGTACCTTAAATTGTTAGGTTTAAGTTAATAAACTGTAAAAGTCTAGCAGGATGCCTGACACACGGTGAGTACTCAGTAAATGGTATACACCCCTAAAAAGAACTACTGGGAAGAATTAAAGCTAACTTTTAATTTTTCAGAAT
Organism: Pteropus medius; assembly: GCF_902729225.1. Taxonomy (NCBI): domain Eukaryota; kingdom Metazoa; phylum Chordata; class Mammalia; order Chiroptera; family Pteropodidae; genus Pteropus; species Pteropus medius. The sequence continues at coordinate 596,711 of NW_024349804.1, read as the reverse complement.
GTCTTGGAACAGCAACCAGCACTCAATATGATCCAAGTATTTATTTGATTTAAAGCAAGACCACACTATCTCTTTCTATGAGGGAAAAATAAAATGTTCGTGTACTGCTTTTTTTTTTAAGAAATGGCAATTTTAGAAGGTAATACATATCTGCAACAATAGAATAGGTACATTTAAAAAATTCATTTGCCCATCTGTAAGTGTTATTTTCTAGTTAAAGTTTTAGTGAAACCACCCCACAAATGAAGAGAGGTGATGACAAATCGAGAATTCGTGATGCACAACCCCAAGGGCACCTCTCATGTCGTACCCTGGAGTTCATTTTCTTTTGGTCTTAAGCTCTTAATAACGCCATCAGATTTCTCGTATTCGAAAATGTGTGAGCACCGAAACACTGAGCACTTCTAAGTAAACAACATGTGAGGAAATGTTAAGAAATTATTAAAATGATCATTATGAAAATTTACAGGCATGTATAGAACTATAATCTAAGTTTATATTGAAGTTTAAAAATTAAATATATTTTTCATTATGTTTTTAAAAGTTAATTCTAAATGTACACAATGCTTACAACTATATAAAAAACAGTAAATGTATATTAAAAAGAAAAAAGTGGGTTCATAAATTATTAAGAGTATTTGTTAAGGGAATACAGTTATGAATGATCATCTACTCCTTCCTTTTCTAAACCTTTAGTCATGCTGATGTATTTGACTTTTAAATGAATTGAGGCTGCTAAAAATCAAGGAAGAAGGAGAAAGGGAAAATGAGAAGAGGAATGATAATGAATCACTGGAATAAAATGGTTCTTAAGATTTCCAGCATAGAAAATTATACAAGCTTCCTTTGCTACCATTCAGATTAGATATAATCTAGTCTAGAACTGTGACAACACCTTAGAAAGTTAAGGAATAATAGAAAAAGATACCAAGGAAATGGTAGTTTTCCTACAAAGATCTTAACGAACGCTGACATACTGTACTCTACCCCTGGACTTATGTTATATAAACAAACTTATTTCCTTATTGGTTAAGCTAATTTGAACAGGAATTTCTGTTACTTACAACAAATTACATCCTTACAACTAATTACATCTTTAAAACCTTTGAGTAAAGAAATTAAGCAAAGCAGTATTACTGTCATATAAATCACATTTATATCAGAGATGATACTAGTAAACTCAAAATGATGAAAAATAAAAATATTTACTAGATAGGATCTACTGGGCCAAGGAGCATTCATCACGTTAGAGGAGGCCACAGATAATCTGTGAATAACTTATGCACCCATAACACAAACCACATGTATGTCAAATTGAATATGTAATGAAAATCATTATGTACACAAATTATATCTCATATCATATACAGATATCAATCTAAATGCTAATATAGTATGAAAAATTAATCATTGTAAGTAAATATAATACTTCATTTATTCAATCAATTTTTCAGTAGTTATTGTCAATTATGTACCAAGTACTATTTTAAGCACTGAAGACATAATAGTGAACAAAACAAAGTCCTTGCCCTACCAGAAATTTAATTCTAATTACTGTCAATAACTAGACAATAAATAACCTATCAAATCGTGATAAGTACTACAGAGAAAAAGAGTAAGAGGCCATCAATTTTAAGAAACAAAATTATTTTATATACCACTAGGTAAGAAAAAAATTGCCAATTAACATTACAAGACACCAATGACTGTAAAACATCCTAATTTTTCAGAGATGTTATAAAGTGAAAAAAATGTGCACCTTAAAATTAATATGGTAAAACAGGAAAAGGGAAATAGAAATGCTGGCAAGGAAGAGGAAGGTGTTACTTTAGATCAGGTGTCTGAGAAGGTTTCATTGGCCTAAAAAAAAAGTGAGGTAAGAAGCCATGCAACTCTCTAGAAAAGCAATCCAGCGCGAGGAATGAGCAAGAGCCTGGTGGAGTGCACACATGTGGTGTGACGGAGAAACAGTAAGGAGGCACCTGTGGCGAGAAAGAGCAGCGGAAAGTGAAATCAGAGAAGCTGCAGAGACCCAAAAACACAAAGCAGAGCAGGCCACGGCGGTGACTCTTATTCTGAGCGAGACGGCCAGCCAAGTCATATTTTCAAAATAAGACTCTAAAACAGATGTCTGGGATCTAGCTGATGCTTATAAAAATAAAATGTCATAAAATTTTTAAAAACTTGCTAACTCCATAGTTACATGCTAGAATGTTTATAAGTGAAGTCTTTTCTAGTCTAGGAAAAGAGGGTAAAGTGATTCTTTAAATATTAAATATAGGACAAATCATCAACATTGTTTTAAAAATACTATAATCCAGTATATTAGAAAAATGAGAATCCTGGTAATGAAACATCCTCAGAAAGCCAAAAACTAAGCTAATGAAGTATTTCTATGTTGGTTCTGACCTAAGCTATTAGTCCAATTGCCACCATACTACCATAAAATGACTTTTACTGGGTGAATATTGAATGTAAATTTCTAATGCTCCAGAAAGTAAAAGGCGCTAGGTAACAAGTTTTACTATATCAGATTTTAAGAAAAACAGATAATAACCATATACTATGTTAAAATCCATATTCTCTTGACACATCCTTTTAGTCTCTTACCTGCTGAATGAGGTGCATACACTTTGAAGACTGCAATCCATAAGCATTGTTGACTATATGTGGAATGCTATAACTAGCACAAATCACAGCCAGTTCTTCTAATCTATAAATATTCAACAGAAAGACACAGTCGCACTGTGCTTTTATAAATTATGTGAAAATTATTTTAATATTCTTAATGTACATTAGGAAAAAATGAGAAAACTGAAATTTCTACAGCAGTATTTAAGCATGTAATTCGGCAGTTTGGAAATACATAACAGGTACTTTAGGATAAACTTTAAAAAACTTTTAAATTGTTACCAATAAGTGACAAAATGTGTATTTATAAAAATCTGTATAGTTGGTAGCTTTTAAGTCACTTTAAAATTTCCTATATAAAAAGCAAGAAGCAGATTATTTATAACGACCCTTTACAAGGCTGTATATTCATGTTTAAATGCTTATACTAAAGCTAATATCTACAAAATTAGTATATTTTGAAATCTTAAGAAATCTCACATTAAACATCCTATAACGTAAAAAATATATTTTCAGATTTCAATGTATTAAAAAAATACAGAACATTAAAATGTTTCAGTACCAAAATAACATTTTCCAACAACTTGAATACTGAAGAATCTTTTAAATAGCTGCTGGTTTTAAGTTCACTCTTTTTCATGTGACAATTTTCACTTTCATATTAAGTCAATCTGAGAGTAACTTTATGCAAAGTAAGGTAATTAGATTTCAATTAGAGTATAATAAATGATATTCCTTTGCAAAATCAGATACTACTTGTGACTGAGGTCACCCCTAATGGAAACGTCTTCATCCTGTGAAGCTAAAACTAAATCCCATGGTTAAATACAATTAATTTAAAGAAAATATTCTTTCTATAATAAAAGAATTTTAAACCAAAGAATTTTTACACAATAAAAGTTCTTTCCCACAGGATGTATTTCAAATATATATAGTTTTACATCCATTAATGCACAATATATTATTTACAGATGTGCATTAATGTTTTTAAAGTACAAATAGGAATAACATTATTTTGTTCCTCTGTCGGAAGTTGACGATTTACTTCAAGTTTTATGAATTAAAAACTCATTTTATCATTCCTTTTCATAAGTCTCACAAATCAACACAGAAAATCTTTCTGTTAAACTAATCAGGTGTTGTTTTTAACAAAACAGACCTGGGATACACACAGTGTTTTCTTCATAAAAGGCACTTTCACATGTTTGTGTTCTAATGAAAGCAAACTTTAATAATAAATTTCCTTGAGAGGAAGGCACCATAATAACATAAAGTACTATTTTAAAAAAATCACTTGTAAGTAGTTTTAAATATTCTGAATCGATCAAATCTGCTAATAGAGTATATATAAAGATATTCGACAAAAGGCAGAGACTTGAAAAAAATATTTTCCATGTGAATCAAACTGTATTCTAACTTAGAAGCAAATTTAAGGTATTTATTAATTAGAAGAAATGATACACTTCCTTTTTTTTAACCATTCCTTTGACTGATTCTGCCCTACAATGCTCTCTGTCCAATTAATGAACTAATAAAGACAATATATGCCCATTCAAATTAAGACTATAAAAGAATTAAGCTTAATGTAAAGAAATCAAATGTATTTAAATTTAATAAAATCAGAAATTCAACCATATTACTAATAATGGTGCATCACCATTTTCTTAAAGTTCACTCTTATAAGAAACATTCATCATATTACACCACTAAAAGGCAGCAGATGAAAATTCTGCTAAGAAAAATACAATTTTTTCCAAAGGAAGTAATACATTAAACAAAAAAAATTATCCTCAAGGATTAATAATCTAATGAGTATAAATATCCATATGCTGTTTTTGGAAATGTGATTTATTTCCATCACATTAAAATTTCTCTAGATAACAAAACCATCAATGAAAAATAGCATTACTATTTCAATGTAAATTTAAAATATGATTGGTAAGTAATAAATAAAGCACACACAATATAATCTTACAATCAAATTCATACTCATAATTGAGGCAAGGTAAATTTTCAAGAGCATGGCTTTAACATTGTCTCTTAAAGTCTGCCTATAATAAAAGCCAATATGCATTCATTACTGCCAAATGATGTGATTTCATAAAAACCAAAGTATAACTTGATGCTATAAAAATAATCCAAAGTCTATGTAGTTTTTACAAATTACTAGTGCTTCTATTCAAAATGTTAAAATACAACAGACTTGCTGTCAAAACTAGAAATCTGTATTCCTATACCTAAGCCTACTACACTTTCCAAATAAAAATTTGTGGCCATCCTTTGGAAAAATAAACATTTGCTTTTTTTATTTTCTTAAATATTTGCATTTTTTTCAAAATACAAAGACAATCACTATGTATACCTAAGTGTAATCTTCCAATTAAAAAAAATTCAAAGGGCAATAAATAATCCTAAAATTTTTTGTTTAAAATCTGTTAATGCTGATACGTATCATGCTGATACTTTACACTGTTTTCTATTTATGAAAACTATAAAATCAAAGAAGTAGAGGTAGTAATGAAAACAAGTAAATCCATCATGTAGCTTAGAAACATCTATTAAATAATAAGGAGGAAGATGCTAAGAGATCAGAAAACAGAAAAAAAGAAAACATGCTCTGCATTTGCTCCACTTAGTATTTAGTTGCTTTTCCTCCTTCTTTATCAAATTTTTATTTTCTCAATTATGCTGTTGCTCCACAAAGTCAATCTATTTTGTTAAAAGCATTCATTCACCTATTTACTGACAAATGTTACTTAAGCATCTCTGAGAATTACTATATATGCATTTTATTTTTAAAATGATGGCCCCCCCAAAGGACAATATTACTAAATCAGTTACCGATCAGGCACTCTTGGAGCAAAACAGGATGTAGTAGAATGAACACACAGAATGTTATCAGGCCCAAGTTCCTGGACTTTGGCCTCCACTGCTTTCAGGTTTGTGTGCAGCTCGTCACCGTCTAAAATGTTCTCTATCACCACAGGCTCAAAACCTAACCAAGCCAAACAGAAGTAAGATGTTAGTGTAAACAAAAATAAGGGAAGATCATGGAACTCTAGGAAGCAGTACTATTTCACACAAAAACTCTAAATATTTATTTTCCTTGATGAATCCTCCTCTAGCAATAAAGACCTGGCTCAATACTGGTATGAGTCAAAGGCAGGTCAAAATAATCTAAAGGACAACTAGACTACAATTAGGACCACAAATCTATTTAAACTTCTGATATGACAAGAAAGACTAATTTGGGGAAGGAAACAAAACATTAAATAGATATCTATAAAAGTAATAACACAGTCATTGATCACAAAAAGGATCATTTAATCCAGTTCAATTTCAGTACTCAGAAAAGTAAATCTATCCATTCTCTGAAAATATTTAAGTTTTATTTTAAAGTTCACTTTATTTCAGAGATGGACAAAAATAATTCAAGTATTGAAACAAATCACAATCATCACCTTAATGTTTTATCTCTAAAGAAAAGTATAATAAATTTTAGGAGCCTACAGATCACTGACCCATCTCATAGCTTACAAGAGCCTTCTGTAACTTAAACGTAAAAATTGTTTTCCAATTTTCAACGGAATTAGTACACTTAACTAGCATATAATCAAAAGTTCACCCAAATAATAACTACATGACCTTATATAGTAAATATTTAGGTATAATCTTAAAATGTTGTATAAACAATATATACACTAAATAATATACAAAGCACTTATATTAACCAAGTTTGTGACACCACTAAGTACTTAGGGTAAAAGTAAAAACTAAGTATTAAGTCTCAGAAATTGTATAAAATTAACCTGGGAAATTTTGCACATAATGTTATCATGTAGTCACATCTTCAGTGTCCCCAAACACCTAATCTCGCAGCAGGCTAAATTCATGGATTTAAGATTTAAAAGCTGCAAGAATTTAGAACATTTAGCTCAACTCATTTATTTCAAAGATAAGGGAACCAAAGTTCAGGAAAATTAAGTGGCTTCCCCAAGGTCACACAGAAAGTTATAGCAAAGTTAAGGGCAAGTAGTTTTCTTTTGTGTTTTAGGATCCACATCAAGTTGTCTATATTCTATCTACAGAAATATAAAACTTCAGCCAGTATAAAATCAACATTTCAAATATGTTGATTCAGAGATGTCCAAGCTTTATATCTATACTTTCATAGCCATTAAAACAAACATATGAAACTTTAAATTGTAGCTTCCTGAGGACAGCTAATTTTCTATTATTTCTCAAATTCTCTCAACCTGACCTTATTTCAGCTTTCAAATACTTAAAATATTAGTTTTTTAAAAAAGACTACAACTATCTTGGTTCCTTAGAGGCTATCCTAAAAAAGAATAAACTGTAAATTGTAGTCCAAATCCTAACATCTTTTGGAACTTTCCAGTCTTCCAATGCGGCAATCTTTTCTATAAGTTTGGTTATCAATTCTTTGGTTAACAAGATATAAATTTATGCCACAACTTCATGCCACCTAAATCAATATATTTTTAAAAGCCTATCAGTTTCTGCTATATGTCCTTACTATGAATCCCTTTACATGAGTTTTAGATTTATTCAGTTAATTATAGTCCTATACTGTTCATTTCATGCAACAGACTCTAACCATTTAATAACAACCTTAAATTCTCAAATTCAACTTGACTTAAGCAAGTCAAATACTAAAACACTAATTTAAAGGTTTTGTCTCACCTACACTTAACGATGCCTGTATTCTTGCACTTTGATTCATGGCAATAATTTACGTATACTCCACTCATGTATATACAACAAACATTCCTAAACACTTTTTATGCTCCAGGGATTACTGTTATGTCATCCCATTTATCCTCGAAACAATCAAGTGAGGTAATCATACTCCCATTTGAAAGAACAGTAACAAATGATCCAGAAATTCTACTTTTGAGTAGCTACCCAAAAGAATTTAAAAAGCAGGGTCTCAAACAGGTATTTGTACACCCATGTGTGAATGATGCTGCATTATTCACAAAAGCATCATTTACAATAGCCAAAAGGTGCCAACAACCCAAGTTTCCATCAATGAATGAATAAACAAAATGTGAGATACACACACACGCATGTACATACACACAGAATGGGATATCAGTCGGTCTTAAAGAAAAAGACTAAAGCATGGATAAACCTTAAAGATATTATGCTAAGTGAAATAAGCCAGTCACAAAGGAAAATATAATTCCACTTACACAAAGGACCTAGAGTAGTCAAATTGGTAGAGACATAAAGTAGAATGAGTGCTAGGGAAAGGGTTAGTGGGGAGAGGTTGGTTACTCTTTAATGGGCAGAATTTCAGTTTAAGAGAATGAAAAAGTTCTCAAGATGGATGGTGGTGATGGCTGCGCAACAATATAAATGTACATAATGTCATGAAGCTATACAGTTACTATCACAATAAAAAGAAATAGGAATAGGTTTAGTTTCTTTTCATTCAGCCATCTCTACATAAAAAGTTAGAAATGTCTCACTGTGATATGAAAGACATTATATATACCGCTTGTCTTCTTTTACCTGCAGTGATCATGCATTTAAAGCAGGACTTCTGGTCTATTCGTGGCCATATAATATACCTTGCCTTTGGTCGTTTGTGTCGTAATGTTAAGAAACACAGGGTTAAACTCATACCAGTTGCCATAGGCACTACGAAGCAGTTGGTCACTGCATGGACACCTAGGAATACGAAGTAAAACAGAAATTAGTTATTCCATTGAAAAACCAGCACCCTTCTTGAAATTATATACTTCTAGCAAATAAAGGGTTGTGTAGACGTAGAGCTTCTTCTGTACTTGGTCTCAGGAAACTTATAGCCAAATTCATCCTCCATGCTTATACCTCTGATTCTCTACATTATTCTAAAGATATATACAACTTTTCAAAAGATGTTTACATCCTTTTTGGAAAGAGGTATTAATACAAGAAATTGGGCAAAGGAGTGTGTGGCTAGTTAGCCAAAAGTTTTAATGATTAACACAGTACATACCAGTCAACTTTATGATGTCCAAGACCAAAGAATTGGTAATTTTGTTCAAAAGGCTAGAACCAGCAGCTTTTGGTTGCACAGCAGAAATATCACCCGATCGTCCAATTCCATGAATTAACCTAAGCAAAAAATGGGTCAACAACTGGACAAAAATATTCAGTGTTCTAAGTAATCCACTGCATAAGTATACAAATACAATAACAACAACAACAACAACAAACAGAAGCAATACTTGACTACTGTAGATGTATTTTCATAAACTATTGATAATAGGAAAATATCCTATTAAATTAAAAAAATTAATCAATTATGCTGTGTTACTTAGTCTCCAAAGATGGCCGGCCACTGCCAATTCCTTTTTTCCCTATGCCTGTATGGTACTGCCACACCAAGAGATGGAGTCTAATTCCCTCCACTTGAATCTGGGCTGGCCTTACTGAGTTGCTTGGCCAGAAAGAATCCAGCAGAAGTGATGGTCTGGAACTTCTGAGCTAGATCGTAAGAAGCCTTGAAGCTTTCCAACTAGGGGGCTCCCTCTTATAATCCAGATACCATGCTGGGAGAAGCCAAAGCCACATGGAGGCCATCTGAGTTAAAATCAAGGAAAACAGTTTTTAAGAGTTTACTTGTATTTCACATTAAGGCTGGAGAACAGATAAATAATGTTATCTGAAATCACTATCAATTAAATGATTACCAGAATTGACGAAAAGCTTTCTAAAATAATGCAGTGATTTTAATAATTTAAAATTAAATACTTTTTCCCACATCTATTGCAGTAAAGCAAGGTACTTATAAAACAGATATAGTTTAGATGTAGATGAACAACGTTTTAAAGTTCTACCTATTATACATCACTCTCCAAAAAAATTTGCAATTGTAAAAAAGAAACGTGGAAAACTATAAATAACCTTAACATATTTAAACTTTTACATCAAATAAGTTTATTAGTTTTCTACAAAAGAAACATGTAAAACTATAAACACCTTAACATAAACTTTTACACAAAATAAGTTTATTAGGTTAAACATTCTTAACAGAATCAACAGCCAGTTTTGTTAATCACCCAGAACCTGACATGGTGACCACCACATACTAGAACTTTTACCTTACTGTCTCAAAAAGTACCTACTCAGATAAATTGTTCCCATCTCTGTTGCATCTAGTTTACATGCCCATTTGAACAAAGTAGGTTACAAAGGGACATTTTATATGATGAAAACTGCTACCATTGTTTTTAAACAAACAAAAAACAAAGCAAAAAAATGTTTTCACAAGCTTCTTGAAAAAATACCTGTAATGACGCCGAGCAACTAATGCAGATGCCACTCTCCCTTCCCTTTCTCCCACACCACAATTGCCCAGGAAATTGTTGCTATCCATTATGGCAAGCTCGTGTAGGAAGAGTTCAAGTGTGCTTTCATCCCAGCCATCTTCTGGACATTTGCCCTTAAAAACAAACAAACAAAAACTTATAATTATATTTAAGAAAACCATCGTTCCCTAGAAGCCTACCTCAGTGGCTTTTAAAACTTTTTAAGGTGTATTTTGCCATGCTCTTTGCTTTCAAAAATTCAGGCACAAATTTAGCACTCGAATAGGCAGTATGTTTACCCTACACTGTATTACAATTATTTGGATTGCAAAGTGATAAATGCACTCGATGAGATCGACTCAGATTTCAAGCTGCAGTATGTTAAAGTAACTGGAAACCAATAAACCTTAATTTCAACGAAGATTCTTCAAACCACAGTGTTAAAACTATGGGTTGTCTAAATTTAGTGAAATTAAAATCCAGAAATCCTGGCAGGGGCAAGACCTGTGAAGTTCCGAGGCAGCACTTGCTTCGAGTTGGTATATCGTGGTTTACAAACATGTGTTTCCCGAGTCCCAGGGAGGAGTGAAAGATGGGCGATGCGAACTTTGGCCTTTCCGCAAACAAAAAAAAAAAGGAAACCAACTGAGCCTTCCACACACTTCCGCATCCCAAAGCTAAATAAAATGGGACTCAAAATCCCGAACCCACACGTGCCCTAGGAACACTCTGGGTTTTGCCGGCTTTGGTGAGGTTGAGAAGGAGCTGAGTGCAGCAAGTCACTATTGTGCATGTCAAGCTGAGACAGACTCTGGGGACAGGTCTCAACCAGCAAATAGGAGCGCGCGAGGCAGGACTCAGCACTACCAGGGAGGCGGGGCGGGCCTGGCAGCGCGGCGGCTCCGAGCGAGGGGGAAATTAAACAGCGCGGTACCTTCTCCAGAAGCAGGCGTATGAGGTGCTCATGAGAACGGCGGGCCTCGCAGCCCTGCCGCATGTAAGCCGGCGACACCAGCCGCTCGGCCGCCGCGAAGCTCTCGCGGTTCATGTCGGTAGTGGTGACTGTCCTGAAATAACAGTCAACAGACGACTGTCCTGAAATAACAGTCAACAGACGACACACCCGGAACGAGAATGCAACCGGCCTACTGGACGGTACGGCAAGGCCTTGGGTCAAATAGCTAAGTCTCGCTTTCGCGCATGCGCGAACAACCCCAGCTAGTGTGCTAGAAACTGAAGAATTTGGGCATGCGCAGGAGTGTCAGCGCGTTTGGTAGGCTTCAGATGCTGCTGAGAATTAGCCCCTCCTCGCTGCGTCTGATTGGTCTAATTAATCCCTGGTGTTCCTGAGACCGACTTGAAGGAGGGACTTTGCACTTGGGCAGAGGGGCTGAGGAAAGTAAAGGGAAGCTGCGTGGGCTCCTCTGAAGGAAACTTTCTTGAGAGCACTGTGTTCCAGTCCTGTTGAACGGTGAGATTTGGGTAGTCTGTGCTTCAGCCTTACTTAGACCATGTTTCTCAGATCCAGAATCTTTCACCCTTATCTTTATAAGTCTCAACATTTAAAATTTCCTGACAACTCTTTATGAAATAGCAATGCCCCACTCCTTTTCTCTTTTGCACTACAGAATTTTTAACCCTAACTCTTATCATCACCACCTGTTACGACAGATATTTCCTGATGTACACACACACAGCTATGAATGTAAACTCCCCTCAAGAAGGGCCTTAGTTTTTGCTGCCATTCCCACCCCACCCACCCAAAGATGCCCCACCCCACAACGGTGCCCAGAATACAGTAGGTGCTAAATTTTTTTTAAAATATTGAATTGATGATTTACTTTGACCATTTAACAACTTAGCACTAGGTATCAGAGATATAGAAACGAAAAGGTAGGATCTCTGCCTTAGATTTCCTTGCAATCGTCACCTTAGGTGAGTACACAGTAATTCCTGATGTTGCTCTTGTCCAGTAGTGTGCTACAGCCCGCTTGCGCTGGTTCGTACTCACTTGCAAGAGCTGATTGTTAAATGTTCAGTAATTTCGTGAGCTGGTTTTTGAATACAGCTGCTTTTTAGCAATATATTATGTAACTTTATAATTAACTGTATTAAAAACAAAAGTAATAAATGCTCAAACTCATCACTTCGTAATTATTTTACTACATTTTACTATTATCTATGCTTTTGACATTATATCGATTGTATCTATATAGTGGAAATAGGATATAACGAGTGTACTGCTGCACATCTGTCCAAATCCTGTTTTAGTGGCATCATGTGGGAGTATTTACACCAAGGAAATCGGCAAATGCTATAAATCAGGCCCTTACCTTCCCATCCCACCTCCCCAGGAATCTATTGTTTAACGTGTACCAACTCACTACTATTCCTACTACATGTGCTCAGGATATCCTGCCATTTAACAGCCATGCTACTTGTCTAATTTGCATTTCAGTTGTTAATTTTCTAATCTTCCTTAATCAGACTCTGAGCTCCTGCCTGACAGGACTGTATTTCATATCTGTATTCAAAGCACACATGAACATCTAATTGATGTTCAACAAATATTCGTTGAATGATGTAGATAATTTGAGAACCGTATAAAACTATACAGAAAGGTAAATCACAAAATATTGAGAATTTAGCTTATTTTTTAAAATAAGCATTAGCCTTAAACTTTGGAAAAGTTGAGTTCTTATTCCCAAAATGCAACTATTTTTACAACTTTTCCTTTAGAAAAGCCTTCAAAGCAACTTTTATCGATCACATGCAAAATATGCAAAAATCTCAAGATCCATCTTATAACTGAATGGACATACTAGGTGTTGTGCCAGCAGGTTGTCTCACATTGTTCACCAGTTTAATTTGGAAGAATGTTTGTTTCCAAAAACTAAATCCATCAAGACATGCCTTCACTAAAAAACAAACAAACAAACAAAAAATCCCGCAGGTTGCAGAGACAATTTTAAAAGAAATGCTCCAAAATTATTTTCATGCATTAACTCACCCAATGAAAAAATTTCATTGCCTTTACAAGATGTAACATGGTTAAAAATAGGTCCAACATTTGTAGGTCTAAATTCTGCTTGTCTCACTAGTTACATGACTTTTGATACATTACCCAGACTCTTGAGCTTTGCTTTCCTCATCTGTAAAATAGGGACAGCAAGGACATAGTTATGGTGATTAAATGAGATCTAACTTCTCAATGACATCTTCACCTTGATAGACTGATTATACAGATGAACAGGGGCCAGACCATATGTGATGAGAACCCCAATCTACAACCTCTGCAGCAAGTAGCCCAGGAAGCCAAACCACATCCCCTGCAGCAATCTGCCCAGAACAGTTCAGACACGGTCAGTGACTGCCAGCTTCCCAATTTTTTCACCTGCTTCCACCTCAGGACTAACCAGAGAAAGCCAAATATGCTCCCCAAACCAATGACATGTGATACCTGTTTCTAGTTAGCCCACTCCCACCTTCCCCTTGCCAAAACCTCCAACCTGAGTACACTTGAAGCCTTCTTACTTTTTTCACCTTAAAGCTTTTCCCCTCTCCTGCCTCCCTTTGAGTCTACCCAATGCAAATGCAATGCTCTAGCAAGCTCTGAGTAGTCTCTGTTTGTTATTTGGGTGGCCTTCATTTACTTCCACAGTTTTCCTGGAGACTCCACTGAGACACAGTCTGCACTGTCCATCACCATGGACTTCAGCCTTCGACCAGATGTGGTACCCACAGAGGCCTTTCGGGTCTTGCTGCTGTGGCTTGTCAAGTCAGTGGTAACGTGGTAAGTCAGTGGCTAATATGAACTCTGCTACCGTTGCATTGAGTTCTTCAGCTCTTCAAAGTCAGGTACCCAGCTTCTGTTATTCGTCCACATTTATTTGGCATCCTTGTTGGAATCAAGCCATTTCCCTTCATCCTTTGGCTCTCTTTTGTACTTCTGCTTTGTCCTGTGCTATCTAAAAGTGTCGTTTGTCATCAGGAGAATCATAAGCCCTATAAGCTTATTGTCGGAGCTAGCCTCTCAGACCGGTGAGTTTACAATTCTCATCAGACTGACATCCATTTGGATAAACTTTTTTGTGAATCACCAGTGAACCTAGCTGAGGCTCTCCTTCCATCTTGATTTTTTTTTTTTTTTATCCTAAGAATTTGCCTTTTATTTAGAGAGAGTTTACTCTAATTTTTCACCTGCCATGGGGCACAGATTGTCGGGTCTGTGTTCGGAGAGGGCCAACCATCAGGTGGGGGGCCTACGACACAAAGAACACAAGCATCACTTTAAACCAACTGTTGCCAGCTTTCCTGGGGTCATCTAAGGCTAAATCCTTTCCTTCTTTAGGAAAAACTGCTGTGCTTATGTGTTCTTATTACAATCCTAATTCTGATACCTAGCTCTATAATTGACGTAACTTCAGCAATGAGGATTTGGGCCTTCAGTGGCCACTCTGAGGAACATTTGACTTGAATAATTTTTTTATTTGATAGGCAGCTTAGAAAAGAAGGGGGATTAAGATTTATCAGGTCAATGGGCAGCTGTTTTTGATTGGTATTCAGAGGCCTCCAAAAGAAATTCTGGTTCAAAGATTATTTCACTAAAAGATTCTTTAGCCAAAGCTAATGAGCAATTTGACAAACTTAGGCAGCAACAAACTAGACTCATTTTCTAGTAAATCCTCCCTCTTCTGTCCTTCAGTTGCTTCCCTTTATCCAATATCCCTCTTTCCCTTTATCCTTCTGATTTCTCTCTTCCTCACCAATGTCAACTACTCCCTTCTCTTCCTCTTGACCAAACCCCCTACCTTTTCCCAACAACTCTGCTAAGACCACAAAATGCTAGTTGCCTGTAAAAATCTCTTCCTCCAATGAGCCAGGTATGCAGGCAACTGTAGAATTTAAACTTTAGACCCAAGATGAATTAAGAGCTATAAACGAGGATCTCTCAACATTCTAACAGCAACTATTCCTAGAAGAATTTAAAATTCTTTTGGGTGCATATGATTCAGGATCACCTAACCTATATCGGCTTGTACACATATTGGTCAGAACCTCAGATGCTAAATCTTTGATGGCAAAAGCTGTTTGAACTGGCCCAGAAAGCGATCTACAGCAGGGGTCCCCAACCCCCCAGGCTGGGACTGGTATCAGTCCATGGCCTGATAGGAACCGGGCCGCACAGCAGGAGGTGAGCGGCTGGCAAATGAACTAAGCTTCATCTATCTATATTTGCAGCCACTCCCCAGTGGTAGCATCACCGCCTCAGCTCCACCTCAGATCATCAGGCATTAGATTCTCATAGTAGCACCAGTTCCTGGTGCCAAAAAGGTTGGGGACCACTGACCTACAGGATCTCTCCACAATAAATCTAGGGTCAAAAAAAAAAAGCACGATAAGTAGGGCAAAGTCTTCTTAAAAGTAGCATCCCCAAACATTTCCAATAAAAATTGATTGGATCTTAATTCAGTCATACAAACAGGAAAAAAGATGATGATAGAGGAGAAAAATACCTTGTGATAACATTCAGGAGTTAATGAAGGTGCTAGCGTAAAAGCTTTCATCTCATTCTGTCAGTGGAGTTAAACCTGAAACTGGAAGCCTAATTCAAAAATATAAATTAAAATGGAAAACAGCACCTTTGCCTGAATTAAAACACCTGTCAGAACATTTTGAGAGGGAGTTAGAATAAAAATGAGACAGAATCCCAAATAAACTATGCTCTTGCAGATCAAAAAGCTAGGTGGCCCACTTCCCGAGCAACCATTTCTGTAGATATTATAAACAGAAGAGACACGGGAAAAAAGAATGTCCTAACTTATAAAAGGAAAACCAAGACAAAAAAGAAAAATCCCTTAATTTTGATAAATGAGTGTGCTCTGGAGAAGTAAAAACACTCCTAACATCCCAATTTACTCTTAAACACTCAAGTTGAATAAACATAGTCAGCCTCATCAATTCCTGGTAATAGGGGTGCTACTCTAACTACATTAAACTCCTAATCTTCGCTCCACCTCTTCCTATCTCTCAAATAACTCACAGATATTTCCTATCTCCCAGCCGTTAACTGTAATCCCTGGGCCCTTGAATGAAAAATATTTCTTCTTCCGCTCTGCCTTCCCCATTATATCGGGTGCATGCCCAGATACAGGTTTTAACATGATCTTCAAAGTCCACTGACATAAGAAAAAATAACTGGGACAGAACCAGGACAGTAGGTAGAACCTACCAAACATCCCCAAGATCCCTTGAAATCAGAAGCGAAGAAGAGTTCAAAGCTAAAGTCGAAGGCCTTATATCCAAGGGCTTCTCAGAGCCTGTACTAGCCATTGTGACACTTTGGTCTTGCCAGTTAAGAAACCAAATGGATAAAGATATCGATTTTTTCAAGACCTCAGGAAAATCCACAAATTTTTGTCCCTCACTTGCCATTAGTACCGATCTTGGCATCAATTCTACCTGAAGCTACTTGCTTCACTGTAGTGGACCTTTGCTTTGCCTTTTTCGATGAGCCAATCCAGGATACCACGTTGCATTCAGTCATCATGTCTCCTTAGTTTCTTTGGTTTATGACAATTTCTCAGCTTTTTCTTGTTTTCCGTGACTGACAGTTTTGAGGAGTACTGGTCAGGCATTTTCTAGAATGGTCCACAATCGGTCTTGTTAATCTTCCTTTCGTTTTCTATTTCCTTGATTTCTGGTCTTTATTATTTCTTTCCTTCTATTTTCCTTGGGTTTATTTCCTATTCTTTTACTAACTCTTGAGATAAAAATCTTAGCTCAGTAGGTTTACCCTTTTTTCCACTACATGCTTTCCCCCCCACCCCAATTTCTCCCACCTCCCTACTATTGACAAAACCAACTGTGGTTTCTAAAAAAACCTAGGGTAAGGTGAAAGGGGATGTCTGGGTCCGGAAGCCAGGAAAACTGCAAGGAGGAAGTTGAGGAAGGGCGGCAGATTTGCTGCAAGTGGCCAGAGAGGGAGAGAAGAGGTCAGATTTTTTTCTTTTTCTTTTTTAACATGATGTACTGGTATTTTATTTTATTTTTATAACCATTTTTCCAGATTGATTGAAATATAATTGCTCATATTTACATTGTAGGTCAGATTTTCAATGGAGGTTTTGAAATGAAATGCTGTGTACTTGGAAGAAAATCTCCATCCTCCATGTCCCTCTGACATTCTTAGTAAAACAGCTTTTTCTTGTTAACCCACTATGGGATCGGATCTACTTGGGGGATGCCTTGACACACTATATCCTGCTATAAAGGTGGGTGTAGAGTGAAATAGAGGCAGCTCAAAAGTACCTGCTTCCTTCCGACTTACACTAACAGGAGCTAACACTGAGCCTGTATGCCAGGTGCTGCTCTAAGGACTTTACCTGCAGTCGCTCATCCAATCCTCCCAGCAACCTTATGGGGTAAGTACGATTTTCTTCACCCTATTTTACAACCGAAGAAGCTAAGCCTTATGGAAGCCAGGTGAGAGAGCACCGTTAGTCACGGGGAATAGCCCTGATGCACAGCAGGCTGTTTGGCTCTGGAGACTGTGCTCTTAACCACTCCCCCACATGGTCAGAGCCAAGAGGCATTCATCGCATGCTCTAGCCCAGCGGTCCCCAACCTTTCTGGCACCAGGGACCCGGGCTCCTATGAGAATCTAATGCCTGATGACCTGAGGTGGAACTGAGGCAGTGATGCTAGCGCAGAGGAGGGGCTGCAAATACAGATGAAGCTGCGCTTGATGGCTTGTCCACCCACTGCTCACCTCCTGCTGTGCGGCCCGGGTCCTCACAGGCCGTGGACTGGTACCAGTCTGCAGCCAGAGGGTTGGGGACCCCTGATCTAGGCTTTAGACAGGTAATTATTGCAGCTTCAAAGTTCTGTCCACTGGAGTGTGGATGGAGAGTAACAAGAATATAACCAGAAAGAGAGAGAGGACAGATAGCTGAGAAGTGTATTAAGTGATAAAGCACATTAAAACCCATGGGCAGAAAAGACCTCTCCTGTATTGGTGCTGGATTCATTGATGCTGAAAACCCAGAAGGCAGACACCTCCGCTCCGCCACCACTCAGATCTCATCCATCAGCAATGTTGTCACGCCCCACCCCACCTTCTTTCTCTCCACCTCCCCCGACCCTGACCACCTAGTCTAGGCCTCTGTCATCTCCCCTTGGACAACTGCAGGGACCTGTCTGCTTCCACTTTTACTTATCACTCCTCATTCCCGTCCACTTCCCACTCAGCAGAGAGAAGTATCTTTTAAGTATACATCAACTCACATCCTTCCCCTACTTAGAACCCTTCAGCAGTTTCCCATCACACTGAGAGTACAATCCAGACTCTTCGCCTTGACCTATAAGGCCCTGCAATGTCTGGCCCTGCTGACATCGAGCACTATCGTCCCTCTGGTTGGGCAGCTCCCACCTCACTCACTGACCTTGCAGAACCTGAAGCACACCAGGTTTTTCTCTTCCCACATGCCATTTCTATCACCTTAAATGATCTGCCCCTTTTCATTTTGCATGGCTGGCTCCTATTTTTTCTCCAGTGTAAACGTCACCTCCTCTGAGAAACCTTCCCTGACCACCTCATCTAAGTAGGAACCTAGTTTGAAGTAGATACCATATGTATATATTCACTTCAAATTCTTTTGAGTTCATTGTGCAGTGTCTGAATTAGAAGCTTCTGGAAGGTAGGGACTCTAACTTTTTAGCCGCTCTTCGTAGCACCATGGCAAGCGTTCACTAACATTTTTTAGTAAATTAAGTGATAAGACTGGGTCCCAAAGATTGCTTACCATTCGGTGGTTACAGAATAAACCCAGACGTGGAAAGAAGAGAGAAAGCAGGGACCAGGGATGAATAGGTGACACCTCATGTTACAAGGGTGTTTTAAATTGAAGAGATGTTTTCTAACAGTAGAAGCAAATGGACAAATAGTGACGACACCAGTTTGTCATTGCATTCACATGTGTTCTAAAATGTTTGGGGTAGGGAAAATCCAAGTCTCTTAAGAAACACGGCAGGGTCTGGCTGTCCTCAACTTCACTAATGAGGCTGCTTAAGCAATTTGAAGCAGAATAACTTCTGCACCAAGGCCAAGTTTCAAAGAGCAGATGCAAGGAGAAGTGAGGGAGCAGTAGAATCAGTAACTAGGTTGCTCAGAGAAGTCTCCCGTGATTAGAAAAAGAAAAAAAAAACGTATTAATTACATTTTGCTGAGACTCAGAGAATTCAGAAAGCATGGTCTCGCCTTCATCTTCTCTATTTCGGAAGATGGAGAAAAGGTAGATACGGATGTAGCAGCAAATAATTTCAGACGTTCCCTGGGCTGAGTAAAGCAATCCTCTCTCCAGAGGGAAGAGAGGTAGGTAGAGAAAGCTTCCGCTAAGCAGGAAAACCAGAGGCAGTTAACAAAGTTATAATACCCCATTAAAAGCAGGAGCAAGGGAAAAGCTGCAGGAGACTTGTCAGAGTCTGTGAACTGGCCCAGAGCCTGGGGCTTGCTGACATTTGAAAGACAAGAGAGGAAGAGTGTCAGAGGCCTTGGACTTAGAGGGCTGGCAGGTGTGGAGTGGTGCAAAGGGGAAGTGGGCAAGTGGTGGCGGGAATCAGGCAGGTGGAGTTTGAAGCCTGGCTCCTCTCCTTTTTCCAGCATTAAGTTTGTGCAAATTATCTAATCTCTCCAGGCCCCAGCTTGCTCCTTCCTCTGTGAAAGGGGTATAATAATAGTGAGGCGAAGGCAATGGTGGGTGAAAGGGCTCAGCCTAGCGTGTGGCACAGAGGGAGCGCTCAGCAAATGTGAGTCCATGATCTCTGCTGCTGCAGTCAGTTGTAGCCATGGTGCTGAGGAAACCACTAGACCCCGGGTGTGGAGAGTATGGACTGGCTCGTTCAGCCTCCTTTTCTGGGCCTTACCAGAGGCCGGACAGCTACAAACTGCATTTTGCAGACTCCCTCTCAACTACAATTCTTAATCCTAGAAGCAAATTAAGATGGCCAGTTAGATGTACTTGCATGAGCACTGGAAGGTGGAGAGCATTTCCTGCTTCCTTAGACTATGCGTCGTCATTGGCCAGCTACAAAGTAGAGACATGGGGTCTTTTTTGGCCTCTCAAAGTCCATTTTCCAGCCTCCTGGTTGTCCAGGTGATACCAGGAACACAGCCTCAGCAGTGGGTTTCTCTGGCATCAATACCAGGAGGGGGAAGCATTTGTGACTGCTTTCACAGCCCTGGCAGTGGCCTCAGAGGTGATGGCACCCCTGGTGGGTCAGTTCTGCAGTATTCTGGAGTCACTTCTAGAAGCCCAGTCAAGAGCCCACACCCCAAGACCTCCTAATGATTTTGTAAACGTCTCATTCCCTATATTACATCCCTTCATAGTTCAAATATTTAGTCATGTCTGCTTCCTACACTCAAGCCTGCCTACCACAGAAGGCGTTTGTATTCCTTTCCTTCACAATCTCAATTTGCATGCCACATTTTTACAAGTGAAAAAAGAAGTTAAGACGTCATTCGCTTCCCCTATTAACATTATTTTTCCTGAGTTATTCACACCTACGCTGAGATAGACCAATCACTATCTCCCTGTATAACTAAGCCTAAGGCGTTGTCATCCCCTGGTGACAGCTGCCCAAACTGCAGCTGTAATGCTGGGAAGGGAATACTCAAAGTCAGAACAGAGTAGACTTTACAATTCCAAACCAAGAGAGTGAAGCCCAGTCAATATTGGTGTCCTTATAGAATATCGAAAATGGAGACGTCGAGAGAAGAAAATTTCCCCAGTATTGCCCAGGAGAGATGAAGCATCGATGACTCGATGTGAGTCTTCCCGTCATGTTGGCACATTCGCACATGCAGCATTTTGATCAGGAATGACTCACCACACCTCATTGGTGACTGTGTTACTTAAAAATAGTCACTCCCATTGCAATGGACAAAAGTCCTTTTTGGAAGGAGGCAGAAGGTAAACCCTCTGCACCCTTCTCATCTTAACTCAGTTTCTCTTTTGATAAAAGTTTACGGACCACCTGACACCTGTGTTGATATGGTTGTCCCTTCTTTATATCCCTAGATGCTAATAAGTAAGCATTCTAGATTTTTTTTCAGTCTTTTGTGAGTCTGAAATAATTTCATCTACAATTCAGTTCTGCAGAACCTGGAAACTGTGCTACAGAGAACTGAGAACAATTTGTCAACCTACAGACCTGAGTCAAATCTGAGCTCATCTCTATGAGAAGCCCATTGACCCTGAGCCCTTATTTTACCCCCAAAGCCTGACTTGCATTCCCAATAATCAGACAAATATACACTCCTTGGTCAGTTCTTAATTATCTGCATGTGGCTGATTCAAAAATAAAAATTATTTTTATTCCGTGAGGAAAGTAGTTGAAAAGGCCAAGCTCTGAGTTCAAGAAATGAGTTTAAATCCTGACTGCACCTTTTTGAATCTGTGATCTTGGACAAGTTACTTCATTTCTCTGTGTTTCACTTTCTTAATCTATAAAAAAAAAAGGAGGAGCAAATAAGAATTCCTACTTTGTATGAGATAAAAGATATATAAAGTAACTGCATTTAATAAATAGTGGCACTCAGTAAATAGTAGCAATTGATATTGTGTGCTGGATGCTACAAGAATGCAAAAATGAGTAAGGCACAAACAAAACTCTTTAGAAATATTTGATCTAGTAAGTGAGGATGCAACCTGTACCGCAGTGACGGAACGAGATGTGCCATGTCTGACAATCTCATCCAATTTAGACATCAAGCTTCAGTGGGAGGTAACATTGGAAAGTGTCCAAAGGTATGTGAAAAGTGGTCCAGGAGGAGGGAAGTGAACGAGCAATAATGTGGAGAAAAAAACAAGCCTGATCGGCCTCTCTGTGGAAGGCTATAAAGGCCCGTTTGAACTTGAATAGTCAGATTGTGAAAGCAGTCACAAATGCTTCCCCCTCCTGGTAGCTATAGCCATAGGTAATTCTTTTCCACAATGATGCTGAACTTGGTCATGCAACTTGCTTTGACCAGTGGGATGACTGGTAGCAAACATGATTCAGGTGGACTCATGAAAAGGGCTTGCACATTTAGGCAGACCTTAATGTTGCACTTGGAGCCTTTCTGCTGCCATAAGAACAAGCTTGCTCTAGCCAGTTCAGTGTTGATGAGAAACATGTGGTCCAGCGCTCTTCCCCCTCCCCAGTCAACAGTCAGCACTGTCAGGGGAACAGCAACCTAGCTCCCTGCAGCTGACCACAGATGCAAGAGTGAGCCCAGTCAAGATTAGCAAAAGAATGACCCAGCTGGGCCCAACCCAAATCATAACCCACAGAACCGTGAGCAAAATAAATGGTTGTCATTTTTAAGCCACTACATTTTGGGGTGGTTTGTTAATGCAGCAAAAGTTAGCCAATAATGGAGAGCCATTGAAAGGTGGGTGCAGGTGAGGGACGTAAGCAGATATATATGCTGTCCAGATGGATGCGCACTTGGGAAACTGGAGGCACACCATAAATACTAGATTAAGTAAAATAATTATTAATGTAAATTTGCTTCAAAAGGAAATAAGTTGACGAGTAATTATTGAGTGCAGAAGGTTGCACTTCACGATATCCTATACTCCTGCTATTTAAGACGTTGTCTGTGGACCAAAGGTATCATGACCTGGAGCTTATTTGAAATATGGAATTTGGGCTCCACCCCAGATCCACTGAATCTGAATATGAATTTCAACAACATCCCCAGGTGATTCATTGGCACTAAGTTTGAGAAGCACTGTCCTATCCTAAAAATGCAAACTGTATCCGCACTGAGCACTCACCTAGTCTTTTGAATTCTGGTCAGACCAGATTTTTTTTTTTTTTACTACTTTAGATGCATCAGTATAACTTCCTTCCTACCTACTTTCTATCATAGCTTTAGTAAAAGCAAAGACAAAAAACAACCTTTATCTTTTGAAGTATTATCAAGAAACTCTGTTAGGGGATGGGGGCGGTTTCCTGGGAACTTTGAGTAGGGCCCAGTAAATGAAACTGCTTTCATCCAGGTTTTGAACCACTTAAGAAATAAGACAAAGGATAAGGCAAAAGCCAAAATATCATCTTTATCACTGATGAAATCTAAGTTAGAGACGTTGTTGAATGGCTTCTTACACAGCGCCCAGAATTAACTAGACTTATCCATCATCAGTGCTGGCACAGGGTGGTCTTACTGCTGCTTTCCCCAGAGAGAGGGAAGAAGAAAGGCCTAGCTGGGGGGAAGTATGGGGGAGGCAGGAGTGAGTGAGGGTCTTGGGGGACCCAGGAGGAAACATTGGGAACGGGGATAGATACGTGCGTGGTGGTGGTAAGAGAGGCGTGTTCTATAAAACGTGGTCATCTCAATCGCTTAGGAGTTTCTTAAAAGCCAGATTCTTTAGAAACGATCTTTAATGATGATTGATTAATGGCATGATCATCTGTTAAGATGAATAATCAAGATTGTAATTTGTGGGATTTTTTAAACATGAGATTAGAGTTTAGGCTAAATGGTATTGGTAACAAAGAGCATGTTTGAAAGTTTATGAACAGGAATAGTGCCCAAACTGAGGTGAAAGAAAAGCAATTTAGAATTTTTTTAAAATGTTAATGAAAATTGGTATTTGGCCCAGGAGTGGGGAGAACATTCAAACACTTCCATGTTACCCCATGGCCTTGAGTCGCCCTAAGACACTATACTATTATTTTTTTAGCTTATGTCTAGCTTAATATGCAATTACAGTATGCAAACTGTATCCGCACTGGATGAACTCATGTTTTTACCTATTTTGTCGTAACCTACTCTACTGTTGTTATTAATAATGATCATGATAACAATGGTTAAGGTCTTTGAGCAGTTACTGTATGCCGAGTACTGAACTATGAGAACAGATTTTATTTAAGTCTCGTAACAAGTCAGCGAGGTCGATATTTTCATTTCTAGTGTTCTCATCTGATGGATGAGGAAATCAAGACTTAGAAGGGTTAATAACTCATCCAAAGTCACACAACCGGTAATCTACAGACTGAGGGTTCCAACGCAGGCAGGTCACTAGTTCTTTCTTTCAACCCTGTCCCTTGTTATTCTTGTTGTATGGTCATCCGTAGTCATCACTTTGTATTTAAATCTTTATTATTCCTATTTCAAGTGTTAACACATTTTTGTTATATTTCTAAAAATTTAGAAACTACACATACAAAAAAGAAAAGAATCATCTATAATTTCCCAGAGGGAAAACCACTGTGAAAATTGTGGTGTATATCCATCTAGTCTGTCTTCTGTTCACGTTTATTGGGTCTTGTGTTGTTGTTATAGTTTTTTTTTTTTAAAAAAAGGAACATTGTGTAGATGCTTTTACTGGCATTTTACACTCAACAATACATTATAAACATTTTCCACATCATTCTAAACCACGTATTCTTCTAAAACACCATTTTTTTTTAATTGCATTGTATTCTGTTGTATGAATCCATCATAATGTATTTAACCAATCTCCTATTATGGCTTATTTGAGCTGTTAAAATATTTTCACTATTATAAACAATTCTGTAATGAGATTTTTATTTGCACTCATCCTTATTTCAGACACTACTTTTTGCCTAATCCAAAGCCCTTTATTCTCCCCTTTTCTCTCCTAAAGAAACCTCTATTTTTAGAGGTTAGAAGAGCGAGGTCCTGTGGTCTCGACATTTCTCAGCCCCTGTTGCAGTTATGTGTGGCCATGTGACTTGTTCTAGACAATAAAACATCTGCGTGAAAGTTACATGTGCCATTTCCTAGTCAAAGCTTAAAGAAGCAGCTGTGCTCTTCCATTCCCTCTGTACCCATCCACTAGAGCAATACAGCTGCAACTATGCCATGCCCCTAGAGGATGGCTGTATTACTCAGAGAGAGAGAGAGACTATAAGGAATTGGCTCACATAATTATGGAGGCTGAAAGTCTGAGATCTGCAGCTGGCAAGCTGGAGACCCAGGAAAGCCAATGGTTTAGTTCCAGTCTGAGTCTGAAGGCCTGAAAAAGAATCAGGAGAGCTAATGGTATAAATTCTAGTCCGAATCTGAGTCCAAAGACAGGAGAAGACCTATATCTCGGCTCAAAGACAGATGGGCAGAGAGAAGAAGTTCTTTTTCACTCGGCCTTTTGTTTTATTCAGGCCTTCAAGGGATTGGATCAGGCAGGACCACAATGGGGTGGCTGGAGGAGGGCGATCTTTACTTACTCTACTGATTCAGATGTTAATCTCATCTAGAAACCTCAGACAGCCACACTCAGAAATAATATTTTACCAAATCTCTGGGCACTGAGTGCCCTGGTCCACTTGACACATAAAACTAACCATCAAAGTGGCTGAGTCACAAGATGAAAGGAGTCCAGGTGATTTCATTGCCAATTGGAGGAGAAATACTTGCCGGACAGAATATCTTCCTTGGACTCTTCTGTGGGTAAAAAAAATAAACCAATTATGTCGGAGCTGTAAGGCAGATATTTCTGCTGTGACATGGAATAGACATAGAAAAAATACACATTCAGCAAAATTATACATTCAGAATAACGCTTTTAGGAATATTAGGATCATAATCAGAGCACTAAAAATTTATGTAACTTTGTAACTAGAGCACTAACAAAAACTGTAATTGGTACCTTGAGAGACAGCTCGGACAGTCCGGGCAGGAAGCTCAGCATGTCTGGAGCTTGCCTCAAGGCTATCAAAATGCTATTAAAAAACAATTGTGGGAAATTATAGAGATGGAGAACAGATTAGCTGTTGCTAAGGGTTAAGGATGGTGATGGAAGTGGTGGGCATGGCTGTGAAGAGATAGCAAAAGAGGGCCTTATGGTGCTGGAACAGATCTGTAGCTTAGCTGTGGTCGTGGTTATACTAATCTGCACATGTGATAAAATTACATGGAACTACACACACATACAGACACACATACGCGCACACATGCAATGCTTGTAAAACTGGTGAAATCTGAATAAGCCCTGTGAATTGTACCAATGACCAGTGTCAATTTCCTGGCTTTGATATTGTACTATAGTTAGGCAAGTTGTTACCACTGGGGAAACTGGGCGCAGGGTATATAGAGCATCCCCGTGCATTTTTTGGGGGAACGGAATTTCCTGCAAATCTATAATTATTTCAAAATCCAAAGTTTGAAAAATGAGTAGAAATGTCTGTGGTTGTAGAAACCATATACATGGAAATGAAGTTCAGAGCCCTAGGCGGCCAAAGGAAGAAGTGAAGCCAGCCCTGAGCAGAGCAGGAAGTATACCTGCCTGGGGAGAAAGCCCAAGGTGTTACACTTATTTTTGTTTTCTTAACCAATACCTGAAAGGGCTCTTGCCTGTGTATCAGCCAAGCTGAGAGCCTGTCCCTTCAGAATTCTACACCTGCTCTTCAAGGTTTGTTTTTCTTTCAAAGTATGTTCATGTTTTAAATTTGATTTGTTTTCTGCCTTTGTTTAGGATCTACCTGGCCATTTAGAAAGATATACTTGATTGCATGTGGGACATTTTCAAAATGTCAGCCATAAAATAGTTAAGGGAAAGAGTTTTCTGGGAGGGTTTGAATGGTATGAACAGACCTGCCCTTTGTGATATTCAGGTGTATTTCCGGGATCCCGTTCCCAGAGTCTGAATCATTGGTCTGGGAATGACATCCAGCAATATGCAATGTAACAGGCCCCCCCGGCGATGTGGATGCTGCCTACCTGAGGATCACCCTTTGAAAAACACAGGCTTTAATCCTCACCAAGGAGGAGTCTGGCCCACAAGCTTTTAAGTATTTAGCTGAGTTCGTGCTGAAATAGTGCAATTTGGCTGAATAGTGAGCTGTGGAACAGATGAGAAGAGGCAGTGCTTCAAAGACATGCTGAGCAAACTGAAAAGCAAGTTAAAGCACCGTGACATTGCTTCCAAAGCCGGGGATTGACAGCAGCTGACAGTCATGCTGGTACCAGTGTCACCTCTGAATACAAAGAACATTGGGTATTTTGACTTATTTCAGCAGGGATAAAATGTTAGGGAGGGAAATATTCCCCTAACGAGTTTCCTCCTCTGAAGCATCACTGTAGAATAATAATGCCTTATATTCGTGTATCAGCCTTCCAATCACCAACTTATTTGAAACCATCACAAGAGAGACTTTTTAAATCATCTGCCCTGAGGCAAATGGTACATTTCTCGAAATTCCTTGAACGTTGAAAAAATGTACTTTTGAAAAACACATTCCAAGTTCTTTACAGCTGAGAAACATTTCTTTCTCACAATGTTAGAAGATGTCCGGCTGAAATAAAAGTGAATACAACTGGAGGCAGAAAGCTGGTTAGCAGATGCTTAAGATATCAAGGAAAATTTTATGCCTGTGTGACACTGTAGCATCTGGATTTATAAAAATTATGAGACCTGTGATTTGCCAAACATTGTCCTAAAAATTCATTGAAGAACACCCCTCTTCTTACACTCTTGGAGACTCTGAGGGCTGCCTGGTCCGTTTTTAGAACTTGGGTTTGGAATAGTCTTGACTTCTCAAGGACAAGGACTGTAGTCTGTTGATTTTGTATATTCCACTTTTAGTACATTATCCAGTATATAAAAGATATTCGATAATGTTGAAAGAATGGAATATTTTTTCCAGAATGAACCTACAATGAAGGGGATAGATTGGGGTAAAAGGAGGGGAGGGAAAGGGTACCTCCTGGCCTTTTCCTTTTTGCTAATAATTTGTTCAGATCCAAAGAGTTAACGGAGGTAAATGAGGTGCTGATGGGACTTATGTAGGTCAGAGGGAGCAGTGGAAAGTAAGAACGAGCAACCATTCCCCCAAAAAGCTGGAGATCTTCAACATGGAAGACCGAATTCCAAGGCAGGCTGTTCTAATTAGGCATTTGGATCAAATATAATTTAAGATTAATAATAAAATACCAATAACTACCTCACCAGCCTTTTATTTGAATGACTTCTTTTAATCCACATAATAATCCTGTGAAATAGAAATGATCATCTGTAAGGGACTGTGTTTCTGCTTCCTTATCATTCCATCCCTAGCCACTACGACATAGTAGATGGCTGAATAAGTGTCTCAATAAATGAAGCAATGAGTGAGTGAATCTCCACCTTTGCAAGTAAAGAACTGATGCTCAGAGAAGAAAGGAATTTGCTCCAATAGATCAACCAGTCAGTGCAAAGCTGTAATTTGAAAGTCTGCCTTCTGCCGGAAGCTCACCCAGCTAACGCTACTCCTGCAGCCTCAGTCCCTCACCTCATCTCTGAAGGGAGGATGTGATTTGGTTTTAAAACAATGCAACATAAATGACTAATATTCTGGTGTCCATTTATCAGGTCATTTGCATATCCTGTATAAGGCTTGTTTCCTCGAATACCCAATAAGTCATAACATCAAGGACACATTGATTCCCTCAGAAATGATAGACCTTCTTCCATGTTCACAGTGGCAGCTTCACTTTCAAAAGCAAATCATCACTAACATACTTCACATCATGGTTAACAGCTTCTAGAGAATTCTTCCACAGAGACGACATGACAGGAGATAAAAACAATGCCCAGAGACTGGGTCTCATTGACCCAATCAGGCCAGTTTTTTAATTTCATGAACTCCTTTTTCTTTTCCAGTTGTACTGAGAAAGTATAACTAATGTAAAGGAGGAAAATAAAACTTTTTCCTCTTCTCTCTCATGTTTAGTGTCTGAGACCTTGCAAATTAGATGGATAACAGATTAACAGGAGAAAAGATTAATTATTAGTTATGCATTCAAAGGCCTTTGCAGAAAGCGAAGACCCAAAGAAGTGGATAGGCCTGGGAGATTATATACAACTTTTAACAAAAATTAATAAATTATGGAGATGTGACTATACAAAGGAAAAGGGTTTAGACTAGGGGCAGAAAACTGTGGGACAGTGATTAGGAAACATATGGGGTAAACTAATGGAAGAAAAGAATTATTTTAGCAAGGTTGGTTTGCAGACCTATCTTGGTGCTGACTTTCTGTCTTCTTCTTGGCCATTAGTATAGGAAATGGAAATATGCCATGAACATAAGTATAGGAAAGGAAAGGAAACTCATGAGTTCTCCAGAAAATCTTGTGATTTCCTGTGGAGCACACGTGATATGTTTGACTCTGTGACCTTCTGATCACACCTCCATCTTAAGTCAGGTATACACCATTTTCTTTTTTCTTTTTTTTTTTTTTTTGTTAGGCGAGGCAACCCTTGGTTGACCTCACAGATTGCAAAGACCTTGTCAGTTTACAATTCCTTATTTTTTATTTTTTACTTCTACAGCATCTGGTCTTCCTAGTACTAACCAGGCCTGACCCTGCTTAGCTTCCGAGATCAGACCACCATTTTCTTCATGATGAAATCTCGCTTGGTTTCATTCCTTCCACCTCATTTTAGATCTATTAAGTATTTAAATTTGCCATTTCTTCTATTCTCTTTGCTTTTGTAAGCTTGGTCAAGTTTCTGTATATTCATAACATTTCCCCCTCATTTTAGTCCCTAGTTTTCTGAAAGTTCTAGGCTTTTGAATTCCATTAGTATTTACTTTTCCCTATTTAACATATTTTTCATTATTAAAAAATATTTATTAACAAGCTGTTAAGTGCCAACCTGTTTGTTAGGAACCATGAAAGATATGGGGGAGAAGGAGAGGTCCTCTCACTTCTGAGGGCTTCAAGGTATTTACAGTTTCAATACTTTATGGCAGTAGCTCCCAATCAATTACCACTCATCTTTCTACATTCCAACTCACAAAATTAGGCTCCAGTCTTCTCTTTTCTTATTCTCTTTGTCCTGGTGGATTTACACTTTTTTAAAAAAAACCCATTTATTGTAGCTTTTAATGAGGCCTTGGTAGAGAAAAGTAAAATTATGTGCTCAATTTGCCATCTTTAACCAACAACCTTTATTTTTCTACTAATGCAGAAAAATCAAATAATGTTTATGGCACTCTAAGAAGCTATTTTCTTGTTTACTTCCCATAGGCCTTTAGAATTTCTTACTTATTTTTTTAAAAATTGGTCATATAGTCATGCAGAAAGACTTTTCTGAAATATATGGTTTCTATAGACTGATTTCTCTGACTGTAAGCTAATGAAATTATGTCAACAACAAAATTATGTCAAAAAAATCCTAAACAATTGAGAGTTTTAAAACAATCTTTTGAAAGTAAAATAAAATTAACCTGAATCAAAGAGAGAAATCAAAACTGAAAAAATTATATATGCAAATTAACGAGGAAAATATTTCATACCCAAGTCTATGCACATAGGTAGTTTTATACTCAAATGGAAATTTATAGACTTAAATGCCTTATTATTTTAAAATCTGAAAATATAATGTGGTCATTTGAAGAAACTAGAAAGAGAACCAATTAAAACAAAGAAAGTAGGAGAATAAAAGCTAAAATTAATAAAATAAAAAGCAAAACAATAGAAAATACCTTAAGCTTATTTTTTAAAGAATGTTGAATATCAATAAATAAATTAGCTAATTAGTTATTAGCACATCAAATCCAATAATATATTGAAAAGATGGTGTACCACTTCCTTGTAGATTTTATTTTAGCACTGCTGGAATAGTTCAACATTATGAAATATATAAGTAAAAATGTATCACATTAAGTTAAAGAAGAAAACCATAATTATATCAGTAGATGCCATCAGAATTGACCAGAGAGGCCATACCGCTTCTAGCACTCCTCTGGTCTTAAAGCCTATTTATCTCCCATAATTCTGTTTTACGATGGAAATGGCAGCTGTCCTGATCATAATAAAAGCAGTTTGCCCTGACTACAGTCTCCTTAACCACCCCTTTCCTCACCAGGATTATTTCTTATAGAACAATAAGTGAATATTTGTATTAACTAAAATGCTGTCTCCTCTCCTTCCTTCATCATGAGTCTCCTCAGGCACACAGTGAAGGATTCCTCTACAAATGCAAATTATCATTGGACTCTCTGACTATGCACAAACGATTCTGGAAATCTCTAAATGGGGAGAATGCCCGTCTCAGTAAATGGCACTGCTACTTACGCATGTGCCCAGGCCAGGAAAAATGAGCCACTTTGATTCTCTCCCTACTCCTATTCCCTCATCTAAGCCTTCAGTGTCTTAGTCAGCTCAGGATGCCATAACAATCTACTATCCAGTGGGTGGCTTAAATAACAGAAATTTATCTCTCACAGTCCTGGAGGCTGGAAGTCTGAGATGAGGATGCCAGCATACTCAGGTTCTGGCGAGAGCTCTATTCTGACTTGTAGACAGATGCCTTCTTGCTGTATCCTCACATGACAGTGAGAAGAAGTTCTGGTGTCTCTTTCACTTCTTGTGAGACCACTAATCTCATCATGAGGTCTCCACCCTCATGAACTCCTCTAATCCTAATTACCAAAGGCCCCACCTCCTAAGACCATCACACTGGAGGTTAGGGCTTCAACATGAATTTGGAGGGGACACAAACATTCAGTCCATAACTATCAGTGACACCTGAGCCCCACCTTCAAAAACATCCCTAGATCCAGCCACTTCTCACAGTCTCCATACTGGTCTAAGTCACCATCTTCCCTGCCCTGCCTGGACTTTTGCAGTGACTCTCCACTGGTCTCCCGACTCCTCCTCTTTCTCCTGTTCAGTCAGAATGACCTTTTAAAAACAAATCAGATCCTGTTGCTCTTCTCCTTGCAACCCTTTAATGCTTCCCATCGTGTCCAAAATACGAGACACCTGTCTGGGCTCTGATCTTACCCCATACCACTTGCCACCTTGCTCACTCTGCTGTGTCAGTCTGGCCTTCCTCCTAGTCCTCAAAAACCCATAGCTCGTTCCCACGCAGGCCTTTGCATTTTAGCTGACTCTGCTGAGAATGCTCTTCTCCCAGATCCCTGCACTGCTGACTTCAGTGGGGTCTTTGTTCCACGTCACTTCCTCAGAAGGGCCTTCCCTGACCACCCTGTGGCAGCCCCTCCCACCCGGAAATTCTAACCTTTCACCTTGCTTAGTTTTTCTTCAAGTACATATCTCTGCTTGACATAGTAAGCTATTTGTTTTTGTCTGCCTCCCACACTAAAAAGTTCTGCAGGAAGACACACTTTTCTTATTCACTGTTCTATTCTTAGTACCTAGAAGGTCCTTGTCTCATAACAGATCCTCAAAAATAATCGTTGGATAAGTAAATGGAGAATTTCTTCATTGTCCTTTCTATGGATTGTCAGTCCCGAAAGGCAGGGGTCTCTGATTTTGAGGTTTGAGTGGTATTACAGGTTAGGTTCCCTTGAGAGCAGACTCTGAGATAGAGATTAGAAAGCAAGAAGTGTATCGGCATCTGTGTGAGGAAGGGAAGAAAGCCAGACTGGGCAGAGGGACAAGTAGAGCTGCGACACAGTCTTACTAGGAGGCTCAGCTCATTCTCCTGGGAATTCTGAAGACAGATTGACCTTCTGAAGCTGTTGGAGCTTCAAAATTGGGGAAAGAGAAAGGCAGTCCTTTTAGCCTATGTAATCCCTTTAGACAGCTGAGGGCTTGCTGTCGGCAGCACTCCCAACATCTGGAGAGTTAGTCCTTCACTTGCGAGTGGTACAGCAACACATCTTCCTCCAATGCGAAGATGTGTGCTTTAACTGTGGTAATAGGAAGTCTATAGCTCTTTACTTAGAGACCTCCCAGTTTGGCATTTATTTCCTTGGCAACATTCCAACTCTCCAGGGACTGGTTCTTGGCCCGCCAAATCCCAAATTCTGATGGTGGAAGCAGAGAGAAAATGAAGCCGTCTCAATGATAGACTCACATTAATTCAGGTTCACAGATAGCAAAGCGTACAACCGGATGCCGATTTATTTTACAATGAACGACATGACTCTCACTAAAACTACAGGGGTCGGCAAGACTTGTCCATTCTTTCCAAAGCCAACTACAGCTTCCCAGGCTACATACTGCAGAACTCTAGGAGCAATTCACGGGGACTCCGATGTGAATGGTACACCTGCCACCATCACGATTGTTCAGGGCACTAGCCCTGCATAACCAGTGGGTTGATCGTTGGACGTGGAAACAGGGCAAGGAGAGTCAGACAGGGAGAGCTTAGTTGTCCTCAGATAAAATGGCTTCAGGCATTCTTCCCTATTGCGAAGATGGTCTTGCAATAGAACCCCAATATTATATAAAATATGTTGGTCAAGTTTCATCCCATGTGTACTTTTTGAATGAGACCTTCATTTTAATCATGTTTATAACCAAGAGACAAGGGCTCACTTCACAGATGAATTCATTGCCTATTTGCATATAAGACAGTTTAGATCATTAAATACTGACTAAATTACTAAAATAAACTAAAGCTTATTTTTTCATATTGTTCTAATACTTAAAAAGCTTTTTTGTATTTTTCAAAAAGCAATAGCAAGTATATGCCAATATATATTATATTTCTTATGGTCCACTGTGCTAATTTAGGTAATTAGGAGACACAAAAGTGTGTGTTTAGTTTGATGAATGAAAACTCTAGTTCAGTAATCAAAAAGATATCAGTTCAAGTCCCAACTCTGTCACTTATCAGTTTTCTTATCTAGGGCAAGTTACTTGGTCCTTAAAGCCTTGGTTTCCTTATCTATAAAATGCCAATAATTACAACCAATTCCCAGTGTAGCTTTAAGGATGAAATAAAAATATATGAAAATGCATATAAAACAACACAGCATCTAGCATATATGTCCAAAATTTTTAAACATTTTCGATTGAGTCGAATCAGGCCTTGGCAACCTTTTTCTGTAAAGGAACAGATAGTAAATATTTTTGGCTTCAAAGACTATGATGCCTCTGTACTACCGGCTCTGTACTAGAGTGTAAAAGTAGCCACAAATAATATGTAAATGAATGGGCATGGCTATGTTCCAATAAAACTTTATTTACAAAAACAGGCAGACTAGATTTGGCCTGAGACCATAACTTGCCAACCACTGGACTGGACTGGATGAACTGACGGATTTCATGGCACCATAACAATATTTATGCACTACTTTTCTCATTCATTTTATTGTAGACTCTAGAACTGATGCTCAAGGATTCCTAGAGTTAATCTATCTCTCCTTGCTTCTTCCTTAATGAACATGGAATATCATCAACTCCAAGGCTTCAATTGAGCTCATGGCTTTAAAGCCCAAGAGAAAAATAAGTTTGCCAAATGTCCTCACTGGACTCAACATATCCATTGTATTTGAACAGCCACTTTATATTTTCAAGTGTGTTAATAAGTACCACATAATTAAGTTTATTATCTGTTCTGCCGCATGTGTTCTGAATTCAGTGTTATTACCTCAGAGCTCTGCCAGTTATGGATCTTAGCAACCAGTAGGTAGCCTCCTTATGTAATATTAATACTGAATGCTCACCCGGTTGCAGCCCCTTCCAACTTGAAAAAATAAGACCCCTCTCAAGCATTTCAAAATAGTTCTTTATATTTAATTAAGGTGAAATTATTATGTTACCTCCTAGAATTTCATCCCAATGGCTTTTATAAATGTATTCAAAATTACTGTTCCCAGTCTGTAACAGGTTGACTCGTGCCCACCTCAAATCCCCCCCAAAAGGTATGTCCACATACCCTAATCTCTGAAACCTATGACCTGTTTTTTGCATATATAATCAAGATGAGTATCACAACATGAGATCATCATGGCTTACTTGGGTAACTACTTAAATCTAATGACAAGGTCCTTAGAAGGGGTGGAGAAAAGAGGAGAAGCCATGTGAAGATGTAGGCAGGGAATGGAGTGATGCAGCCACATTGCCAACGAACGCCTAGGGCCACCAGAGGCTGGAAGAAGCAAGGAAAGGTTCTTCCCCTAGAGCTTTTGGAGGGAATACAACTTGCCAACGTGTTGATTTTGAACTTCTGATTTCCAGAACTCAGAGAATAAATATCTATTATTTTATGCCAACAAGTTTGTGGCATTTTGTTATAGGAGCCTTAGGAAACAATACACAGTCCAAATAAGTAAAACCAGGCCAAAAACCAGGCGGTTTGTTCAACAAAATTATGGTTTCAAACTCAACTAATTAAACACAACATTCAACCAATTATACCTCTTCTGTTCATATATCACTTTGAACATGAATGTCCCTCTCATTCATTAGACACAATTGTAGTAGAAACTTGTATTTTGATTTCCTTAGAGATGACAACTTTTATGTCTCTTCT
The DNA here is from genome assembly GCF_902729225.1 of Pteropus medius. Taxonomy (NCBI): domain Eukaryota; kingdom Metazoa; phylum Chordata; class Mammalia; order Chiroptera; family Pteropodidae; genus Pteropus; species Pteropus medius. Next base: position 561,529 of record NW_024349804.1, on the reverse strand, counting down.
AAGATCTTAATACTCGCATACATCATTCAGCAACAATGAGGCATTCTATTGTCCACAACTTTTCCCAGTGCAACCTTAGAAACAAAGCAGGAACCACCTAGAGGTAAACACATATTACGGCATCTCTGAATAAGCCATTCTTGTCTTATTTATTATGATGACCTTGCGTAGGCACTCAGTCAGATACATTCAGCAAGCATTTCTTGTGCACCTACCAGGTACCAGGCACAGTGCTAGGTACTGAACAAAAATGAACCAGAGTTCTTGTGGATTAGTTGAGAAAATCAAAGTTGATTGAGAGAAAAATAAGGAATCAGATAATTTGCATGTGATGAGTAAGAAAGCACAGTGGTCGGGGCAATATGTACAGAGGTGCCCCTCTCCCAGGGGTCAGGAGGAGGAGAAGATGGAACCTGGGCTGAATCATGAAAGCTTGGTTATGTCGACTGGAGGTTGTGACACATGGTATCAGGTGGCAGAAGTTAGAGCATTGAGGTCTGGGAAACTACCAGAGGGTCAGTATGCCTGTATTGGAGAATTATATTATGGAAATGCTGGAGATACAAACATGACTGCAGCGATGAAGGGCCTTGGTAAGGGGTTCGAATTTCATCCTTAAAACAAGAAAGCGCCATTAAAGGAGTTTCCATCCGTTACTGAATGATGTGATGGGATTGCTTTTTGGAAACATCCATTTGCTGGCGTGTGGGTGCTGGATCAGAATGGGTCAGGAGTAGCCAGGTAAACCAGGTTAAGAGGCTGTTGCAGCCATCATCCAGGCTTTCGGAAAACCTGATAGCAGCAATAGGGATGAAGAAGAAGGAGAAAAAGTCTGGGGAGAGTATTAAGGGGCCAGTTCTTAGCACCAGATATGGGGCAGGGGGAAGGAAAAATTATATTCAAGATCATTTCATAAACTATATAAATGTCTAACCAATGTACTGTATACTTGAAACTAATAATAAAATAAAATTAAAAAAAAAGAATTACTCTCTTGAGTTTTTGAACTCCTGAAAGATTAAGTACTGTCCTTTAATTCATCTCTGTGCCAGCCCAGCCACTTGTACAAAATAAGTATTCAATTTGTTAGTGGTTGAATCAAATTTCCTAGGTTTCTACGAGAAACTGAGGTTCCAGATACTTTCCACGGTACTCCAGATACCCTTCCCTTTCAAGTATATAAAGCTGTTATGAGAGATAATTTATGACTCTAAGAAGGGCCTCCTGTTTTTGTTCTTCTGCCCATTTAGTGGCTTCTTACTGGATTAATGGCCTGGTGCATGAATCACAGTAGCTACCCGCACAGAATTAAATGCTAACTAGAGGTTTCAGGAGAGCTATCTCTGATGGCGCCTGGAGTCCCAGGCAAAGGTCAGCCATGGCTGAAGGCTCCCACCTCCGCCCACTGTGCCATCCCAGGTCTCGCATAGGCATCTGTAGCATACATATTTATACTCATTCTGTAGAAGGGCCTCCTGATAGTGGCTCTTTAGCTACAATCCCTAAAGAAATTCCTACAGAACTGCCAACTGAGGCCTTTTAAAATCATTCTATGACCAACTGAGCTAGCAAAGCACTGCACTTCTGAAGTGCTGGGTACAACTGAATCACAAACTGACTTCCGGAAGCCAGAGTGCCTCTGATGTGCTTCAGCAGGCAGGTTTTTATATCGAGAAGAGAAGAAAACCAGAGAATTTAGGACTAAATGTTATAGAGGAGCAGCAGAGGTAACAACAGCCTGGAGTCATTCAAGAGGGAGAGGTGACCTGGGCCAGGTTGTGCAGAGAAAGCCTCGGGGATATGACTTTCGAGGTGGGTCTCTAAGGACAGTTAGGATTTAGCAAAAGTTTTAGGTGGGGGAAGTGCTATTGGCGATTTGAAGCTGAATGATCCATTCATGGCATAATTTTAGCATCCCTGAGACTCCTCCCCACTTGGTACCAGTGGGTCCAAAATGCTCTCTGACATACACGTTTCCATATAACCCCTGGAGGACTACATTGTCCTGGGTGTGAACTGCTGATGGGAAGCCAAGGAGAATGTGAGAGAGTGATTCAAACGGAGGGGACCAAGGTGTGGAGGAGGCACCCATGAGACTCATCCTCCAACCGCTGGTAGAGCACTGTGACTGTGGTAGAAGATACAATAGGAAAACATTTAAAACAGGTTAAAAATGAGGTCCATCATTAAATGTTAATCACAACATGTTCACATGGCCCCCAAAGACCATGTTAAATGCTAATGTCAGGTTCAATTAAGAAGTCAAAGGCATGTGGTGGATGGGATGTGAGCTCTGAACTCAGACCTAATTTGAATTCCAGCCTCACCACTTACTAGCTATTTCCTTGGGCAAGTTATTCATGTTCTCTCAGACTACTTTATAATCTTTAAAATGAAGATCATACTTCCTCCAAGAGTTGGTGGAATATCTTCAACCTGATATTAAAAATACTTGAGCCTTAAAATAACTACTTAATAAATCAATATAAGTGTTCTACCATTGTACCAAGCTTTTTGTAACAAATCCTCTAAGTTTTGGTTGTATAGGTTGTTCAAAATTAGTTGGAATTTTTTTCTTCTTCTTTGTTAAGCAAGGTAAAATTTACACCAACTTTAAGGGTCTAGTTTGCTGAATTTTTGTAATTTTATACAATCATTTAATCACTAGCACAATCAAGATATAGGATGATATTCTCACCCTAAAAAGTTTCATCATATCTGTTTATATTCAGTCATCTCCCCTCACGCCAGCCCCAGGCAACCATTGGTCTGCTTTCTATCATTGTAGTTTTGTATGTTATAGAATTTGATATAAATAGACTCACCCAGTATATAATATTTGTGTTTGACTTCTTTCATTTAGCATAATATTTTTGAGAAGTATCTATGTTATCATCTACATTCATATTTTCTTCCTTTTTATTGCTGAGTAGTTTTCCATAGCGTGAATACACCACACTTTGTGTATCCATTCAGTGGTGATAAACAGTTGGGTTGCTTCCAATTTGGCACTATTGTAAATAATACTGCTACAACCACTCATGTACATGTTTTGTCTGGACATTTCTCTTGAGTAAATATCCAGAAGTAGAATTTCTGGGTCGTATGGTAATGAATCTTTACCTTTACAACATAATGCCATACTGTTTGCCAAAGTGACTATACTTCTACCGGCAAAGTCTGAGAGTTTCAGTTGTACCACATTCCTGCTGACACTTGGCAGTGTCCGTCTTTTTTACTTTATTCATTCTAGTGTATAGTGATATCTCATTATGATTTTAATTGACATTTCTCTGATGACCAATAAAGGTGGACAGCTTTTCACGTGCTTATGAATACTTATAATCAAAATGCAGTTGGAAGCAAGATTTGCAAACAGGGTGACTTGAAATTCTTTTTTTTATAAACATAGGAGATATTAAACAATGAACCCTCAAATGGTATACAACATTAACATTGAAATTCCGTAACTGCATTTTGGAATATCTCAACTTACAGGATGACTCATTTGCCGAAGCACCTATTTTTAATTGGATAAATTTATGTTCTGTACTGGAATGAAATGAAATTTAGGAGGCCTATAATTATGCAGAATCATAAGTAGAAACAACTTATTTGATGAGGTTTTTCTTATAAAATGTTTGTTGAAGAAAAATATTCTGAATTAAGGCAAAAAAGGCAGCATCTGTGAAAATATTTGGGTAGAAATATTTACACATTTCAACATGCAAAAACTTAAAATTGTGAATATCCTTGTATGAGCTTGCTAGGACTGTCTTAACAAAATACCACAGACTGTGTGGCTTAAAAGGCAGAAAGTTTTTTATTTATTTGACGTTCTAGAGGGTGAAAGTCCAATGTCAAGGTGTCAACAGGATAAGTTGTGTCTGAAGCCTCTCTCCTCGGCTTGCAGAGGGCTGCCTTCTCGGTGTGTCCTCACATGGTCTTTTCTCTGTGTTTGCACATCCCCAGTGTCTGTGTGTCTAATCTCCTCTTCTTATAATAAGACCACCAATCACATTGGATTAGGGCACCCCCTAACAGCCTCATATTAAGTTAATCACTTCTTTGAAGACCTTAGCTCCAAATACAGTCACATTCAGAGGTGTTAGGGTTTGGGGCTGCAACATGAATTTTAGGGAAATGTAATTCAGCACATAACACTCCTGCATTTGGCAGACCAGTTTCTAACATCCCTTTCGCTTTCACTTAACACAGAAGACAGGACCACCAGCGTCGAGTGAGGGATATCACGTGAGTCATAAAGTAAACACCCTCTGCCTGCAGTCTGGAATTCCCCTTGTACTGTGTTCTTTTCCATGTGTCATTGTTGACCTGCCAGGCTCCAAAGTCTACCTATAGTATCTATCTGACCCTGCCACATTAGCATATTTTTTTAAAAATAGTTTTATTTCTTCTGTTTATAAAAATAATATGTGCTTATTAGAAAAAAAAAATCAGACAGTGGTGAAGTATATAGAAGAAAATAAGGAGGCCTATAATTATGCAGAATTCCAAAACACGCCACTCAATAATAGCTACTGTTACTATGTTGGTTATGTCCATCAAAATGTTTTCTCTATATAATTGCTTGTATGCTTTTTAATATAATAAGTAGAAATCACAACATATACAAATTTTCAGCTTTGTTTTTTCTATTTAATATATTATGGACATCTCTCCCTTTCGAAAAGTAGATATCTTAAGATCTTATCAAAATTCAAGCTGGCCAACCCTGCCCCACCCCAGGTTTCCGTTTTACTTAGACTCATTGCAATGAAGTGGAAATGTCAGGGCCCAAAGAGGCAAAGACCACCCAATGTTAAGCAATTGCAAGCATTAGCCCATACTGTTCTAGCCCTCTGCCTAGAGGTAGGTTACATAGATTGCCAAGTGATGCTCAGCCCCAAATCAGGGAGGCTCTCTCAGTGATTTGGGAGCAGACAACAGTGGCCTTTAGTGTCCTACAGGTCTGTTCCTGCAGGCCTGGGGGTTCCAAGATGGGAGCTACCCTTGTAACAGAGTGAAATGCTAGCTGTCTCTGACCTCGTCTTGTTCAAGCCTGCTTTGTTCCCATGGCCTTCAGGCTAATATCTTCTACTTAGTCTTGCATACAGATATGCTAATCATTAGAGGAATTCTCCTTATGGCTCGGGGAGATAAGGGAAGTATGTATTGTTTATCAAAGATTTGCAGGAACCTTGTGACCAGACTCGCAGCAACTAGGGCAATCTTCCTTGACCTGCTGCCGGCACCCAGATGTCTGCAGTGGTCAATCACCTCTTGTGCCTCCCATTTTCCCTTCCCTTGACATAAAAGAAGCCTGAACTCTGTACTTTTTTAAGATGCATTTGAGATACCACTAGGGCTCCCATCTTCTCAGTTGGCGCCTTCTTGATCAATAAACCTTTCTTTCCTCCAAACGCTGACATTTTGAGTTTTGACCTTTCGAAGCATGTGGCATATGGTCTTTGGACCGGTAACACTCTTACTTCTTTTATTAACCTTCCTCCAGGTTGAAATGTTGAACTTTGGTCGCTCCCAATCACCAATCTCTTTTCTTATTTAGGACACCGAAGAGCATCTTTCTTCCCCTGGTTCTCAAATAGACACATAGAAAGCAACTCAGCATCACCTTCAACGAAGAGGAACTGTTGAAAAGGAATTTGCAAACATTAACCATTGTCCATCTTCTGGGAATTGGGCCCAGAGGTGCATAAGAAAAATAGACATTGTCTTAGTCAGTTGATTCCATCTCTGCAAAAAAAGGAAAAAATTACAAGATAAGAAAGTCATCAGGCCAGCAACACAATATCCTTTCAAACAAGTGCTAGGTATTCCACTGCCTAATAGAAATTGTATTATAACTTTTCTTGTGTTCATAGATATTTTAGGTGATTTCATTAAACAGTACTTTAATGGATATCTTTAACATATATTTTACACTTTTGTTTTAATATATTGCCTTAGAATATATTCTTAGAGGTGGAATTTATGGTTCAAAGAGTATGTACATTTAAAGTTATGATAACTATTTCTAATCTGCTCTCCAGAAGTGTTATATTAATTTATATTATTTCAGTTATCTTGGGTATATATCTAAGAGCGCAATTGATGGGTTATTTGGTAAACCTATGTTTAACTTTTAGAGTAACTTCCAGAAGGTTTCCAGAGCAGCTTTACCATTTTATGTCTCATCAGCAATGTATGAGGGTTCCAATTTTTCCATACCCTCATTACCACCTGTTAGTATCTATTTTTTGGTTATAGCTATACTCTTAGATGTGATATAATATCTCATTTTGGTTTTGATTTGCATTTCCCTGGTGACTAATGATGTATCTTCTCATGTGCTTATTGGCCATTTATATTACATCTTCTTTTAAGAAATGTCTATTCAAATTCTGTGCCCATTTTTTTAAATGGTTAATTTGTCTTTTTAATAAGAGTTTATTATCTATTCTGGATACTAATTCCTTATCAGATATATGACTTGAAAATATTTTCTCTCATTCCATGGATTGTCTTTTCACTTTTTTGATAGTGTCCTTTGAGACAAAAAAAAGTTTTAAATTTTGATGAAATTTAATTTATCTTTTTCCTTTGGTTGGTATGTTTTACACATCATGTCTAAGGAACCATTGTCTAATCCAGGGTCAAAAAGATTTATCCCTACATTTTTTTCTAAAATTCTTATAGTTGAAACTCTTATATTTAGGTCTTAGTCCATTTGGAGTTATATGGCAGGAGGTGTGAGTTTATATATGGCAGGAGGTGTGAGTCCAACTTCATTCTACTGCATATAGATATCCAGTTGTCCCAACACCAATTATTGAAAATGCTAATCTTTCCCTCACTGAATTGTTCTTGGCACCCTTGTCAAAAGTCAATTGACCATAAATTGCTTTACTTCCAAATTCTCAGGTCTATTCTATTGATGTATTCCTCCTGTTAGTACTACACAGTCTGAATTTTAGAGTAAATTTTGAAATCAGAAGGGGTAAGTCCTTCATTTTTTTTTTTTCAGGATTGTTTTGTGTATTCTGGTTAAGTTATGCACTTCTTCCTTATTCCTTCCTTCCTTCCTTCCTTCCTTCCTTCCTTCCTTCCTTCCTTCCTTCCTTTCTTCCTTCCTTCCTTTTTCTTTCTCTCTTTTCATTCTTAAAATATGCCCATGCTCTTTAAGACAACTAAAAGGGAGAAAAATCCTATAACCTCCTCAAATTTATTCTTTTCTACATTCAAATAATACTTAATAAATACTTCAGAAGTACCAAGCACTGGGCTACAGTGTGCTGAAAATACAATGGTGAATGACACATTAGGCACTTGCCCTAGTGAAGCTGAAATATTTTTCCTACTTTCTTTTTGAACAAAGGGATTTATGGTGGAAAACAGGGACTGGAATAACCAGGCCCCATTCCCCAAACACACAATCGCTGTCATTACAACTATATCATACTCATTACCTCCAACTAGGATCAAATCTCACCACCATCACCTTCTTGAAACTTTGGTAGGGCAAAGACAGAGGTCAGGGAAGAATAAAGATTAATGAAATAAAATAAATGCTATAAAAAGTACCATAGGGATAATTCTTTGCCACTTCTCCTTACTTCAAAATAGTCAACAGCAGGTACAGCACAGGCACTGCCCCATCTGATGGCAACTATAAACTGTTGTCCAACCTGCTATCTGTTTCAGTATCAGCTCTGTTTTTATCCCTCATCCACCCAAGTGGACACCTTTCCCTGGAACTAATGAGGAAGAAATGTATTCTTTTTTTCTGCTAGATTTGCTGAGAAGACAATGTTGGCAGCTGTCCTCTCACCACTAGAGATCAGCCTATCTGAAAATGGACCCACTATAGAGGAAAGCAGGCAAGACACAAGCATGCAAACCGATCTTTTGACAATATTCAAGCTCCTAGATCCAGCCATATCTGAGGTCAGCATGGCCTAGATTTGTCTGTTACGTGAGCCATTCAATTTTTTTTGTTTGTTTGTTTGTTTTTGGCTAATGAGTTAAGCTGAATTTCCGATATTGAAATCAAGGGTCTTATCAAACTCATATATTCTTCCCCTCTTCAAAGTTCTAATGCCAAAGAAGCAATTATATGCTCTCTGTGGGAAGGGAGAAAGGTTTGTGTTCAAGAAATAAGAATAATACTGAGGAAGGCAAATGAAGCTCATGGGAGATCATACCAATTTCCTAGTCACCCACTTCTGAAATTATCACCCCTTCTACCCATACTCACAGCCTGCAATTTTAGAAAAGCATGAATAGCAACAGAAGGAGGAATTGGCCACCAGGATGCATGGAGAAATACCAGCGAGCTGAGTTCCTTTCTCTCTACTAAAAAGATTTAGTACTAGGAAGCTGCCATGAAGTCTCATATCTCTAAAATTCATTACAATCGTAAAAAGCACCAGCATATTTTCATGAGCTATTAAAACAAACAGTTAAAAATAAAGCCCATTTGGTATCCAGTATCCTTCACATGATCATATTTTTTTCATAAATTTGTGAAACAACAAAATTTGGTTAACTGCAGTACATCTCCATGTAACTGATTCAGATTTCCACATTCTCTTTCACGTCCTAAAATAATAAGCTACAATTTTTCTAGTCGTACAATTTATAAATGACATAGATTTATTTCTATCATAATATGAAATGCATCCTCTTTGTTTCTCCACTTCACCTTTCTCAACTGGTCTTTCATTTTAACAATTCTTGATGAAACCTCTGCAAACATTGACTGGCGTGGGCATAAGAATAATCTAAAGGGAGGACATTAACATTTATTTGGCACCTATCATGTCCATATCCCATTACATGTTTATTTTATTTATTTTATTTTATTTTATTTTATTTTATTTTATTTTATTATTTTATTTTATTTGCTACTGACCCTAACCTTTAAAACAGGTGTTATTGTCCCCATTTTTCCATGGGAAAGCCTTTACCCAAGTTTAAACAGCTATAAAATAGCAATGGCAGACACTGAAGTTGCTCATCTGTAGCTATTTTCCCTCTTCTTCTTTGCTGGTTGAACAAGCTTCTCATTAAAGAAATTTAAAATGCTAAATAAATGTCATCCCAGACTTTACTGCTAGAGCATGAGCATATGACCCATACTAGCCAATGCGGCCCACGGGAAAGTCTGCGGAGGATTTTTAGGTTATTCCTGAAAAATAAAAATAAATAAAAATAGAATAAAATATGCACACACACAAAGACTCTTTTCCCCCTACTTTTTGTTTTTGGATGACATCTTGTAGTGATGTAATACCTGGAGTTGTGACAGTCTTCTTGAGACTATCAGGGTACAAACCTGAAGATGAAGTTAAATACTCTAACACTCTAAAGATGATGAAAAGAAAAAGTGGTCCTTAATGACATCCTTGAACTTCTTATTTAACTAATCCTGGAATCTGTCTACCTCAGGACTTAAAACAGTGCCTGGTATATATTAGGCACTTAACAAATATCTGCTGAACGAATAAATTAATGATTTTAACTTTTCAAAATTTGTCATCATAGAAAATAAAAGATATATTTATCAAAGCTAAATCTTCATCTACTCTATGACCCAGCAATTCCACTCCTAGGTATATATGCAAAAGAAGTGAGTGTTATGTGTCCACCGTAGACATATGGAAAAGCTTTCATAATATCTCCAAACTGTCCATAAATAGGAGAATGGATAAATGTTGGAATATTCATATGTCATAATACTATACAACAATATAAAAAACCAAACTGTTAATACCCACAATAGCATAGATGAATCTCACAGACATAATGATGAGCAGAAAACACCATATATATAAGACTACATACTATTTGATTCCATTAAATAAAGTTCAAGAACAGGAAAAATTAATTCATGGAGATAGAAGTCAGTGGTTACCTCTGGAAAGGAAGGATGGTTATTGCATGGGAGGGAGCATGGAGGAATCTTCTGGGGTGATGTGACCCAGGAATGATCTCCTGGAGTGTGGATTTTTCTATAGAAATTGCCTCAATAGGACAGAAAAGACTTTATGTACAAAGATAGTCATTGCAGAATTTATAATAGTGAAAAACTGGAAACAACCTAATTATTCAACAGCATATAACTAAGCAAATTGTAATATACATATTCAAAAGAATATTATACAGCCATTAAAAATATGCTGAAGAAAGTTGATGATATAATGTTCAATGGGGTAAAATGAAATTAAAATTGCAAATATTTTAAGACTAAGACCATGAAAAACAAAAACAAAAAAATTCAGACTTATGCCTATAGAAAGAAAAAGCCTGAAAATGTTTGCATGTAAAGATCATCATCAGTGTCTGCCTCTGAAGAGTGTGATTTGGCAAAATGGATGTAGGAGTTGAGGGTATGAGGGGTTAGAGAGAGGACAAAGTCTTTCATATTTTGCTTTATAAACTCTATATTTGATTTTTTGCAATGAATGTGCATAGTTTCATGATAAAAATTTATTAAAAACAACTGGAAAAAATTTATAAAATGTCAACAATGCTTGTCTTTAGATAATGGGATTTGGGATACTTTTTAATGTCTTCTTTCACTTTTCTATGCTTTCTAAGATTCCTATGATGAGCATGTTTCTTTATATCTGAAAAAAAAAACTTCAATGAAATGAAGCATTTGAAAGCACTTCGTAATCTGTGAAGTGCTTCAATTATAAAAGTGATTTTATCACTACTGTGAAACGTATTATATGCTGGCAATGCCATTTGTAAGGGCAGAGGGCAGATCCTCTATCCAGCCAGACCTGCCACCTTTGGAAGGTAGGAGGAAAGCTGAGTAAACTACCAACTGCCCACCCAGAACCACTGTAGTGCTTAAGAGTTTTTCTGGCAAAACCGCAGACGTTAGATTAAAAAAGCATTTCTTTGGGCTGCTGCTCCTTAGCCCAGGCTGCACATTAGAATCACCTGGGGGGAGTTTTTGTAATGCCCTACCCCCAGAGATTAGAATTCAGTGCTTGGAGAAAAGCCCAGGCAAGTGTATTTTTAAGATATTCCCCAGTTAATGCTAATAACCAGGGTGGCGAATGATCCCTTTGAGTGACACCGTGGATAAATTCTCTATGTCAAATGCAGGGAAAAAGTCTAAAACTCCTCTGGGGAAGTTTAACTTTCTAAACAAAAAAGCCAAAAAAAAAAACCAAAACCAAAAACAAAACCCCACTATATTCCTCTAACCAACCTGAGTTTTGTTCTTTTTTTTTTTTTAAGTAAGATTTTAATCACCACTTCTGTATTTACAGTTTACATAGAGCACTCATGGAGATAATCTCATTTGATGATCTCACTGAATTGTGATAATGAGTATGTAAACTGCAAAGAGATGTTACTGCCTAGATACCTCTGAGAGGTAAGTAAGCAGAAACTATTATTTACATTTTGCCCAGAAGGGAACTGAGAGGAAAGAGTTCAGAAGTTTCCCAAGGTCAAATAACGGCAAGCTTGAACCTTCTTCCAACTATAACATGCTTGTTTCGAGAACTGGTTTATGTCTTTGAGTCACCAATGATATTACACTAAGACAAGGGATTTGGGAAAAAAAACCTTGCTTGCCTCTTTTCCCATTGCATCTTCAGAACCTAGAAAGCAAAGTGAACATATTTTGCGTACATGTTAGGCATGGAATTGTGCCACCCAATAATTCTGCCGAGGACAGACCTGAACACAAAAGTAAGTGGATATTTAATGAAAAAATGAATGACTTTTTCCTCCAAGATAACATTACCTCCATTTGCCTTAGTCTTTTTGGGCTGCTATAATAAAATACCATAGACTGAATGGATTGTAAACAACAAGCATTTATTTCTCGCAGTTCTAGAGGCTGGGAAGTTCAAGATCAAGGTGCCCACAGATTCAATGTCTGGCGAAGGCTCGCTTCCTGTTTCACAGGCAGCAGTCTTCTTGATGTAACCTCACATGGCAGAAGGGAGGAAGAATCTCACTGGAGTCTCATTTATAAGGGCAATAATTCCATTTATGAGGGCTCCACCCTCATGACTTAATCACTTCCCAAAGGACTCACCTCCTAATATTGTCACATTGACGGTTAGGATTTAACATATGAAGTTTGAGAGAACACAAACATTTAGTCTATAGCACCATTTTACAGAGGAGGTAACTGAGACTCCAAGAGAAAAGATATGCCTGAGGTAATGGAACTTGTAAGAGACAGAACTGGAAGGAAAGAGAACTCAGGACAGCCAACCTTATATTCTTACCCATCATACTAATTTACACACTGGTTGTAGTCTTTAAAGACCAAGTCCTAAGGACAACAGCCTTAGAGATAATTTATGTGGCAATTCTTCTGTAGCTATTATACACAGAAATTATAAGAGGAATATTGAAAAGGAGTTGGCAGTAGTGATTTGCTATTATAGTGCTGTATTGAAAACAATTTATTTACTTAAGATTTACTTCTAAAATCCTTAGTCTGACTAATGACAACCTTCTGGAATGATTTAAAAAAAAAAAAGAAACAAAATGATTTTGCTTCCTGAAAAATTCATACAATCTAGTATATGACAGATTATCATAGTCATATATTTAGATCCACAATTACTAAATTCAAATAAAAGGGCTGGGGAGAAGATATCATACATTCTCTTAATCAGGAAGGAAAAAGACCTCTCTAATCAGTGTCTTGGAAAACCATTAAGCAAAGTCCTAAACTGAAGCTCAAATAATTGAAAAATTAAAATGATCCATCTACTCATGACAGGGAGATTGCAATCTTATAAAAATGTTGAATGCACATATGGATGGAAAGTATTGACACTGCCATTTGGTAACTGGCTAAATAACAGTCATAAATAAATAGAAGAAACAACTAAGTTGAGAGCAGAAGTCAGAATTTCCCCCATCATTGTCGAGACCACAACACGTTCATCCAGAATTTTGATGCTTAAATCATTAGTTATGTGGAACAGGACTGACAATGGTAAAAGTCATTATAATTCATCTATCCATTGTCTGTTCATCTATTCATCTACTCATCTATCCATCCACTAGGTTTAACCGCATGAAATTGCCACTATTTAGTTACCTTTAACTTATAAGAAAGGGAACTTCGTATGGTTCAAAATAAAATAATTAATACTTATTGAACATTGCTACCATGTTCGACACACTATGCAAGGTTGGGAGAGTAGGAGATGGGTAAGAAATACTCCTCTCTGCATACTCCCAATGGGAGAAACACACGCCGACAACTATGAGAGAGTTATGAACATACTCATTGCTGTAGGATTAGAGTGATATGTATACATAGAAAGAACATGCGACAAATTGTCAGTAGGGACGTGGTTGGTGGGACTTTATAAAATTATTTTTCCTTTTCCTTAGCCCTATTTTAAAACTTTATTCAATGAACGTGCATTATTTTTGTAATTAAAAGTCTTTTTTAAAGGGAGGGGGAGGGTAGATGGGGGAAAAATTAAAATCATTTCTTTAAAAAAATTTTAAAAATAAAATATAAAAGTCTTTTTTAAATATGCAGTGCAAGTTGCAGAATTGAGGGCTATTAATAGATATGTATAAGATAAAAGATTTAAAAGTTAAAATCAATGCAGCACCCTAGATAAAATAAGTGGAGACAATATACAAATAGACAATGGCTAGACTATATATAAAAATAAAACTTTGACCCACAACCTCCTGCAAGCAACCTGGGAAACCAACCTCTTATCTATAACAACCAGCCCAGGAAGCCGATCTTCTATCTGTAAGGCAGGCCACTATCTCTATCAACTATTCCAGGAAGCTAAACAATAATCTCTGAAGCAATTGGCCTAAAACAGCCAGGACTTGGTTAATAGCTGAGCTTCCCTAATTTTTGTACACATTTCCAATTTAGGACCAACCAGAGAGAGAACCCAATATGCATCCCTGACCGATCACATAGGATGACCCACTTCTAGTTAGCCCACCTCCAGCTTCCTCAGGCCAACAGCCTGTAATCAGTGTATACCCTTTGTTTCACTCTAAAACTTTCTCACTGCTCTGCCTGCCTTTGAGTCTCTGCCAAAACACAAGTAATGGTGGCTGATTCCCTTACTATAGCAAACTCTAAATAAAGACACCTTGCCTGTTCTCATTTGGTTGGTCTTCATTTATTTCCACAGAAGAGAAAGAGAAATGAACTCAAGAATGAGCTTAGCACACAAAATGCAAATGACAAAGGTATATACCTTCGTGAGAACTAAGTATCATAGCAACTCTCCGTGTCCCGCTAACCACAGGGACTAGCCGGGTTCTGCTTAACCTTAGGAAATGAAGTTATTTTATCTCTTTCAATTTCCTTACTTTACCCACTTCCAGCATACTTTACCTCCCAGCCCTTTAACCCCAAAAGGACTGGAGCCACCATATGCCTTTGTTTTGGTTTGACCTTTGAAGGCTGAGTCAGAATTAGGAAGACCTAGGAACCAGTTTTAATCACTAGAGTGTCAACTCCATGAAAGAAGGGCGCACGTCTGTTCAGATCCTTTCCACGTGCCCAGTTGAATGATTAAAATAAACACTTGGATACATTCAGGGCATAAGCACCATGTGGTACCTAAAAGATGACAACTCAAATGACTAGATCATATCAAAAATCTATCTTGCTTCCCTGAAGTTCCTGAACCCAGGAACAGTCAGAGAAAACCTATGGTCCAACACACCAAATGTGGCCTAAATAGACTAGCCACACAGGAGCCAAAGTGAGGTCATCACTTTTTAGTAATTTGTCCTATGATGCTCAGTACTTTGTTGGATACAGCTGCATTTCTAAACTCCATCTTTTTCTCGTGCTCACTGGATAGTAAACATGAATCGCTATTAATAATAATTTTCCGCTGCACGTCCAGAACAATCCATCCAGAGAAAATTGGAACTTCTTCTTTGCTGAGGTCCGGTCCCATCAATTTGATGCTCATTTTATAGAAAGGCCATTGAGCAAAATTAATGTACCCAAACAAATAGAGTTTGTCCTTGTAACTGATTCAGAGTATGACAGGAAACAAGAAGGCTGCTATAATAGCCTCCTCTGGGAAATTTATTTTCAGAACATTGAGTTATTTTCTTCTACTCTACCAGATTACATTAAAATCTTTTTTAAAAAAAGGAAGGAAGAAAAATAAAACTTAGTTGTCTGTTTTCATAGAAATCACTTTGAGATCTAACTTCATTTAAATTCACTTGTTATTGTCCAAGTCAAATACTGTTATAATCTCAGGGTTATTTTACTTCTTTCCATCATTCTTTTTTCCCCATTTTCTTTACACCACCCCTAGTATGTTTTACTCCCGGACTTTTAACCTGAAAAGGAAAATCTAGAGCCACCCTATGCCACAAATGAGGGAGCCTGAGCCTCTTTAAAATATGACTATACCTTGCCGTAAGATAACACTTCAGACTATTATTCAAAAACTCTGGTTTTTGAGTATAGTCATCTTTTATCTGCATCTTGGACAGGTCAATAATGGTACCTGTGTCACTCTTAGTGACCGGAAAAGAAAATAAATGCCTCCGCACAGTCTCTGGAATATTCTATTCTATGTGCTCTGTCTGCTTCCTGACCCCCTCCATCACGGCCAATTGGACATAAAAGCAGCCAGTTCATGGGCTAACCTGTGAAGACATGAAAACCAAGCATGAAATTGGAAAAGGCTACTACACTATATGATTCCAATTATATGACATTCTGGAAAAGGCAAAAACAAAAACAAAAACAACAACTATGCAGACAGTAAAAGGATCAGTGGTTGCCAGGGGTTAGGGAGGAAGAAGGGATGAATAGATGGAGCACAGAGGGTTTTTAGGGCAGTGAAAATACTCTGTATGATACCATAATTATGGATGCGTGTCATTATACATTTGTCCAAGCCCACAGAATGTATTACACCAAGAATGAACCCTAATGTAAACTATGGACTTTTGGTGATGATGACATGTTAGTGTAGGTTCATGGATTGTAACAAATGCACCACTCTGGTGCAGGATGTTGATAGTGGGGAGGCTGTGCATGCGTGGGGACAGGGAGTATATAAGAAATCACTGTACCTTCTAATCAGTTTTGCTGTGAACCTCAAACTGCTCTAAAAAAAGGTCTATTAAAAAAACAAAAAGGCATAAAAAGCTCTATCCAAATAGGAAAGATAGTAACAAAAGAAGCCAACCAGAGCGTGTTGGTCAGAAGTTAGATTTGGAAAATGTGAAGAGAGAGTCAATTGGGTGGCAGGAAGAGACACTTAAAAGTTTTGAAGAGAAAGCGTGAGTGAACCTGTATTACTCATAAGCAGTCAGAAAGGCATGAACAGACAAGGAGTCGTTGGTGGGTAGTAGCAGGAGAAGAGCAGAAGAGTTGGGGCAGAGCTGAGTCAGCAGGATGGCAGGGAATGGGTGACTGCTGGCTGCTGATGGTCAAGGAAAGAACCTAATGTCTGGTCAGGTTTCCCACAGACTCTGCAGGAGGGCAGTTCCTGTCACATGAGCTTCCTATCATCATGTGTATTCTTAAAAAAACACAAAACTCTATTGCAGGAACCTGAGTCTGCCTCTCTTTATTAGTACAAAAGAGCTGAACACACATACACACTCTCTGAAAACTAAGCCTCACCACATCTGGTGGATCTTAACCTTCCTGTCCAAAGAGGAGTAGCAAAATGAAGAGAGGGCTGAGGTTACAGGCAAAAGCCTTGAGTTCTAATCCAGCACTGATACTAATCTGCATGTAAGGGGCTTATTATCTCTAAACCTGTTACTTCAACCATAAAGTGGAATTGGACCAGTCCACTTGGTAACTATTGAATATCTGATATATGGCAAGTTCTGTGCTGGCTGATGGGCATAACAGTGAACTAAGCACAGTTTTTGCTCCTCGAGCTTATATTCTAGTTGGTAAACAGGTAAACATGTTACAGAATCGTATAATGTTAGTACTATGTTTAGTCTCTAACTCTGTTTAGTTGATTGGAGTTAATGAAGAAGGGCACCTAATCTGGTTGGAGGTCCCCAGAAACTTTCTTGGGAACATTGTGACCTGGATGAGGGGCGAGAGTGTTCTGGCTAGACAGAGGAAGAAAAGAAATAGTCTGTGTGATGGTTAGTTTAATATGCCTGCTTGGTTAGTTATAGTGCCCAGTTATTTAATCAAAAACTAATCTTGGTGTTGCTCTGAAGATATTTTGGAGACGTGGTTAACTTCGACAATCAGTTAACTTTTAAAGATGACTCCCAATAATGTGTGTAGGCCTCACCCAATCGGTTGAAGGCCATAGAGCAAAGACTAAGGTTCCCCAGAGGAGAAATTCCAGACTACTGCATCACCTTTTGCCTGAGTTTCCAGCCTGCTGCCCTGCTCTACAAATTTTGAACTTATCAGCCCCCACAATTGCATGAGCCATTTTCTAAAAATAATTATTTTCTCTCCTATTGGTTCTGTTTCTTTAGAGAGCCTTGACTAATACAATCCAGGCATTGAATCTCTAACAAGATTCCCTGGGAGACAATTCATATATGTTGTCACAACTTGTAGTTTGGGAAGGTAAAAGCGTCCTGTGTGACTCCATTGGGAAAGGGCTTTTAGCAGCAAGCAGCTGGTTTCCTCTCAGCTTCATCTTATGTGCCTTTTCCCTTTGCCAATTCTGCTTTGCATCTTTTCTTTATATTCTGAGTCCTATATTTGACTATATTCTATATTCTGAGTCCCGTGGGCCCTCCTAGTGAAACATCAAACCAGGATGTGCTCGTGGGGACTTCCACATAAGTCGTCTTGGTCATATTTGGGGAGCAAATATCAGTACTACCAAAGAGAAGTTGGAGGTCGATGGCTTTCACTACAAAATGTATTTCTAGAACTCCTTTAAGCATAATTTTACTCATTCTCTCATTTGTTCATGAATTTATAAAACTTTCGTCAAGCGCGCACTGTGTTCTAGTCACTCTCCTAGGAGTTGGAAGGAGAGAGAAATACAGAGAAGAGAACATCACATCCCTCCTGCAAAGGGCTCACAGTTTCGTGGCATTTTTGAGTAGGGACATAAACTTCAGTGGGAGAGGGCTCCATCTGAGGTCAGAGCAAGGATTTGGGGGGAACACGAGACAGAGACGTGATGATCTCTACCGAGGACAGTATTTGACAGGAATTGACATTAAACTAGGATTGTGGGTTGGGTAGATGTTGGGCAAGTCAAGAAGAGGATAAGGATATCCTGCCAAGAATGAAGACACAGAGGCATGAAATAACTGGTTCTAGATGTAGGGAGAAGTTCCAGGTGGCGGTGGCCGGAACGAGGTAAAACATAAGGTTTATGTTAGAGGTTAGAGCCCAGTCTGTGGGAAGCATTACATGCCATGTACAGTTTTAGGCTTCTTTTTGTTTTTTGGTAAGCAATAGATTAACATTAGAAGTTAGTGACAATGATTGGAATTGTGATTTAGAAAGAACCTTCTATTGGTTTCCTAAGAGAGGCTGCATAATACAATGGCTAGGAGGATGGAGCCAGACCACCTGCATTCCAGCACTAACACTGCCACTTATATCTGGGTGATCTGAGACAAGTTACTTAACTTCTATGTGCTTTAGTTTCCTCATGTATAAAGAGAGGATAAGAACCCTGTCTCAATGGCTTGTTGTGAAGGTGAATATGCTAATAAACTCAAAGCACGTGGAATGGCATCTGGCTCTCCATAAACTGTAGCCCTCATTATTACTGCACTAAAGCAGCATTTCTTTCACATGCGTTTTATTTGCATTTAATTTTGGGGCACAGACTCTGCTTAAAGCAAGGCCCAGTATTAGTATAAGATAAGTAGATAAGTTTCAGAAATGACCGAAAAAGTGACAATTAAGTTTTTCCTAAATATATCTGTATTCAGATTACAACATATATATGTAAGTATTGAAATGGAGCAGAATACAAAGATTTAAGGGCTTATCTAGAGGATCTCTGTGTTTTCTCAAGGTAATAATAGATTCCCATGAAGCAGAAGTCCACTGCAGCTAGCTAAACAAAGCCAATATAGATTACCGAGTGGCTATTGTCAGATTTACCCAAAGGCTAGTGTTCTCTGTTTTCCATGCTTATTGGTTGCATATCAGTTGAAACATAACCTTATAAATAACTACATTTAATTAAGACTTTCGCCTAAGTCAAGTAGTTGTTTCTTTTTTCCATTGCTATAAACATCCCGTAATGCACTAAAAATCACTTTTAATATAATTTTTTGATTAAAAAAATTCAAACAGCTCAAAAATATATACAGAAATAGAAACTCCAGAATTTCCAGATGGAAGAGGTTTAGAGGTTATTTGGAATATTCTTCTCCCAGATAGCATAAAAGCCATCATTATCACCCTCAATTCTGTCAATTCTCTCATTGAATGTTTGACTATTACATTAGTTTCTTGTGGCTTTCAGCATTCCTTGGCTTCCTCGCTTGTGCCCACATCATTTTAATCTGTGCCTTATCTTTACATTTGCCTCTCTATGTGTTCTCTCTTCTATCTGTCCCAAACCTCTCTCTGCCTTTCTTTTATAAGGATACTTGTCATTGGATTTAGGACCAACCAAGATAAACTGGGATGATCTCATCTGCAAAGACCTTTCTTCCCAAATTAATTTCATCTGCAAAGACCTTTCTTCCCAAATAAGATAATATTCACAGATTCTGGAGATTTGACATGGACATATTTTTTGGAGGAACCACCATTCAACTCACCACAACCACCTGTACATAAAATAGTGCCCACCCATTCACACCACGATCATTCTGTACTCCTCACCCTATATTATTCTTTTTCATAGCATTTGTCATCATTTCACATTCCAATATTTTATCGATTACTTTTTATTGTTTGTCTCCCCCATGAGCATAGGAGATTCATGAGAACAGAGGTATGTTTACCTCGCGCCCCCCAGCACTAGAATAGAACCTGACAAAATTTATTTGTTAAATTAATGAATGGAGGAGCTAGGAAAATTTCTTGGGTCCATGTTTGCTGAGTAAGCATGGTTTTCTACTTAGAGTATATGTTCATTTGGGATGCCTTGGAGGGAGCAGGGTTGCTGATGGAGCCCAACCAGTCTCCATAAACCACCCCATGGTCCTGCCATTTGTATAGAGAGTAAAGCAGATCTCATGCCTATCTCAATCCCTAATCTCCTATTCCCTCTCCAAAGGCAATGGCTGTTGTCACTTTTCTGTGTATATTTTCAAAAACATTCAGTGCATGTATATGCATCTAAGATTAAGATTCATCTTCAACAGTGTTATGCAGTTGTGTATTGAGTTCATTTATTAGCGGCATCAAATATTTGTTTAAAATGTCTCTTTAAACAAAACTTCTTATCCTTTTGGGAAGGTTATGGACACAGTGAATTTCTAATTTAAATCCAAACTCTAACTCATACAGCCCAGCCTCATAAGTCCCTTAAATCTCTAATACATTTTGTCATTGACTACCCTGTGGATTTTAGATGGAGAAAGGAGGGGTGATCAGGACCTTCAGCAAAAGGGATGAACATCTTGGCATGAGATTTGTACTGAAAGGCAACACAGTGAGGCCCTGGACCACTTTTTGGACCCAAGGTTGTGCTTCCCCTCTTACCACCTTCCCTCCGCCTCCACTCTGTGCTCCGCAGAGATCTCCAGTGCCTAATGTGCTCCTAGCACTCTTTAGGGTCTTTGCTCAAGCTGTCTCCTCTGCCAGGATTGCTCTTTCCTACATTCTTTACATCAACAACTCATCACTCAAGTCTCCACCTAAATGTCATCTGCCCTGTGAGGCTTTCCTTGACTTTCTATTTGTTCAGCAAAAAGCAACAGCTGGATTGTTAAAAAAAAAAAAAAAAAAAAAAAGATCAGAAATTTCAGATGAGATTTTACATCAGCCAAGTCTCTACCTACCCCTATATTCTCTTTCTTAATCCCCTTTACTATCTTCTCATAGAAACCTGTACTTCCTGCACATAGCTCCCAGCATTCCGTATTGTAACTGCCTGTTTATTTGTAAGTTCCATCTCCATGATCTCCATGAGGGCAAGAACCTTGAGATCTTTGCTGAGTTATGTGAGTTGTTCTAGCAAATCATAGAACCTGAAAAGGTCATGGGGCCTCCAAAATTGTAGAAGTCAATCATAAATGGGAGTGGCCTGGGAACCCCCAAACTGTGGCTGGCATCTTATATGATGGCAGTGTTATGGAGGACTAATCCCTTAATTTGTGGAATCTGTGCTGACTTTGGATGGTTAGTGACAGAAGTGAATTGTAGCATACCAGTTGCCGTTGAAATGCCTATCCTGAATCTTTCTTCAGGGTATAAAAAATCTGAGGCTCCCAGCCTTAAAGTAGCAGCAATGCTTCATGTTTTTTCTTATTAAAAGAGCATTATTTTAAAGGTGATGGTGATACCAGACATGGTGCATTTAGGCCCATGTTGAGATGTCTTAAATATATAGATATTGTAGAGTGAGGCTGTGAGGATGATGAAAAATTTCAGTTAAAAATTTTGCCTCCTTTAAACCTTGACACCTATTAAAGAATGGGCCCCCAAGGGACTATTCCATGGGAATAAAGTAAAGAAAGTATCTATGGGAAATACTAAAGGCAGTAGTGCCTTAGAATTCAAAACTGAGATGGTGACACAGGGATATATTTTAACATGTTCATGTGAATTGAAAAAAGTCTGTTTGGACTGGTTGATTTGATAATGAAGCCTGGCTTTGTCAATTAACTTTTAAGTTATATATTTTATATACATCGAATGAGCCAAATCTGTAGTTCCAAGGTTTTAAATATATATACTTAAAGCTCATGATAAGATAAAAGCATTTTAATAAATAATATTATATTGGCAAAAGGTTTGTAGAAATGTTAATTTATTTTCTTAACTCCTAGTGAAATAAGGTGTCTTGAAATAAAAGTTACAGTCCAATTTTGATAATTCGATGTCTTTTCAAAGACTTTTTGATATACTTCCCAGAAATTGAGAAAGTGAATAACTCAAACAAAGGAAGACCTAAATGAAGTACTTGATAATAGATCATAAAAAATAATTTTTTGGTGAGAGGGTACTATGTGATTTTTAGCATATATCTGAGGAGAACAAAGATTTGAGTGACATTGCTATTACAAAATGTTTTCCATATTCATATATTTATTTGGACAGATTTTCTGTGTTCATGTCTATAAAAACTTAAACTACAAATAGAACTGATGATGAATCCTGTCTTATCTAGCAATAAGTAATATTCCTCTACTAACATGTAAACTACTGAGAAAAATATAGCACCATTCATTTCCCCCAAAAGATACATTTCCAATAAAATATGTCATAGGAAGTTATATCAGACTAACCTTTTAATAGATAAAATTATAAACTTTGGACAAAATGTAAGAGTAATTGCAGTCACACACCATATAATGACATTTTGGTCAGTGATGGACCACTTACATGACAGTGGTACCACTGATTATAATGGAGCTGACAAATTCCTAACATCTAGTGATGTCATAGGTGCTGTAACATTGTAGTGTAACACATTACAATTGCCTACAATATTCAGTATAGTAACATGTTCTGCAGGTTTATAGCATAGGAGCAACAGGCTATACCATATAGCTTAGGTGTGTAGTAGGCTATGTATACCATCTAAGTTTATGTAGGTACACTCTATGATGTTTGCACAGTAATGAAATTGCCTAATGACGCATTTCTCAGAACATATCCTCTTCTATAAGTGTTGCACGACTATATTTAAAGGCACTAGAAAGTATTCAAAAGCAGCCTAGCAGTACCTGAAAGGATGACCACTCTTTAAAGAACTGAAATATAATGAGTGTGATTTTTGTTCATACATTTTTTTTTCATCTGAGGGCACTACTCAGTTTGCACTGTGAAAGGCAGCTGAAACTCAATGAGAAAGCTACATTATTAATGGCTTAAGGAATTAAATGTTTAGTCTGGGGCAGCTAGAAATTGAGGAGGAAAATCCTGAAAAGGAGGGAGAGAGTTCCAAAATCTACATATACACTTTGATAAAACCTTTGGTTGACTCCTGAACTCTTCATGCATGAGAGATACTCCAAAGAGCCCAGCAAAAAGCAACAGCTAAAATAAATGATCAGAAATTTCAGATAGAATTTGACTGTAATTGAGCTAACTACCTACCAGAACACATCAACACCCATCAGAGGAATATAACAGAATCTAGAGGGTCTACAATATATTATCGACGACATCCAGTATACAATAAAATTTTGCAGATATGTAAAGGAACAGGAAAGTTTGACTCATGGTCTGGAGAAAAAGTAGTCAATAGAAACTGACTCTAAGATGACTCAGATGTAAAAATTAACAGCCTTGAAACAGTTATTATACATACATTCAAGGACTTAAAAAAAAATGGTCATAATCAACCAATGGATGGAAAATAGCAGAGATGTAGAAACTAAAAAAAAAAAAAAAAAAAAAAAAAGACGGAAATTCTGGAACTGAAAAGTACAAATTTTGAAATAAAAACCCACTGGGTGGGTTTAACAGCTAATTGGAAATGGCTGAAGGGTTGGCAGCTTTAAAAACAGATAAATTATTCAATCTGAAAAACAGAGATAAAAACTATTGGAAAAAATATGCAGATTATTACTGACCTTTAGGATAATATCAAAGAGTCTAACATATATGTAATAGGAATCCCAGAAAGAAAGGAAAGAGAATGGGACAGAAAAAAATATTTGAAAACATAATGGCTGAGATTTACTCAAATTTGGTGGACTACATAAATTTACAGATTCAAGGAGCCCGGCAAAACTTAAACTGGATACATAAAAAGAAATTCATACCAAGAATATTGTGATCAAATTATTGAAAACCAAAGATAAAGAGAAAATCTTAAAGGCAGTTAGAGAAAATGATATAATACAAATTAGGTGGGTGGGTGAAGGGATATGATTCAGAAACAATGATGGTTTGAGGACAACAGAATTATATTTTTAGAGTTGAACTTAGAGTGAGGAAGGGGGTTACCATCAATCCAGAATTCTATATCCAGAAAAAATATCCTATGAAAATAATGATGAAATAAAGATAATATCATATAAGTAAAAACTTAGGATTTCTCATCAGCAGATCTGCATTACAAGAAATCCTTTAAAAAAATTCTTCACACAGAAGGGAAAAGATACTAGGTGGAAAGTCAAGTCTATAGGAAGGACTGAGGAATCCTAAAAATTGTAAATATGTGGGTAAATATAAAAGACCGTACATTGTTTTTAAATTTCTTTTAAAGACATGTAATTGTTTAAGGCAAAAATTATTCACTGTATTTAAACATATGTGGGTCTAATAAATATTACAATAATAACAGGATAAAAAATTTCACTTTTGCAAGATTCTTACATTTGACCTTAGGTACTATAATATGAGGTCTAAGAACACTGAGATAATTTGAGGATATATACAGTGAATGACAGAGTAAGCACTAAAAATTAGTGTAAAGAGTTTTAGCAGAAGGTCAATAGAGGAATTAAGATGAAACACGAAGAGATTGATTAACTGAAAAGAAAGCAGGAAAGAGGGAACAGAGGAACAAAAAAGGGGTGAAATAAATAGAATACAAATTGCATAATGATATAAACATAAATCCAACCACATTAGTGTTACATTAAATATAAATGGACTAAAAACTCCAATTAAAAAGCAGAAATTATCAGACTGGATTTTTTAGAATACATGCTGCCAAAGCGAGCACCAGACTGGATTTTTTAAAAACCAACTCTAAGCTATCTACAAGATATACATACATATTAAATATAAAGTCGCAAATAGGTTGAAAGGAAAAAGATGAAAAAAGATTTACCAGGCAAGCAGGTAGCCTAAGAAAGGTGGAGTGGTTACATTAATATCAAACAATAGAGACTTTAAGCCTAGAGTATTAAGAGAGATAAAGAGGGAGAGTTCACCAGGGAAAGAAGGAAGGAAGGAAGGAAGGAAGGAAGGAAGGAAAAGAAAAAAAGAAAAAGAATGGAAGGGAGGAAGAAGGAAGGAAAGAGGAAGGCAAGAGAAGAAAAAGCTCATGCTAAGTAAGCCGGGTAAAAAAAAAAAAGCATTCTCCATCAAATATGGTCTCAAAATGGATCTTCTTCTCCTCCATCCGCCTCCGTCTCATCCTCCATCATGTGTGATATTAATACTAATCCTATTAAACCCCTCTCTATAAATCTCTCCATCATCGATCACCATCAGATCGGCGTCAATCGTAAAACGTGAGCGGCGGCTTTAAGAAATTCGAAGGGGTTCTTGCCTACAGTAGACTTTTCTTGTCCTGGGGAGGGAAATATAGGCAAGTGCTTGGGATATTTACTTAACTGCACAGAAAAGCTTTTAGAAAGGGCTGACGGTGGTCTTCTCCTAGGGTTTCCTTATTGTTTTAAAGGAATAAGATATCTCTATAGCAATTATTTTCAATCTTGTTTGTGATATTCTAAAGCTTCTCCAAAATCTCCAAATCAAGTTAATTTTAATTTACTTTACAGTTTAAAAATAAGTAGAGCCCACAGAATACTTTTCACAAAAGGGTATGATTGACCAGTATCAAAGCCAAACAGCCCATTTGTTTGATTCCAAGAATACTGAGGGTTAGAGCTCTATATTGACTGAATAAAGGTATGCAATATGGTCAATGCAAAACGGCACTGGGCAAGAAATTGCACCAGACTGAAGTCAGAATTTTTGGAGAAACAAAATCCATGGCTGACAGAAATAATGACTAGATGAGAGGTTCCCAATTTTAGATAATACAGACTTGGCTAGAGATCACAGCAGCAACTACTAAGTGGAACCCCGGGAATCAAGTAGTGAGAGAGTGCCATCACTGAAGAATAGATGATGGAACACTAACCCTGGGCTGAGGAACATCTAGAATAGTGGCTTTCAATTCTGGCTACATTGAACCACCCGGGTGGATTTTTTTTAAATCAGATTCCATCACCCCCATAGACTCTAATTTAGTTGGTCTGGGATAGGGCCCAAGCACTTCGAGTGGGCACGTGTGTGTGCACGCGTGAGTGTGTTTCACTTTTTTTTTACAGTTTCTCAAATGATTTTACTGTGTGTTGAACATTGACGACCACTGGTCTAGGTTAGCCACAACTCCTGAGAACCAACATACTTAACCTTCATAGCTAGGTGCATTTAGCTGCCACTAGTAAGGTCATACTTTCTCTAGACCAGTCTTACTCCCAGATAGCTACTCTAGTTAAATAAGTTAATATATAGATGCTGTTGATCCCACTCTGACCTAAGTTAAGTACCACCCTTAGGCCCAGGCAAGTAGGGTTCTGAAGCTGTGTCCCACATTTCCTCTCTCTTTAAAGCATCTTCCTTGAAATTTTCTAGTCCCTGTCCAATGCTTAGGACTCAAGTCTGGACCGGGATCTGTATGGGCCCTGGTCACCATTTCTTCTCGTTGGAGAACTTTCCAACACTTTCCCCATCAGAGGAGTGGATCAGATGCCCTGAAGAATTCTAGGATGTGTACTTGGGAGTCATCTTGGGAGCCCATGGATGGCTCCAGTTCCAGGAGGACTGACTAGTGCACAGATGGCTCCACTGGCCAGTAGGCACTCCCCCGCCACCTCTCCCCCTGCCCCCACTGAAATCATATGAAATTGGGCCAACAAAACGGTGCTGACATATTTATTTTAGGTGACTCAAATGGTTTCTATAAACAGAAGCCACATACCTAGGGGTGGTCCCACCCAAGAGAATCTTAACTCATTCCCTTGAAATAAATCTTTACATCTACATAGGCTCCCCTGTAGTTTTTCCTTTATGTAACTTTCCCCAAATCAAATTCCTCCTGATAACTCATTCTCTGCAGAGGGTGAATTTCTTGTCTCTAAATATTAGTGTCCTCATGATTGAGGTGCTAATATCAGTTAACTATCTTGAATGTCAGCTATATATAACGGCCTTTCCAGGTACTGGTGATTTGAGTCTTATTGATTGCCTGTCTTAGGCCCTAGATACCCAGGATCCCAGATTAGTATAAACAATTGGCTAATGGTATCTCCATACTTTCTGTCCTTACCCCCACAACCTCCTACTCCCATGTAAGCTGATGTCCCAAATTCAATCTTAAATACATGGCCCTTGCCTTTGTTCCCATGTTCAGACTTACAGGCTTAATTATGAATCTGCTTACATTCTAGTCCTGGCCTTCTCCAGTCTGCACTGATTATCCCTATCAAGGGCAATTAATTATGATAGATGCTATAAATTTCTTGTTAGAGCAGGAACAAGCATCGGAGTGTGGACAGTCTTAGGTTTGCAGATGCACGTAGTAGAGAAACTAATGCTGGTTGAAAAGTTAAGTAACAAATATTTCCTGAAGTTATGGACCA
Source organism: Pteropus medius (assembly GCF_902729225.1). Classification (NCBI taxonomy): domain Eukaryota; kingdom Metazoa; phylum Chordata; class Mammalia; order Chiroptera; family Pteropodidae; genus Pteropus; species Pteropus medius. The sequence continues at coordinate 534,097 of NW_024349804.1, read as the reverse complement.
AGATAATGATAACAGCGACTAACATTTATTAGGCATTTACTCACGAATGATTTTTGAGACATACAAAAAAAAAACAACAACAGTATTTGCTGAGTGCTTACCATATTTCAAGTAACTAACCCTATGAGCTGGACATTTTATCATTTCCTATTTTTCAGATAGGAAACTAAGTGAAAGAGAGGCTAAGTAACTTACTCATGATCACACAGCTAGTTAGTAGTAGAGCTAAAGTAGGAGACCAAATCTGACACAGAGCCCTACCTGTTAACCACCTCGCAATATTACTTCCTGTCGGAATTTACCTAAAAAGTCAACTTTTGTTTTTAAGGCTTATACGAAATAAATTCTTAATATTTGAAGGATGCTGTTACCCTTTTCTACTTAAATATGCAAACTCATAATGTCAATGAGAATTCTCAGTCAAAAAAGAGTCTAGCAAGACGTGCAGAAAAACTGAGAATGAATTGTGCATTTAAGAAAATTTCTGATAAACACTATTTTCTTTATTATTACATAGGGTTGTTTAAAATATATATTAATCACTTATTATTTATTTTAAATATTAAATTCATATTGGTGTCAGAGGTTTTATTGTTCTGGCAACTAATGCCTATTTAAAATGAGGCTCCCAACTACTATCCTGGCAGAACTTCTTCTGGCAAAGAAGTTTAAGAATGATGTTAAAGACACATGAAAAAGTGTTCAACTTTACTAATCAGGCAAATACAGGTAAAAAACTACAATGAGATATCACCTCATACCTGTTAGAATGGCTATCATCAAAAAGACAAGAAACGACAAGTGTTGGCAAGGATGTGGAGAAAAGAGAACCCTTGTGCACTGTTGGTGGAATTGTAAATTAGTGCAGCCACTATGGATAACAGTACGGAGATTCCTCAAAAATATTAAAAATAGAACTACCATATGATTTAGCAATTCCTGTCCTAGGCATTTATCCTAAGAAAATGAAAAAATTAATCCAAAAAGATATGTTCACCCCTATGTTCATTGCAGCACTATTTACAATAACCATTGATATGGAAGCAACCTAGGTGTCCATTGACAGATGAATGGATAAAGAAGATGTGGGATATATATATACAATGGAAAATTACTGAGTCAAAAAAAAAATGAAATCTTGTCATTTGTGACAACGTGGATGAACCAAGGGTGTTAAACTAAGCAAAATAAGTCAGAAAAAGACAGAAAGACAAATACTGTATCATTTCACCTCTATGCAGAACCTAAAACACTAAACAAAGGAACAAACAAACAAACAAACAAAACAGACGTAGATACAGAGAACAAACTGATAATTGCCAGAGGGTTGGATGATGGGTAGAATGGATAAAAAAGGTAAAGGGTATTAAGATGGGCAAACTTATAAATAAGTCACGCAGATGTGATGTACAGCATAGGGAATTCAGTCAATATCACAATAACTTTGTACAGTGACAGATGGTTACTAGACTTCTCGTGGTGATCACTTTGCAAGTTATATATAAGGGTCTAATCATTCTGCTGTACACCTGAAACTAATATCATATCTTACGTCAACTCTACTATAATTAAAAAGAGCTTTATAATCCAAAAAAAGAATGATGTTAAGACAAATAAATAATAATAATTAATTTTTAAGGAATGATATTAAGGCATATTCCCATCTTCCTTCTTGCCTTATACCCACTCCCCTACATTACCTTCCCACCCAAACTTGGAATTAATAAAAATGTATCTAAATTCTAAGTAGCAACAGAAAAAGTGACTTACTTTTCAAATTCCGAAAGCCTAACATTTATCTTTTGACCCACAGTAGCACATCCAGTATAAGGCAGACTCCTTCCATGATTTATTAACATAATTTAAAGATTTGTGAGAATTTTTATTACTGAGTAGTCAGTTAGAAGTTTGTTATTTTTTCAATCTGAAAAATTCCATCGTGGAATATTTAATCTAACAAAAGGGGAAGAGTTTCACTAAAGAACACTCTGTAGTAGATTTTAGATGATGTCATTTATTTAGTAACATGAATCAGAAGAAGAATCAGCTTGGGCATAGTACAGAGAACAAGAAAATGAGCTCTTTTCCAGGACCGTAATCTTCTCATGGCTGCTACCTGATGGTTAAGTAAAGCATTTAAATATGTAGCTTGATTATTTCTCAATTAATATGGAATTTGTATTACTTTATGATGTTTCAAGGAATCTGCTAGATGTTTTCCTCAAGTTTTTTTGATTAATCTATCAGTTGAGAAAGATGATTTTATGTACTTCTGGGCTTCTGGCCAACACTTTGTTAGGCTGACAACAGTTCAAATCCGACTTTGGCATGGTTTCCAAGCAAGACTTACCTTGCTCTAAAAGCAAATGCACTCTGTGTCTCTTACTGCCCTCTACTGGCTGGAGCTAGAGGTGCTGGTTCGAGTGGAATTGTTTATTCAGCCATCGAAGGTCTGTAATAGATGTCTAGAACATTTTGATTTATAAGATTTGACAATGAGAGTAATTGGCACCCACCACATAGTGTGGTAGTGTATGAAGACTCTGCAAATATTTCTGGAGATGAACCCATAGCAAAATACCTGCAGATGCTTTGTTTTATCTCATCACAACCTCTCAACCTTGCAAATAGCAGTAAAAGCCAAACTCCACACAAATTTGGTTTCAAATTTTGTGTTTGTCCCACATCATCACGCTGCTTCTTCTTTATATAATTAAAGTGGGGGTGAGATTCTTCTATCTCACGTTATTTTTTCTGCCTAATACTTTCTTTTTACTTTCCTGGATTAAAAAAAATCTTTGGGAGCTACTACTCATCTTTCATAGTGGGATGCCACTAAATATCTTTTAATATTGCTAATACTAGAAAGAGAGGAGATTATATAGAGGTTAACAGTCAGGAAAATAAAGGCAGAAACAGTTAAAAAATGGTTACCAAATGGGGGTAGGGTTGCAAATGGGGCAAGGAAGTAGACAAGAAGCTTATACTTTGACTTTAGACTCTCTTGTATTGTTTAATTTTTTACATGCCTGTGTATTCGTTTTATAATTATCTTTGTAAATTTTCATGTCTTTTATAAATAATGTCTTTCAGAGACACCTGAAGGATAATTTCTGTGCATGGGTATTGGTAAGCTGTTGTGGTAGGTATATTAGTTAGGGTAGACTAGCTGTTGTAATAAATTAACCCCCAAATGTATAATGGCCCAAACACCATAGAAGTTTATTTTTTAATCTCTCAGAGCAAGCCTGTTTCAGGTGGATGAGGTGAGGCTGGAGTAACAAGAGAAAAACGAGTAAAAGATGCTGAGTCGCACAGTCATTCAAGGACCCAAGCTGGCAGAGCCTCTGCTATCTTCGACGTGTGATTTCAAAGGTCACCAGAGAATCAACACTGAGCCAGCATAAGGGGACAAAACATAGAGAAGTATACATGGGGGGATTTTTATGGACCATGCCTGGTAGTGGTACATATTATTTCTGCTCACATTTCCATTGGTTGGAACTCTGTGAGTTTACCACACTAACTGTAGGGAAGGCTGGGAAATATGGGCCTGAAGAATACCCAGGAAGAAAACATGAATTTTTGGTTAGCAGAAAGCAGTTCTGTCACAGAGGATTACCAGATATACTTCTAGGGTCCCTGTTTTTGGGGACCCACAGTCAGGTCTAATGATATTAGAATAAAATGCTTACCCTCAAAGAGATGATGTAGAAGATGATTTTTGACACATCCCCTTAGGTGACCTCTGATTTCAGCTGAAGTCGAACAGTTCCCATGCTCAGTGCCAGTGTTAAACATTGAGTGCCTCTGAAACTCTTAGCTCATTTGCCTCTGGGGTTTTTCTGAAGGCACAAGAGTTCCTTCACCTCTTGTGCAGAATAACCCAAAAGTACAGAGGAATTAACACCCTGGGGATAAACCTCAACCAATAGTAGATAGAACAGGTAGACTCAAAGGCACATATGACATGAGTTTTCAGAAAATTTCCAGTGGAGTAGAGCCCCAGTCACCTGCAGTCATAACCAGTCCAATAATGCACCACTTAATGACTTTTTCCTCCTTCCCTGTGTCACTCTCTCTGCTTGCTTCCTCCTTAATAAACTACCTGAACTCAAGTCCTTGTCCCAGGCTCTGCTTTAGGGAAGAACGACCCAAATTAAGACAGAGAGTTAAATGCTTCCCCTAGCTTCTCAAGAAAGGGAACTCTAGGAATTAAAGAACCCACCATGAAGAAGGATTGAGGAAGAATTTGTCCCTGATTCAAAATCCTAGATAGAATCTGCAGAAGGCACTGCTGGACAGCTTGGATATGTACTTAACAGATACCTGGCTTAACTCCCAAACACTTGGTAACATTCTTTAACAGAGGGAATTGTACACTTGAAAGAATAAGGCCCCTTTGGGGACTACAAGAGCCGCATAGCCTAGGTAATTTGTCTGCAAGAAACAGAAACCCTTTCAAAGTGGCTTAAGAAAAGAGTTTTATTGTGAAGAAGATAGGGGATTTCCAATGAACTCAACTGCAATAAGTATAGTCAGGCCATATGGTAACTGGAAATTATCAGGCATCTATTCTCTGTCTTTCTCTGTCTCTCTGGGAAAGCATGTTCCCTCAACTCTGCTGTATGTCAAGTTCAGTCTCTGAAGTCTGGCTCTGGACACTTTGTTCCTCGACAGCATCATGTTTCATGTGGTTTTTACATCAAAAAATGTACCATCTCTGGTTAAACACTACAAAATCGTAATCTAGCGCCTACCTCTTCAATTGGGGCTTGGTATGTGTGGGGTTACGGAGATGGCAGTCAAACTAGAAAGTGAAGATGGATGTGGCAGGAAAATTGAGGTGGATGTAATTTTGAAGTGGAAATTTTGGGACAGAGTGACCTAAGCAGAAGGGATCAATTTAGTTTAGTTTATTAAAGGCCAAAGCAAATTAGAATGCGAGCTGGAGAAGGTTCACAGTGTATGTCTAAGGTGGAAGGTAGAATTAAGGCTGGAGCTGGATGATGAAATGAAACGAATATAAGTTATGGCACAAGCATTAGAGAAGAGTGGTGCCTTGCCAAGAAATCCATGTATATACATAGCTACAAGTAACAGAATGCCCAAGTTTGGCTTAAAGAATAAGGATATTTAATCATGCCACATAAGAAACCTGGACATAGGCCATTCCAGAATTGGTTAATAGAGGAACTCAAAAGCAGGGCTCTGTGTTGGCTTCTCTGCCATTCTCTGGGTATTTCCCTAAGAGTCAGAATATGGCTGTTGCACTAACAATCATGTGCTCCCATATGCAAAGCAGGGAGTTTTTCTTTGAAAGCTTCCCTTTTATCAAGGAGAAACACCTTTCCCAGGTGTCCACAGCATACTTCCCTTCAGATCCCATTGCCCAGAATCTCTAACCAATTACTTGCTAAGAGAAGTTTCATGAGAGCAAGGACTTTACTTGTGTTGTTTATTGTTGTGTTCTCAGAACTGAGAATATGTTTGGCACATAGTGAGCACTCAACAAATATTTGCTAAATAAATGAAAAGAACAAAAAGTTACCATGATTAGATTGAATCAATCTGTGACCCATTCCCTGGGGCAGAGGCCAGAGCCCATCTTCTCTGAGCATATTGCTGCCTCATAACCATATCTCATTTGGCCTTGACCCCTGCTTTATACCATGCACAAAGATTACTCCAAGATGAATCACACAACTAAATGAAAAAGATAAAACAATAAAACTTACAGAAAACAAAAAAAATGTATTAGTGACTATGAGGATCTTTAGATGTGTCAATCTAACTAGGCTATAGTCCCCAATCATTCATTCAGACACTGTCCTAGGTGTTGTAGAGAAGGCATTTTGCCAATGTGATTAAAGTTGAGTTTAAGTAAGGGAGAGGTCCTAGACAATTTGGATGGGCCTGATTCAGTCAGTGGAAGGCCTTAAGAGCAGGCTTTCCTGATGAAAGAATTCTGCCTATCGACAGCAGCTTCAGCTAAGAGTTCCATCCTACTCTTCCTGACGCCTTCTCTACAGATTTCAAACCTGCCTAGCAGGTCTCCCAAATCACATAAGAAAACTCCTTGCAATAAATCTCTTAATACAGTTACAGTTCTGCTTCTGTGGTTGAAACCTGACTGATACCATGACATTTTGGTAAGCAAAAACTTTTTAACCAGGACTCAAAAAGCACTACCATAAAGGAAAAAACTTGATAAGTTGGACTTCATTAAAATTATTTCATTAAAAGATACCATAAAGAAAATAAAAAACAAATCATGCATTGGGAGAAGATACTGACAATATATACTTCTGACAAAAGACAGGTTTAGAATATGTAAATAACTCCCACAATAAGGAAAAAAATGAACAACCCAATTCAAAGTTGACGTAAGACTTTAACGGGCATTTCACAAAACAAGATACCCAAACATCCAACACGCATATGAAAAGATGTTCAGCACCATTACTCATTAAGAAATGTAAATTAAAACCACAATGAAATACCACTAGACATCAATCAGAATGGCTAAAATTAAAAGGAAAAACAGTGCCAAATGATGGCAAGGATGTGGAGAAATTGGGACTCATACACTGTTGATGGGAGTGTAAAATGGTATAACCACTTTGTAAAAAAGTTTGACAGTTTCTACTAAAGCTAAATGCAGCTGACCCCATGATAACAATTCCAGTTCTAGGAATTTACCCAAGATAAATGAATATATATGTCCACAAAGAATGCACATAAGAATGTTCATCGCAGTTTTATTTATATTAGCCAAAGTGGGCACAACTCAGTTCCCATCAACAGAAAAGATAAATTGTGGTATATGCACAAAATGGAATACTACACAGCAACAAAAAAGAACAAACTACTGATAAATGCAACTACATGATGAATCTCTTAGGTACTGAGTGAAAGAAGCCAGATTTAAAAGATGACAGAGTGTATAGTTCCCCTTATACAAAGTTTTAGAACAGGAAAAACTATTCAATGATGTTACAAGTGAGAATAGTGACTACCTCTCTATGGGGTTGGGATGCAGACTGGGAAAGAGAAAGAGGGAATATTCTGAGGAGCTGGAAATTTTCTATATCTTGATCTGTGTGGTGATGACACAAATGTATACATGTGCAATAATTCATTGAGC